>NC_083466.1:5570181-5936346 GCF_030014155.1 Tachysurus vachellii
CAAGAGCAGTCTCAGTTCTGTGGTGGGGACGAAAACCGGATTGAAATGTTTCATACAAGTTATTGTTGGACAGATGCCCATGAATTTGAGTTGCAATACACTTTTCAACTACCTTAGGGATAAAGGGTAAGTTTGAAATAGGACGAAAATTTTCAAAATTGAATGGATCACCCCCTGGTTTCTTGAGTATAGGTGTGATAATAGCAGATTTAAGAGATGGGGGTACAAAACCAGAACCAAGTGAAGCATGAACAATTTTGGTAATCAACGGCAAAAGGGCTGGTAAACAAGCTTTTACTAAAGGAGTTGGCAGAGGGTCTAACTGACAAGTCGAAGATTTAGATTTACCTATCAGACCTACTATCTCTGAGATAGTTGGTAGTGTAAAATTTGAGAAAACAGAGTGAGGAGGTGTGTGAGTGATAGACTGACAAGAATCATTGTGAAGGGTACCAATAGGTAATTGCCGATGTACATTCGCAACCTTAGGAAAAAAGTCAAGAAGCGATCACATAGGTCAGTTACATATCAGATGGCAAAGAATCAGGTGGTTTCAGAATATTGTTTACCACCAAGAAAAGAGACCTAGAGTTCTCATTGCTAACTCCAATTATGTTGGAGTAGTAAGCGGATTTAGCTTTAGTCAGTGCATTTTTATAATTTTGAATATGTTCAGCATACATTTCTTTATGAACAGTAAGGCCAGACCTGACGTATAGCCGCTCTAACCTACGGCCTTTAGTTTAAGTTCACGCAGTTCGGGTGTAGACCAAGGAGCTGAATGTACAAATGAAACAGTTCGAGTTTTCACAGGTGCGAATTCATCTAAAATCATGCTCAGTCCATCATCGTGATATTTCACCAGTTCATCAACAGTAGAGAAATCAGATTTACTGGAGAAGATGGCAAGTTCATCAGCAAAAGTAGGCAGATCAATGTTCTTAATAGTTCGAAATGTGATCGGGCGACACAGGTTTACCTTAAAAATAGCCAGTTTGGCACAAAATGGCACCAGAAAGTGATCTGACATGGATAGATCAGAAACATTACAATTAAAAGATGTTATACCAGAGCAGCAAACGAGATCAAGAGTATGCCCCTTAGTATGAGTGAAGATGTCAGGGATGCACGAAATACAGCCAATCCGGAAGAAGTAGAACAGTGGAAAAAGCGAGGTGCATTTCAGGACAAGGAGTCAGGAGTATGGAGAGGCGGAGAGGAGTTGTGGATAGCACCCACAGCCCTATTACAGTACCAATGTTGATAAAGGAAGCCCACGGGATAGACCACTGTGACAGAAGGGTGATAATAGACACTATCAGGAAAAATTGGTGGTCTCCGTATCTATCCAGCTTCGTAGAAAAATACTGAGAACATGTGGGCTATGTGCTAAAAGGTATCAATGGTATCAGGTTGTCCATCCTCATTGCAGAAAACGTCATTCCGTGAAACATATGTTCTGTGTCTACTGTCCCTTTTTGGCTGTGTCTCCCTTGTTTGTGTATCTTTTGTAAGTGTTGTGTGCAGATCCATGGAGTGCCACCCATTTGGACGTCCCCGATCCCGACCTACCCAAAGGCACCGCACAGGCGCCTGTCTTGAACACGGACGTTCATGTCATCTTGCCGCTACTGCCGGACTGGTTGGCCCACTGCTCGTGGAGCCACCTCGATTCAGACACTGTGGTTGTCGTGCCTAATACATACTATGCCCACACGTTCTTGGATGTGGGGCGTTCTTTGTGGAATAAGCGGACAAATTGAAGCTCCCTTGTTGGATGTACGCGCTACATCATAACTGGCCATAGTTGTGAGTGGCCTATAACTCTGCGGATACACTGACTCTCTTTCCTGTATAACTGTATCTCTTCCTTGAAACTTATGTTTTATGTTATGTTGTTATATGTTTATGCTGTACGTTTCGGTGACCCTGGTGACACTGATTTCACTGTCGCGCTATATTTGCGGGCAGAGTGAGAATTTTCCCTCAATTTGGCATCCAGAGGGTTTTTCGCTCACTCCTGGCTCACCTTTTTGAGAAGGGCACGTGTGTGTTGTGGTCTACTGTGCATGTTGTTTTTGTTGGGGGGAGAGATGTTGTGTGTTTTATGTATGTTTTTGTTTTAGTTTTATGTATGTTCTGTTTTCGTTTGTGTTAGGGTCGTCGTGGTTAGGTACTTGGGTTTTGATGAGACTTTGCAGTCTCAGAGGGGGGAAGATGTTGTGAAAAATCCTTGAACCTTAGGAGAATACACATTACATTATAATATTATAATATTATATAATGCATATATAGATATAATTATTATTATTATTAAGACGTGGTGTAATGATTAAGTGAAGATAATATATATGTATATGAGGTATATATATATATATATATATAAGAACCACATTGGAGTCAGAGGGAATGGTTATAGGTTTATTGGTTATTATAAACATTCTCAGTAATCGGAGGGCGAAGTAGGGGAATAGTCTGGGGATCCAGGGCCATAATCAGAGGGAGAAGAAGGAATGTAATCTGGGGTTCCAGGGCCGGAATCAGAGGGAGGAGATGCCAAGGCAGGACTGAGAGGACGGATATAGGCATGAGGCACTGGAGGAGGAGGAGAAGCGGGAGTCCCGAGCTCAGGGTTGCAAAGCTCAACATGAGGACAGCCATCAGTTTGGGTTCTCTGATCCATGAGGTTAGGCAGAGGGGTTTGAGTCGAGGAAGTGCTAGTAAGAGGCCCTCTCACAATATGGAACAGCAGATGAGGATGCTCGGGGAGGTCAGGAGAACAGAGCTGTTCCAGACACGCAACGAGCTCATGGGTGATATGAAGTAGCTGGAAGCGGCGATAGCTTTCCATGACATCAGCGGCCATTGGCCTTGGGTAGAGAGACGGACGAGGATGGTGAGGTGAGGACATGATGGGGTAACCGGGATGAGCTGGCTGATGCGAAGGGTCTGAAGGGAGATAAGAGGAGTTAGAGGAGATAGAGGAACGGGAGCTTGAGATAAGTGTAAACAAGCCCAGCCTGTGCAAGGACAGGCTGAGATCATAGCATGAGATCATAGTATGAGATCATATCAAAACTCAAGCAGTTAACAGATTAGAGGAGTCAGCAAAGAACTCCATTGTTTTTGTACACAAGTAACATTATAGCAGCAAATAGCTTAACAATAATGACAACAGTATAGCAGCAAGAATTTAGCAAGAGTTTAGCAATAGTGACAATATAAGATGACAAATAGATAAGAGCTTTCTTTTAACATAATAACTTTTGACATAAATCAGACTCATAGAGTGACTTATAATTATTAAAAATCATGTATAGAAGAAAATAGCAAAGGAGAAACTTACCCATTGTAGTTGAATGAAGGATTAAATCTTCAGGACGTCTGGCACAGAAAAACTGAGAGGCAAATGTAACTAATGACCAGGGAGTGAAGCTCTTTTTTGAGCACACTTTTTAATAACAAAAATTGTTGTTTAGACATAATTGTTATGGCGAATGAAGAAGACCTAGGGTCACAGGCCTGGGCTCCCGGGCCTGGGTCCCGGGGAACTAAGGGGAGGAAAATCCATAAATGGGCATATGGGCAAAAGGTGAAGGAAAAACAAGGGGACTGCAAGGAACAGGACGTTACAAAAACATATGAGATGATTCCGGTAAATAAGATGACATAATGAAAAGGTGATATGAAAACCGGTCTGTGAGGGGGGGGACCGATAAGGAGGCGCGTGGAAGCGTATATATAGAGGAGAATTTTTGGGGCCAAAGGTGTATGCGTAAAAAAAATCCCGTTACTCTGCAGGACCGTCCTGAGGGTTTTTGTTTTTGCATGCCGATGCTCTTCATGAAGATGCTTTTTCTTTTTGGGTTTTTGGGATTTCTTTTGTTACTTTCAAATTGGCAATTTCTCTTAGAGAATTGTTGGCTGATTGACCACAATAAAAGAAGTTTGCTCATTCTCATCCAGGTCTGGGGAGCTTTCTCATTGGTTTAATTCGTATTAATGTTAGTGCTATCAGTAAATTAAGTTTTAGTAACAATTATATAGTATAAAAGTATTATAAAGTATATCAGTATAATTCACCCTGATATGTGCCGACTTGGAGACGGGCTCTAAGTTCCGACAGCTGGCTTTCACTTCAATGCTGAATCATCCAAAGCAACGCTTTTCAAGCTATCTGTGCCGGATCACAAACACTGGAGCAAAGCTACCGAGGCTGGAACTTTTGATCGGAGTGATTGGAACAAATTTTATAAATGGTGTAAGGATTTTGACTACATTCTTCGAGATGATTTTTCACCAGTGATTGACTACAAATATAAATGGCGGAGCGCTTGTACAAATCCTCGGCAAAAATACGGCATAGAAGCAAGAAATCTTTCAAAGGATGAGGTATCACTGTATGTTTCAACAACGATTAACGGTGACTACACGTCTGATAAAAAAAAGAAATACGAAGTGAGGTTCATCCCGCCAGTCGCATATGATAGCTTCAGCGATGCCTAGGATTTTTTCCAGGGATGGGGTGTGTTTAATTCCACACAATTTCAGCCCCTTTACCAGAGTGTATTTCAACCAAGGTTCAAACAATTTTTTCAACAATCTGAAGGCATTCAGATAGTAGGCTTCAGGCTCAAACAAACAAGCGTGTTGGAGTTGACTCGGGTTATCTATGGCACATCCGTGACAGTTGTCTCTCAGATCTCTATCAATAATCCGGTCCAAAAGCTCAGCCATGACACCTCGGATGATTGCTAAAGCGGGTGTGGAAAGACATCCGTCAGTTTCATCATCGTTTGAATGCAGAAAGGTCAGATTTCTTTTTCCGAGCGATTCACAGGTATTTTCTTCGTCTTTAGAACTGGAACGCGTCTCATCGTCATCTTTATCCCAGGTAGCATGTGAGTTGTAAAAGTAAGGTGAGAAATCCTGAGACATTTTTTCGCTTGTCGTTGCTCAAACAGTCGATACACCGTACACAAATGCAGCCGCTTTTAAACAATTTTTAAGTGGGATGTGTTGTGGGTGGTACAGGCGTTGGGAGGTGCTGGAAGAAGGCGGTTCTTGGGATGGGGGTCGTTGGGTGAAATTCACTCCTCATCAAAGTTTAGTTTTACTCTTACGTCATCGAGATCCGCTTTTTTCCGGAATAAATAATCGATTTGGATAAAGCATCGCTGTAGATCGTGCCTGCTGATCGGATCAAACCTCACTTCGTATTTCTTTTTTTTATCAGACGTGTAGTCACCGTTAATCGTTGTTGAAACATACAGTGATACCTCATCCTTTGAAAGATTTCTTGCTTCTATGCCGTATTTTTGCCGAGGATTTGTACAAGCGCTCCGCCATTTATATTTGTAGTCAATCACTGGTGAAAAATCATCTCGAAGAATGTAGTCAAAATCCTTACACCATTTATAAAATTTGTTCCAATCACTCCGATCAAAAGTTACAGCCTCGGTAGCTTTGCTCCAGTGTTTGTGATCCGGCACAGATAGCTTGAAAAGCGTTGCTTTGGATGATTCAGCATTGAAGTGAAAGCCAGCCGTACATCCGTTTGACATCCCCCAATACTGACAACTTTCATGCTCTAACGTCTTTGCAAATTTTGACATAGTAGATTTTTGCATTTTCTTCGGTGCATCTGGACAAGCAGCCATAGCTATGCTCAATGAAACATACGCGTTACACGTGGAGGAGGGTGAAATGGTATTTGAAGACTAAATCCGGGGTGGGCGTGTCCGTTCAGGAGCGTGTGCACACGTGGGACGTTAACGTTATAGATAGCCCCCCATTGGCTAACTTGTTTTAATTACTTGAAAGCAGATACAATGGTGTTAAACAGAACATAAAACATGACAGACTTTTGTCAGATCAAAAGGTATGGCCTTTGATCCATTTCCTATCAGGAAACATTATATATTTACAATCATAAACTTTATTATGAACTTTTAACTTAAACCTAACATCATAAAACATGACAGACATTTGTCAGATCAAAAGGTATGACCTTTGATCCACTTCCTACATCTTTCAACTTTATTATGATCTTTTAACTTAAACCTAACATCATAAAACATGACAGACATTTGTCAGATCAAAAGGTATGACCTTTGATCTTTGATCCACTTCCTACATCTGTCAGATCAAAAGGTATGACCTTTGATCCACTTCCTACATCTTTCAACTTTATTATGATCTTTTAACTTAAACCTAACATCATAAAACATGACAGACATTTGTCAGATCAAAAGGTATGACCTTTGATCTTTGATCCACTTCCTACATCTGTCAGATCAAAAGGTATGACCTTTGATCCACTTCCTACATCTTTCAACTTTATTATGATCTTTTAACTTAAACCTAACATCATAAAACATGACAGACATTTGTCAGATCAAAAGGTATGACCTTTGATCCACTTCCTACATCTTTCAACTTTATTATGATCTTTTAACTTAAACCTAACATCATAAAACATGACAGACATTTGTCAGATCAAAGGTATAACCTTTGATCTTTGATCCACTTCCTACATCTGTCAGATCAAAAGGTATGACCTTTTGACCCATTTCCGATCAGGAAACATATAATTACAATCATAAACTTTTATTGTTTTATGGTTTTATTGTTTTATGGTTTTATGGTTTTATTGGGGCAATAAAACTGTCAGCTGATGGAAGCCGCCCTCCATATTCTCTCTATTGTTTATTGTGATTGAGATTTAACAAGTGTTTCTTTGCAGGTTTACTTTGGTCTTGAATCCTGAATAATAAGAATTCCACTAAATCTGCAGAACTACTATAAGACATTTACACTATAATTATCTATGACATTATTACAGTCAGTAATAATGGACTCTTCTTCAGGTCATTAAAATGGAGAGGAGGCTAAATTCAATCCCTAATGTTAGCTCGCTATTGTAACAACACCACCTACAGTTCTCCTCTCCAGCCACCAGAGGGAACCCTCACCGGAATTTTGAAGCACATTTGAGTCTTATCCCACCACTGCTGATATGTAAAAGTCAGTTCTTTAGACACCATGCGAATTGTGTTACTGTGTATTTTGGATTTTCCTGTTTTGGGATATAGTTATTCTACGTTTTTTTTTTTTTGACTTCTTGATTTATTGCCTGTTTTTGGATTTGTTTGTGTCTTTTCTTCATTAAAACCTCCTCATATATAATCTAATCCTTCTGTCTCTGTGAATCTCTCACATCTGTTAGTTCACTTGCACTTACAATATTGGTTCAGTCACTTCTGGTAACATTACAGTTATAAATAAAAGCATATCATATTTTCTTATGCTTATGATGACAGCCTTCAAAGGTAAAGTTAATTTAAAGCTTTTAATGTTAACTATGACTAAAACCAATGTTTAACAATTTAACTAGCTGAGATGATAACACTGACTAGCCAGAGCAGGTTGGTGTTTGTCTACTAAGCAAATTCATAAACAACATTAACTTATATTAATTGTTCTTGAAAAAAGTACTTTAAATTTAACTTAATAAAAAAGCAATGGCGTGACAGAACAACACACAAAACTGTCTGAAATAAACACAAGCAGAATTTTAATCACAAACAGAACTATAACAAACTTTGACTGCATGCTCATTTATCAGATCAGCAGCTTGTAAGGACCACGTTGTAGCGTAAACTCACTAGATTAATGTTATGTTCTGTTTATGAGTTTATTCCTTATGTCTTTCTATTAACCCACTTGTTCTCTTATATAATTGTTAGAATAGCTAGCAAGCTAACAAAACACACAACCTCTTGTCACTTATAAACCCTGGACACACTGTCTGCCCCGCCCTTGTCTTTTCCGCCCCGCCTCTGCACACCTGTCCCTCATGTGTCATGATTATTTGTATTATTTAGTTGAGCCACGTTGCCTTGTGCAGCGCGGAATCCTCTTGTCTTCATGTCTGCTGTTGCCCTTGTCCTGTTTTGTGTCTTTTATTTATTAAATCCCTGTTTTTGTTAAGCTGTCCTGCATTTGGGTTCATTTTTATCCCGCGTACCGTGACAATATGTTTTTCATTATACAGTACAGTGTTGTCATTAAGACTGTTAGAATATAACACATAAGGGCAAGTATTGCCACGTGCAAAGGATTATATTGTGCGTGTGTGTTTGAGAGAGAGAGACCCAAAAACAAGGGATGTAAATATCTCAGAATATCAACTGTGGTCGATGGTTCGAGTGAATCCACGGCTTCTTAGGACCATTTTATTATTAATATAAAATATTTCTACAGAGATTTCTATAAAGAGTATACAGAACAGCACAGTTGTCATGAATATGCAGAAATACAAGTAGGTGGAGCTCGAGGTGGAGATGTACATCAAATAGTAACACTGACATTCATTTCTAAAGCTAGAGGTTTGTAATAAACACTCAGGAAAACATGTTGTTCCTCTTCATGGTGTTTTTCACTCTTGCTGATGTTGGTAAGTCATATACACTGCACACAAAAAGATTTTTTTTCTAATTAAGACACACAATTCTCCTTGTGAAATGTGTCATTTATGATTAAAATATCTCAATATTGTTATGTTTTTATAGCAGAGTCTGCTGACAATAGCATTAAACCAGAACAAACCAATGTATTTTCAACGGAAGGCAGAAACATCTCACTGTCCTGCACATATACTGGATCAGCTTACAGTCTTCACTGGTATCGACACAAACCTGGATCAAGACCTGAGTTTCTGCTGCTCATTGCTGAAAGGAGTAAACATGTAACACCAGCTCAACCACCTCATCCACAATTGTCTATAAAACTTAATAATGAGCAAGATAAAGCAAGTAAGAAAGTAGATCTGATCATCTCCTCTGCTGCTGTATCAGACTCTGCTCTATATTACTGTGCTTTGGAGCCCATGTAGAGGACCAAGAAATAATGCGAAATGTGCATACACCTAAAGGAAAATAGGCACCCCACCAAAATAAAATTGTAGAGACAAACAGTCTTTAACATATATTGGGTGTTGTTTTGTGTATTATGGACTCATTAATGTACTTTTGGAACTTTAATTGGTCATTATTCTTTAATGGGTTATTACTCTTTAATTGGTCATTATCCTTGCCTCCTGTAGAGGGCGTCTAGCGCTTCTGAGAAATAGAGGTTGCAGAGCTCAGGTCAGAGTTCATTAAACATTGCAAGAGCTCGCAGCATAAACGTGTCTCTGTTATTTCTCTGCAGGTGAGCAAAAATATGGTTTGTCAATCACTTAAAATGACATTAAATGAGTCATGATGTTGTTGTTATGCATGATGGTGCTGAGAAATGCGATTACTTTGGCTTAAAAAAAAAGGGTTATTTTGTTAGTTTTGTTAAATTCATGAACGAATGTGCAAAGAGACAGAAAAAGATAAGCTGGTATGGACACAAAGTGAGTCCGTAAATGTGTTTAAAGTGTTTTATATGTGGATTGTGAGTTCAAAATGATTTATGTGAGTTTAATGTGTATTTGAGTTAGAGCCAAAATGGCGACGTGTACGTGACAAATAACATGAAACAAAATGGCGTGTTTAAAGCTTGTTTAACGAAAAGAGGTAATAGGTACTTATGCTTTGTTCATGATTATGAGAACTGTGAAAATGTGAGTAAAGTAAATGGAAACAGTTGTGATTGAAATTCCGATTTATAATGTGAATGTGGTGATTGAGATCATATGATGTGATTATTTACATTTATTTAGAATACATGATGTAGTGTATTTGTTCACATTGATGCGCTATTGAGTCACTGGTACAAATATGGACTTTATTTGAAAAGAGAGTTCATTAAACATTGCAAGAGCTCGCAGCATAAACGTGTCTCTGTTATTTCTCTGCAGTGTTTTACATTCAACTTGCCCCTCTGGGTTTCTCTGGCCTAGAGCGGGTAACAATTTGGGGGCTCGTCCGGGATTAGCGCCACCTGCTGGTTGTGCGTTAATCTGAAAAAAAAAGAACCACAGTAAAGCAATTTCGGTCCAGATTGGTGAGCTGAGCGAGCAGATACCAGTGTTCCAGTGATGGCAACCCTTCGAGAACTACGCTGGGATATTGAGAAACAGCTCCATTTGCTGGTCGGCGAGTTGAAACACCAGGTGCTGTACGGAGTAGCTGAATTCTGCCAGAAGGAGGGAGGAGAGGCGTTGCCAAGCGTGGCGGCTACAGAGGTGGACCTCTATGACTTCATCGTTGACTTTCTGCGTGGAGAGCAACTGCAGAGTCTGGAGGACCAAGGGATGTCCTGCTTGCTTACGCTCCGAGACCTCATCGATGAGCTGAATGCTCCAGAGAAAGAGTTACCTTCTGTTGTAGGAGAGGATCCAGAGACTGTTACAGCGAAATCACCTTCAGCATCGACACCAACTTCTGCAAAGGTTCAGGTAGAACGGACCGTAAATATGTTGTCTTCTGTAAACACTGAGAGTACTTCACCACAGCCTATTGTAACTGAACATGTGACAGGCTTGATTAAATTCTCAGATGTTGCTGCATATTTGCCACGTAGAGAGTTTAAAATTTATGGTGGACAAATTTCTGATTCAAACTCTGATCTTAGTTACGGTAGCATCTGTAAACAAATTGATGAAGGTTTAGCAGAAAAATTCACAGAATCTGAAGTCATTAGAACTGTGTTTAAAGTAATTAAACCAGGTACATTTAAAGAGATGCTCATCACCAAAGACAGTCTTACCATAGCAGAACTGAAACGGTTCCTTAGGGCTCATCTTAGAGACAAAAGCAGCACTGAATTGTTTCAAGAGTTAAGTAATGCAAAACAGCAGGACAAAGAATCACCTCAGCAATTTGCGTATAGACTCATGGGTCTGAGACAGCGAGTTTTGTTTGCCTCACAGCAGCTGGGAGCTGAGTTTCAGTATGATAACAAGTTAGTGCAGGGTGTGTTCCTTCATTCACTGTATCAGGGGCTAAATGAACGTTACGCATATGTGAGGAGAGATATTAAGTCCGCTGTTGCTGCACAAACTATTACAGACGATCAGATTCTTGAACTAGTAACCCAGTCAGTGAGCGAAGAGGCAGAGAGACAAAAACGCCTTGGTCCAATGAGTAAGCCAAAAATCACTGTCGCTAGCGTTATACAGCAAAGTGATACAGAGACAGGACCTACCTCACAGATGCAAGCAGAGGTTAAAGCTAACCGTGATGCCATACATGAACTGTCTGCTCTAATGTCCACTCTAACAAAAAACCTGGAGAAAGTTGTGTCCGTGGGAAGCAGTCCACAGCAGCCAAAAGCTGCAGTAGCTGTAGCAAATACCAAGCCACAACCTAGATCTGCCGCAAAGGGCAAATGTATACAATGTCAATCCCTGGGTAATGATCACTGCACACACTGTTTCCATTGTGGCCAAGCTGGGCACAGAGCAGTGGGATGCCTAATGAAAAGTAATCCAACGTTAAAAGAGTCGAGGTCACTGGGACGGGACCACCAGTGACTGGGATGCCTCTTGTGTCCCAACCCCAGGTGAAGGCTATCCAAGGTGACGTGCCAGCCTCCCAAAACCCTGTTAAGAAAGTGAAAAAAAATAAGGGGAGAAAAGTTGCACAGTTAATCGGTAGTCGTTGTATGATTGCCTGCCATCTAAATGGGGTGCAAGCACAGATGCTCTTGGATAGCGGAGCCCAAGTTAGCATTATTGGAAAAGAGTGGATGCAGCAAAACTTACCCAGAGTCCAAATTCAACCGCTGGGGACCTTATTAGCCGATAGACAGCTCAAAGTCACAGCAGCAAATGGAACAATGGTGCCCTTTGAGGGGTGGGTCGAAGTTCTGCTTGAGATAACCAGTGTTAATCATGGAAACATAGCTATCTACGTACCCATGTTAGTTAGTCAAGAGGGAGTAGATTGTCCGCTGTTGGGGTTCAACGTGATTGAAGAGATCATTCGAGAAAATGGTGATACTGGGGCAGAAGTCCATCTCACTGATCTGCTCTCAGAGGCTATGAACGTACAGAAAGACACGGCAGAGGCTTTGGTTTCCGCTGTTACTTTTGACACACCCTGGAAATTCCTGACAAGTGTAGTAAAAACAGGAAAAGTAGGCATTACCATTCACCGTGGCCAAATCCTAAATATAAGATGCCGACTTAAGACCCGACCTAAAGGCAGTATGATGATGTTTGAGCCTTTTATCAGGCACAGTGTCCCAGAGGGCTTAGAATTGCTTCCCGCAGTTGTGAATGTCCCCCAGGGTGCTTCAAAAATTGTAAGGGTACCTATTCAGAACCTTACCCGTCAAGAAATCTACTTACCAGGGAGACTACCTTTAGGTACTCTCGAACCGATCATGGACACTAAACCCGTACGTCTGAGGTCCGATGCCACAAGGTCTGAGAAGCAGGAATGTAAGGCCTGTTTGTGCGCCACTCAAACTCGCTCTAAGGACAACAATTGTCATGAGGAAAACCGCCTCACTCAGGAAACATCAAACAGACGGTGGCATCCACCAGTAGACCTTGACCATCTGAATGCACAGGAACGGGAATTAGTGGAACAGATGTTGTTTGAGGAATCGGATGTGTTTGCCCGTGATGAAGGAGACATTGGTCGCATCCCTACTCTGCAACTGAAAATCAACCTTACAGATAATACACCAGTTCAAAAGTGTTACAATGCTATTCCAAAACCTCTTTACAAAGAAGTAAAGGATTATGTGCGTAATCTTTTGGATAAGGGATGGATAGCAAAATCAACATCTTCCTACTCTTCTCCTGTGGTTTGTGTAAGGAAGAAGGACAACAGCTTACGCTTGTGTGTAGACTTCCGGGACCTTAACCGCAAGACTGTACCCGATCGACATCCTCTACCTAGGATTCAAGATCTTTTGGACAACCTTGGTGGCAACACTTGGTTCTCCATTTTAGATCAGGGTAGTGCCTACCACCAAGGGTTTGTCAGTGAGGAGTCCAGACATGCTACGGCTTTTAGTACTCCATGGGGTCTATATGAATGGGTGCGTATCCCGTTCGGCCTAACGAATGCCCCAGCAGCATTTCAGAGATGTATGGAGGGGGTGCTAGAGAGTATACAAGATGAATGCTGCACTCCGTACTTAGATGATGTCCTGTGCTTTTCAAAGACATTTAATGACCACTTGGAACATCTGCGGATGGTCCTGCAACAAATGAGAAGGCACGGAATCAAACTTCGCCCAAAGAAGTGCGAACTCTTCAAGAGACAAATTCGATACATTGGTCGTTTAGTGTCAGGAGAAGGAATTCAAATTGACCCCCAGGACTTGGAAGCAGTAAGAGCTCTGAAAAACAAACAACCACAAACAGTTGGAGATGTACGGACCTTGCTTGGCTTTTTCAGTTATTATCGTTCGTTTATCCAAGACTTCTCTCGCCTTGCAAAGCCTCTGTTTGAACTGCTTCAATGCCCACCAAATGAAAATGGAAGTGGTGTAGCCTCCTCACCTAGAAAGGAAAGAGGTAAAAGTAGAGCACAAGAGAAAGGACAACTACATTCTAGAACACCAGTTACCTGGACATCTGTACATCAGGATGTTGTGTCCAGATTCATTGACATCCTGACCAGTCCACCCATATTAGCATATCCAGATTTCGATTTACCCTTCATCTTACACACTGATGCTTCAAATGAAGGCCTTGGAGCAGCACTGTATCAGCAACAGGGCAACCAACTTCGAGTTATTGGCTATGGATCCCGCACCCTAACCCCTGCAGAAAAGAACTATCATCTTCATTCCGGTAAACTGGAGTTCCTAGCACTCAAGTGGTCTATTTGCGACAAGTTTAGGGACTACCTTTATTACGCACCAACCTTCACAGTTTACACGGATAACAACCCGTTGACCTATGTCCTCAGCACGGCCCGGTTGAATGCAGTGGGGCCTCGTTGGGTGGGTGAATTAGCTGATTTCCATTTTGACATACGATACAGACCTGGAAAATCCAATGCTGATGCGGACACGCTGTCAAGGTATCCCCTCAAGTTTCAGAACCACATGGACGAGTATAACTTGACAATGACACCAGAAGCCATTGCCATGGTGTGGCAGGGAAGTAAAGCAGTCTTGGATGACGACGTTCCATGGGTAGCAGCATTACAACTTAACACAGCTTGTGAAGAACCTACTGTGACAGAAAGCGGTGTCCTGTGCATCACCCCTGAAAATATTCAGATCGCTCAACATGAAGATGTTGCAATTGCTGATGTCATTGCATTAAAGGAAGAAGGAGTAATGTTAAATGAAAGTAAGAGACAGCAAGTAACAAAAGCAGCACGACGACTTCTCTATGAGTGGAGTAAACTGGAATTGGAAAATGGAATACTGTATCGAAGGACAGGACAGTATAAGCAATTAGTTCTCCCTCAAAAGTTCAAAGCTCTAGTGCTAAACAAACTTCACAATGAGATGGGACATGTTGGGGTAGAAAAAGTTCTCCAGTTAGCTCGTGAAAGGTTTTACTGGCCCTCAATGAAGCAAGAGATTGAGGAGTATGTGACCACAAAATGTACTTGTATCAAACAAAAATACCCTCACGTTCATCAGAAAGCACCAATGGGCTCCATTTCCTCAAGTGCACCATTCGAACTGGTGAGTGTGGATTACCTCCACCTAGAGCCAAGTAAGGGAGGATATGAGTACATTCTGGTTTTAGTAGACCATTTCACCAGGTTCGCACAGGCCTATCCCACGAAAAATAAGTCTGGTACAACTGCGGCTGAAAAGATTTTTCAAGATTTCATTCCTCGTTTCGGATACCCCGAGAAACTTCACCATGACCAGGGGAAAGAATTTGAGAATGGCCTGTTCCGGAGATTACAACAGCTCTCAGGAATCGCACACTCCCGTACCACTCCGTACCACCCTCAATGCAACCCCGTGGAAAGACTGAATCGAACACTCCTTCAGATGTTGCGCACTTTGGAGGAGGAAAAGAAAAGTGAGTGGAAAGATCACCTACCTCACATAGTGCACGCCTATAACTGCACAAGGCACGAGGCGACAGGTTTTTCCCCATTTTTCCTGTTGTACGGCAGAATTCCGCGGTTGCCGGTTGATTTACTGTTTAACCTAGGGGATGAAACGGAGAGAGTTGACCATCAGATGTTCGTCCAGAAGTGGGCTGACAGAATGAAACAAGCTTACCGGATAGCAACAGAGAACAGTGAGAAGTCTTCTGACAAAGGGAAGAAATACTACGATCGTACAGTGAGAGGTGCCATTCTTCACCCTGGCGACAGAGTATTAGTTAGGAACATGTCAGAAAGAGGTGGGCCAGGTAAGCTACGTGCCTATTGGGAAAGAGAAGTGCACCGGGTGGTGGAACGAATCGGAGATAGCCCAGTGTACAAGGTACAGCCGGAGATGGGTAAAAAGACCTTGCGTGTGCTCCATCGCAATCTTCTAATGGCTGTTAACGAGCTCCCAGTGGAGGAACCTGCACCTGTCGGTAAGGAGTCAAAGAGAGGTAAACCGAGACCCTTGTTGACCACTCAAACAGAAGAAGGCACAGACAATGTTAGCTCTGATGAGGAGGAACAGACTTACCATTACAACCTACGAAAAACAATCCCTTGTTACCAACTGGTCAAACTTCCTAACAGGGAAACAGAAACTGTACCTGCGGTGCCTCAAAACCAGACTAGCCTTCGTCCAACTGTCAGAGAGTTCCTTCCGGCGAAGCAGAGTTGCCCAGTACAGAACCAAGGGCAGAGTTATGGAGAAGAGATACTTGACCTGGATTCAGACCAAGTCACTCCAGATGGAGAGCAGAGTGGAATAGATCATATGGAAGTAGTAATGGAGGAAGGACAGAGCATTGAAAAGGATGGAGAGATAGATCAGATACAGGAGGAGGAAATAAGGAGATCACAGAAAGCCGGAAGAAAAGGAAATGCTCACTTATGACACTCTGGGTAGACCCACATATCGGCCATGGAGAGCAGATGTGAAATCACTACAGCTCACACAGCCATCCTATTACCAGCAAGAAACCCCTCGCTTTCAGTACATGCCAACACATACAGTAGTTGCTGTTATTGGTGCCACAAAGTCTATTAATTAGAGTTGAAGAAAGAAATTAAAGCTGTAGACTAGAGAACAATGAGATATCAGGAGCCATCTAAAAAAAATAGAGGAGAGTGTAGAGGGCCGTGAAATGTACATACACCTAAAGAAAAATAGGCACCCCACAAAATAAAATTGTAGAGACAAACAGTCTTTAACATATATCGGGTGTTGTTTTGTGTATTATGGACTCATTAATGTACTTTTGGACTTTAATTGGTCATTATTCTTTAATTGGTTATTACTCTTTAATTGGTCATTATCCTTGCCTCCTGTAGAGGGCGTCTAGCGCTTCTGAGAAATAGAGGTTGCAGAGCTCAGGTCAGAGTTCATTAAACATTGCAAGAGCTCGCAGCATAAACGTGTCTCTGTTATTTCTCTGCAGGTGAGCAAAAATATGGTTTGTCAATCACTTAAAATGACATTAAATGAGTCATGATGTTGTTGTTATGCATGATGGTGCTGAGAAATGCGATTACTTTGGCTTAAAAAAAAAGGGTTATTTTGTTAGTTTTGTTAAATTCATGAACGAATGTGCAAAGAGACAGAAAAAGATAAGCTGGTATGGACACAAAGTGAGTCCGTAAATGTGTTTAAAGTGTTTTATATGTGGATTGTGAGTTCAAAATGATTTATGTGAGTTTAATGTGTATTTGAGTTAGAGCCAAAATGGCGACGTGTACGTGACAAATAACATGAAACAAAATGGCGTGTTTAAAGCTTGTTTAACGAAAAGAGGTAATAGGTACTTATGCTTTGTTCATGATTATGAGAACTGTGAAAATGTGAGTAAAGTAAATGGAAACAGTTGTGATTGAAATTCCGATTTATAATGTGAATGTGGTGATTGAGATCATATGATGTGATTATTTACATTTATTTAGAATACATGATGTAGTGTATTTGTTCACATTGATGCGCTATTGAGTCACTGGTACAAATATGGACTTTATTTGAAAAGAGAGTTCATTAAACATTGCAAGAGCTCGCAGCATAAACGTGTCTCTGTTATTTCTCTGCAGTGTTTTACATTCAACTTGCCCCTCTGGGTTTCTCTGGCCTAGAGCGGGTAACACCCACAGTGACAGGAAATCCAGCTGCACTGTACAAATACACAGTTTTGTTATACTGAAAGCAGTGCTTTAGAGAAATTCGCTTGCCCTTTTTGGTGGAGACTCTCTTTCTTTTTCATGATTTTTAAAGAGTTTATTTTATTGACACAGGAATGATAGCTACAATACTATTGCACTTTTTTTAAACAACAAACTGAAGAAATTATTTTTTAAATCATGGACGAGCATCAAATCAACATCATGTCCTTTATTAATAATTGTGCAAGCAAAAAAAAGTTCCAGAAAACTTTTGTGTTTGATTCAAATAGATGTAGGACATGTTCCCCATGTGAGGCTGAATGTAAAGCAGGAATGTTTCAGTAACAATCAAGAATCTTTTAGTAAGAATAGTGACACTGTTATGTGAGTGATGCTGTGGGGTGGAGCTTCATGAATCCCGAAGATGTACATATCAGTGTACAGAAAGAATAGTTTCCTTCATTAGTTACACCATTCATCATGTTCACTGTTCTGTTCATGTGTCTGTGGCTTTCACTGGGTGAGTTAACATTCTTATTATTGCAAAAAAAAAAGTAAAAAAATGTACCATACTAATGCTTCACGAATTTGCGCCGCAGTAGAGCTGTTCTGGTCAAGCTGCTGTGGTGTAACAAGGGTACCCTCATCATGTGCATGTTCCTGCTCTGTGTCTTCCTCCTCAGGCATCTCTGCTGTGCTCTGCTCCTGTAGGAAACCCAGCTTCCAAGACTCACAAAAGTTGTGCAGCACAATGCAAGCTGCAACAACAAACTTCATGTTTTTAGTTTGACTGTCATTGCGCTTCATTAGGCAGCGCCATCTGCCCTTTAGACGGCCAAAAGCATGTTCCACATGCAGTTGGGGCCCTCTTGCAACTCCTTCTGGGAACGGTTTCATGACATTACAAGAGAGGCTATAGGCAGAGTCAGACACAATCAGCACAGGAATGTCAACCCCTTGTATTGTCTTGGTAAGTGGTGGAAAGCATGAGCCATTTTCCAGCTTTGCATGTAGTCTTGAATTTTGAAAAACAAAAAAGTCGTGGCACTTCCCTGGCCAGCCAACATCAAAATCTTGAAACATATACCGGTTGTCAAACAAGCCCTGTAGTATCACGCTATACCACCCCTTTCTGTTGTAGTAATCAGTGTGAAAGCTGGAGGGTGCTTGTATGGGAATGTGTGTTCCATCCAGGGCCCCAGCACACATGGGAAACCCTGACTTCTCTTCAAATCCTGTGATTATGGTCTTCACATCTTCTTCACTTTTTGGCATTCCAATAAACTCCCTTTTCAGTTGGCAGAGACCCTTACACACCTCCTAAAACACATCAGAGGCAGTGCTCACCCCAATTCCAAAAAGGTTTGCAACATCATGGAGTTCAATGTTACTTGCTAACTTGTAAAGTGTCAGAGCAACCCTTTTTTCCAAACTCACTGTGGTCTTCATTGCATTGGTTTGCTTTGCTATGTAAGGACGAAGGAGGTCACAGAGATTTAAGAAAGCCTCCTCTGGCATTCTGAAGTTAAGGTACCACTCAGTTTCCCCAAAATTCTGCAGCACATCTGTCTCCCAAAAGATGCTGGTGCGCTCCTTCCTAGCACTTGGTACAGTTGAGATGCTGTGAACTATATAAAAGTGCATTTCAGTAATATAATTGAAAAACTGCCATAAGCAATTTATGAAATTTGATCAAATGTATTTTGAAATTAAGTAAATTTACATTTAAGCACTTTAAAATGTAAACATCCTAACTTGTTAAGTGTTGAAAATAATTAAAATAATTAATAGTAAATATTAATAATTTATTAATAAAATAAATTAAATAAAATAATTAAAAAAAAATTAAAAAATGTTTAACATCATATGGTTTTATATAAAACTTCTTATAAACCCCTTCTGGAATAAATACGTTTTTATATAATTTTCACGTTATGTAATTGACTATAGAAATGAAAGTATTCTTACCTGAAACTGATATTACAGTAGCCAGTCTTAACAATTTACGTGATCTGGCTCTTCTTGTTTTAATTTTTTTATTTATTCGCAGGGTAGCAAACACATTTCCATCCATTATTGATGTGCAGAAAGCAGAAACTTGAATACCGGGGCGCTAGGGTTAATACGGTAGTTCACGTTGACCAAAACAGACAAGAAAACGCGTTTTGGAAAAAACATTTTCGGCAATCACAGACATTCACATTTGGACGGGATTAGATTTCTCAGAGGAGCACCGATTTTGCTGAAAAACAGTAAGTAATTTGCTCTGGAATTTTTACACAGGTCATGTGAGAAAAAGACAGACATGGTAGATTCGGATGGGATTAAAATCACAAAGTACATCTGTGAAACTGAAATTTCTCTAATGACCCCCTGTAAAACTAGTCCCGTCCGAATAGTGCTAAATTCTACTTTCTAATTCCTCTCAATTACTTCCTCATTATCAAATTAACTCCACACTGAACACCATATTACACTGCAATGCTTTAAACACTACTGGAATTTATTAGTTAAACTATAGTTGTTTTTCAAAACAATGTAAGCATATGTCCATGCAAATCAAATGAAATAAATTAATTTCTCTAATCTACACCATATCTGAGCATCTATAACAAAAAAATAATGTCTATAGTTTAAACTTCTATAAAAATAAAAACCTACCTTGAAACAAATCTTATGTTTTGAATTGGTTTTCAATACCTCAATTCCAAAGCTGCTTTTCAGTCCCTGGTACTTTATCTTGAAGTGCAGAGACTGATTTCCATTTTGACTTTAACAGCTTTATTCAAATACATGTAAACTTTGGAAAGTCATGGGGAATTTTACTGAATGTGTTCCACACACTTACTGAGACTATTTGACATTATGGTGGAAGAGTGAGTGGAGCATGATGGCGCCAGTGTGTGTGGCTTGCCGTCTTTTTCTGCTAAAGCTGTGTATGTTTATGCTGTTTGTGTCACTTATTGTTCAAAATGTCAATGCTCTATTGGTGTATAATCGCCAAACATTACTGGAACATTACTCAGACTCCTTGCAAAAGATTTAGTAAAGTTTGTGGTGGACACAAGACAATGCCCCCGCTTCTATCTGGGATCCCAGCTCATCTCTGCTGATATCTGGCTTCATACTCCCGGCGTAAACGCTATCGTCGCCGTGGTAAACGCAGCTCAACAACTGCTCCTGAATGTGCCCAAAACAAAACGTAAACTTAGAGGGGACCGTGCCTCCTAAAATGTGGAATGATCTGCCACTGCCCATTAGACAGGCCTCTTCATTGTCTTCTTTTAATTCACATCTTAAAACCCACCTTTTCTCCTTGGCCTTTGACACCTGATTTTGACATTTTGTTTCTTAAATTGTTTTTCTGGTTTTTATGTCTTGTATGAGTTGGGTATTTTATGTTTATATATTCTTCTGTACAGCACTTTCGTCAACTTTGGTTGTTTTTAAAGTGCTTTATAAATAAAATTTGATTGATTGATTGACATCTCTGAGGTTCAAACCAATTCATCTCAAAACATCACATTACTATACTTTCTTTATCTTCAGAAAGTGCTCTGTGTTTTTTGTCGATTGCTTGTCCTGTTTATCTAAGAATAAAGACAAATAAGTTACATATTAAAGAATAGAGTTCTGTTTTTTTTTTTTTTTTTTTTTGTGAGACCAGTAGTATGTTCTTCCTTTCAAACTAGCCTTATTGTCACACACTTTCAAAAAGTACATGGATGCTGCCCTGGGGCCATTGCATCTACAGAGCATCTGTGTACTTAATTATCTACACAAATGGCTCATTCTTGCACAGTTAAGGCACATAGCGGCCTAGGTATTGAGATGCCATGCTTGCCCACATGGGATCTCTAGGCCTCAGGCTGAACCCAGAGTAGTGCATGTTTCTCCTTCTCAGACAGTAGTGTGGGAATCAACCATGATGCATGTCGTTTCCTTACTGGGTTACATGTGTACCCTTTTGGGACATGTTCTAGAAGTATCCAAATAAAAATTCACACATCCAGATAAAATACAGAAAAACAAGTATTTTCTCCCTTTTAGATTTAAGGAATGTCTTGGAGGTTGTAATATTACCAGCTGTTACTGTGTGGAAATTTGCATCATCACCTCATGTTTTCTTCACATTGCTGTTTTCTTACACTCTCCAAAAAATGTTATAGCTACATGTCATTATTTTGATAAATAAGCTGAGGTGTTGTCTCTCCTACACAACACCTCAGCTTATTTATCAAAATAATGACATGTAGCTATAAAATTTTTCACAGCTTTCAAACTAAATAACAATTAGAATACAACCCATTTTTAATACTACAACTGTATTTTTTATTAAAAGGAGAGAAAACCGGCGCTGTTTCTGCTACAAATCTTCACTGCTTAAATTGCCACAATTGTTTCTTTTGCTCCATCATTTCATTTGTAGACAAATCAGTGCTCATCTTTAGACTAACAAATGATGAGAATTTACATCACAGTGGACAGAATTTCCATTTTTACTTTCCCTTTTCTTAAAGAAGGAAAATTAAGTTTTTTAAGACAAAAAGGAATGAAAATACAAACCAATTATTATTAAATTTCATCATAAATAAAAAAGATAAATAAATAAATGCAATAATGTAAACTGATAACAACAGGAAACATAAAAAAGAAAATAATTGCTCTTTTTTGGTTTAATGCCTCAGAATGTGAGTTTTTCAAAAATGTAAAACACTCATCATGACCACTGTAGAGATTGACTTTTGACTATTAATCAGTTAAATAGGCCAGTGACAGTGGAGCTGAGGGAACTGGCCAGTGACAGTGGAGCTGAGGGAACTGGCCAGTGACAGTGGAGCTGAGGGAACTGGCCAGTGACAGTGGAGCTGAGGGAACTGGCCAGTGACAGTGGAGCTGAGGGAACTGGCCAGTGACAGTGGAGCTGAGGGAACTGGCCAGTGACAGGTGGAGCTGAGGGAACTGGTGGTATAGAGAGAGCAGAAGTAAAAACTGTTATGGAGATTACATTCTGTCTTTTGCATGAACAATTAAATTCCATACCAGCACCTTCAGTTCGACATTAGGAGCCAGTGGCCATACTGTACCTCTTCCATCAGAAGTCTATCTGTGCCTACTTCAAGTTGCTCACTGACATTGATGTTCTTAATGCTTTCGAAATGTCCATGAAAGAATGTGGAAAGGCAATCATTGAGTACTTCAAGAACAAACCAAAAAGTAAAGGATGTCCTATCCCAGCCTGAAAACACAGAGATGGCACACCTGCATATCAAGTTTCTAATGTCCCATTTTCAGGAACATGAAGATGGACTGGTGTTGCATGCAGATGTGAGTATTTGGTTTTCTTTCTGCTTTACTAAGTAATATTATGTATTCTGACTTGTGTATTGTGTCTCCTCTACAGGTTGCTGCATCTGCGAAGAAACTTGCAAAGAAACTGTGAAGAAACTTGCATCTGCGAAGAAACTGCATCTTGAGAAGAAACTTGATCTACCTGCAAGTCCTCATCTCATTTGGCTTGGTTAGTGTCTTATTAAGATGTTAAGAAGAAACATTGACAAATGGGGGAGATACAATAAAAAAAAACATTTCTGTTGTATACAGTTGTAAATGAATAGTTTACCCAAAAAAGTTTTCCATGTTTACTCACCCTTTTTCCAAACCTGTATAAATTTCTTTGCTCTGCTGAATTCTTTAAACTTGTATTGTTTTCCTACTGATAGTTTTTAGGTGAATTGAAAAAAACTTTACAAAGTCTTCTCAATGTCAAATCTTGAAATTGTTATTATATATTTTTGGTTTATTTTTTATTTTAGGTATGGCAGAGCAGACAGATGCTGTCCGATGGATGATAAGCCTAGAGGGCCGTGTTATTTGTGAGTGTGTCCAGTCATCATTTTTGACTGCACTTGCAACAATGTTTGCTGTGTACTACGTCTTTAACCTGCAGTATCAAGAGGGCGCTTGTTGCACATTGGAGTTTCTTCAAAGGTGTGACACTTAAGCTTTCCATATTGCATTTTTTTTACCTCTAAGAATCATCTTCACAAGAATTTTGATACATGATTCTGTCATACAATGGTACTTTGTTATATTTGTCTTTATACGCTTCATTGGAATAAACCCAGAAAGAGGCTCAAAGACCTGCAGAGGCAAGGTGGTCTCCAAGAAGACAGGCAAGGTGGTGAATAAAAAGTCTGCAACAGTTAATCCAAAGGTTGCCTCTACTAAAAAATCTTGTGTGTTTCGAATGGGATTTCATCTAGTTAAGTAAATTTGCATATATTTGCTTAAGTTATTATACCAGCTTTTTTGTAAAACATGTTAAAAATTTTATAATACACTACTGAAAGCATATTTCATTTTAATTTCAGATGTTCCACTGCAAAAAATGTTTTTCTTAGATTTTTTTTTGTCTTGTTTCCAGTCCAAATAAACAGCATCCTGGGTTATTTTGATTCATGTTTTGCATTGCTCATAATTTACCCTGGGATTATTTGCAGTGTCATTGCCATTGATTATGAATGATGCTCATGACCCATAAAGTCTATGATATTGTGCATTCTTAAGTTTACTTGGTAAACAATATATTATAAAGTTCTAAAAGAATCGAAATTCTTCATAATCATTATTTTTGCTAGTGTAGCATTATGTTGCTTTATGTCATGTTCTTTTGATGCTATTTACAAAAGTTTTTTTGCCCCCATTTTTTATCTTTCAGAAAAGACCTGCACCAGTTTCAACGACCTGGCCTGTTCCTGTTCCAAATATTTGCCAGGTTTTGCAAAAGTTTTAACATTTCTTAGTCTGTTTTTGGGAAATGTACACCCCAAGCATGGTCTTGGCCTGTTTCTGTACCAAATCCATGTTTTGACTTGACCTATTAAACTAAATCAACTTAAGGTTTTCACATTGTTTACTTTTTCATTGTACATTGAAAAAAAACATTGTAGGCTGTTTTTTAGGGATGTGGTTCAGTTATTTTTTGGCACTAAACGGTCAATAAATTGTGTGCTAAAAGAAATATCCTCTTGAGCTGTTTTTTCTTGGAAAAATCTTGTAAATTTAAATATTCCAATACCAGTTTATTTGTACAAGTATATTAAAGTTAATACAGAGAATAAAGTAATGAAACTGCAGGATTACAGTACAAACAGGAAACCCTGCTCCCAGTATTTTACAGTTAATTTACAGGTAAATGTTTTACAGTGTATCAGACACATAGGTTAAGAAGCATAATACGTGGCTAGTTTTACATTCAAAGGATTTGGCAAACATAGCGGATAAAAGTCGTACTGTACATAAATGTGAGGAGGACACTGATTACAGTGCTCAAAGTCCGTAGTTTTTTTATTTTTATTAAAATCTCGCAGGATGTTCATGAGCTTTTCTAGTCGATAAACACCTTTGAATTGAGAGAGGATTAGTGAAAATACTCGGGTCGTTAACTCTTAGTTCAACGATTTGTTAAAGAGTAAAGGAGAGCTTGATCTTCAGAACTTTCTCGGAGACAGAATAGACGTGGCACGCTCTGAAATTTCCCATGTGTCTGGCAGATGAGTGAATGGTCCAGTAGTCCACAACGTCTTCATACATTTGGTCGCTGCAAATTTCTTTGTTTTTTTTTTCTTTAACTTCGTTCAGAACATATTTGATGTTAGGCTCATCTCACCAGTCACATACGACAGCTTCAGCATTACCTTGAATTTTTTTCCAGGGAAGGGGAGTGATTTATTCCACACAATTTCAGAGCCTTTACCAGAGTGTATTTTAACCAAGGTTTAAACAGTTTTTTTTTTTAACAATCTGAAGGCTTTCATGTGTAGATAGTACTCTTCAGGATCAAACAAACACGCATGCTGGAACTGACTCGGATGATCAATCGCGCAATTGTCTCTGAGATCGTTGTCAATAATTTTGTCCATCAGCTCCCCATTACACCCCGGATGATGGCTAAAGCAGTGGTGGAATCCCCATTTGAATGCAGAAAGGTCAGATTTCTCTTTCTGAAGAATTCACAGGTTTTTTCTTCATCTTTAAAACCAGAACATGTTTCATCATCTTTATCCAAGGTAGCAAGTGAGTTGTAAAAGTAAGGTAAGAATTCCTGAGCCATTTCTTTCGTCATTGCTCAAATAGACGATGCTTCTTTACACAAATGCAAACTGTTTTTAAACACTTTTAGGGGGATGCAATGTGGGTGGTGCGAGGTGCTGGGAAGGGGGTGGTGGTCTTGGGGGTGGGGTCTTGAAAGATTCATTCGTAATCAAGGTTTAGTTTTACTCTTACTTCATCAAATTCAGCTTTTTTCCGGAATAAATTGTCGATTTGATTAAAGTAGCGTTGTAGATCGTGCCAACTGGCTAGATCAAACCTCACATTGCATTTCTCTTTATCAGATGTGTAGTTGCTGGGAATTTTGGAAAAATACAGTGAGAGCTGGTATGTTTTCTGCAGTGGTGTACTGTTGCTCCTCCATTTTTGTTTGTAGGCCTCTGGTGAAAATAAATCCAATTCGAACAATGTAGTCAAAATCCTTAAACCATTTACACCGATGAAAGGTTATGTCCTCAGTTGCTTTGCTCCAGTGGATGTGATCCAGTACAGATAGCTTGAAAAGCGATATGTCTGGTGATTCACCATTGAAGGGAAAGCTGGCTGTATAACCATTTGACATTGTTAAATACTGACTACTGTCCTGCTCTAAAACCTTTGCAAATCTTGACATAGTAGGATGCCTCTTTGATCGGTGCATCAGGAGAAACCACCATAGCTATGATCAAAGAATCATTAGGTGTTATGCATGTAGGGAGAGATATGGTATTTGAAAGGTAAATTCAGGGTGGGTGTGTGCACACTTGTGTGACAGTATAGGTAACTCCCATTAACCAGTCTGTGGGGGGTATTCCACAGGCAATACCCTGTTGAGAGCAGTGTCGCTTTTGTCCAAGATGTCTTGACCATCTTAGAGTTTGAACTGGGCGGAAAAGCAGCCCCGCCGTCGTGGAATCGAACCCCGGTCTTCAGCGTGACAGGCGGAGATACTGTCCACTATACTAACGAGGAACACCTGTCCTGAAAGTTGAAGTCTGCCGCCAACTGGACTAGACTGCGCCTGCCCCAGTGCAAGTTAAATGTCGAAAATAGGGTGCCAGGTTCAGTGATCAAATCAAACTGTGTGGCATCTTGCTCTCTGATTGAGACTTGGGGCTTGGCAGTGCTGCTTTAGTCAAACCTGTTCCATTATATTAACTAGGATCAATTTGCTGCTTTTGTCAGATAATTCTTGGCTTTGTTACAGTTGGAACTACAAAGCAACCTCCCCATCGAGTGCAAGTTAAATGCCGCAAATAGGGTGCCAGATTAAGGGATCAAATCAAATTGTGTGGCATCTTGCTCTCTGATTGAGTCTTGGGGCATGGCAGTGCTGCTTTAGTCAAACCTGTTCCATTATACTAATTAGGATCAGTTTGCTGCTTTTGTCAGAGAAGTGTGAGCGATCACAGTTTTCCGATTGACAGGCAGATATACAGTGCATTTTATTGAAGATGATCAGCTGGCTTCAAGAGGTCAGTCTGTTTCCTATTTTAACACAAAAACAGCACAATTAACTTTTTTTTGTAAATCAGATGATTTTCAATATGAGGTTTGGTTGAAGCAGAGACCAGCCAAAGGCAAGCAGGCTGGGTGGCACACAAACTGTGGCTAAAACACTGAAATCCACTGGGGAATTTCTCAAGGCCAGAATTTCATTTTATTGAAGATGATCAGCTGGCTTCAAGCGTTCTGTCTGTTTCCTATTTTGTCTTGGTTTCGGGACCTCGTGGCGCAACGGTAGCGTGTCTGACTACAAATCAGAAGGTTGCGTGTTCAAATCACGTCGGGGTCATGCCTTTCCCTTTGATACACATTAGTGTGCCAGGGCTTTTTATGCACAGTCAAATGCGATGACTTACATGCCATCGGATTTCTGCGATGGTCATGCTTTTGTTGCACAGGTAGCAGCAATTAAGATGGAAAACACACTGATCTCGGTTTATCTTATCTGCTCCGAGCACATGATTTGTACAATAAAGCAGCAGCAAGCCAAGCATTTTCTCCCCTCTGGATCATTGAAGCATTCAGACACCAGCAGCAACCTAAAGCATGCTTTTCACTTTTCAGCCACCCACATGTACAAACGCCCGAACAGGGACTTGAACCCTGGACCCTCAGATTAAAAGTCTGATGCTCTACCGACTGAGCTATCCGGGCTCTGACCAGCGTGCGCCTTTAGTTCCAAACGGGTCAGGACTGTGAAACTGTGCGTTCAGATGTGTCCTCTGATTATTTTGATCTTTTGCTCTGTAATCTTGCTGGAATATCGGAATAAGGTCTGTGTCCACGCATGTTTAAGAGGATTCCGGTGATTAAACCGATCTCGTGCTCTGGATCAGAATATGTATATCCCCTCTGGTCCTTGGCGCGTTAGACACTTTATTTATAAGCCATGATGGACTTTCCGTGAATTTTGCGATATCCAACTTCATCTGCAGTATTCCAGGATGAAATCCAACGTGTCTTCTATTTCCGTTACCACTGATTTCCCATTATCTGAGACATGTAATAACACAAAGGACTTGTATGCCTGGTGAACATGTGACATTACAAGAGAAAGTTGAAGTTTGATCTTATCACATAGGCTGTCTAGTCTCTAAGTTGTGCTTCACACTCACGCGCTAAGGTGAGAATTGACAGAGAAGCTTAAAAATATTTCTTTAATAGGTTGGGTATGGGAATCCAGTCATGTTATGTATTAAAATAGCTTCCACGGCATTCTCTGAAAAAGCTTCTACCAAGATGGGGGAAACTAGTCGCAGCGGTCACGGCCCACTGCTTGTCTCTGACTTTCAACCGCATGTTTTTTTGTCCGCGTCGATGGAGAAGTATGTGTGCGTCTATGTTTGCGTTATGCTGCAGTTTTGTTTCAGTTTCGGAAGCTCGTGGCGCAACGGTAGCGCGTCTGACTCCAGATCAGAAGGTTGCATGTTCTTCAGTGTCGTGCTACTAATCAGCAGTAGTTATGCTATTAATCAGCGGGGCCCATAAGGGGCGGGTCGGCCGGCCGGCAAACCGTGTCTCCGGCAGCCCACGGCTCATTTGCGGCACAACAGGGCCGACGATCCTCTTTCGACGATCCTCTTTCCACACGGAGCAGGCGGGTCTCTGTGGCGCAATCGGTTAGTGCGTTTGGCTGTTAACCGAAAGGTTGGTGGTTCAAGCCCACCCAGGGACGGCAAGGCTTTTCTTAGCCTGCCAGGTGCCACACAAGCTTTCCCATAACGCGTAGCGGACCTCACAGACCGCGACCGGAGGCGGGTGCTTGTTGGCTGGTGCGACCTGGAAACCTCTTGCCTAACGTGGGGCTCACCTGTTGTTTTGCTGATTGTCATACAGAGCAAGAGGTTCTTAAACTCACAGCCCAGCTTGCAAAATGCGTAGGCGGTCACCTAGTAGCCTCGCAGAACGCAATTGCGTGAGAGAGCGGCGGCTTGGCTGACATGACCTGCAAAGGCGTCTTCAGAGAGCCTTTGGTGCCAGGCTCAGCGATCGTCAATAGTGACTGGTAGAACCACACTGCCAGCGCGGAGGGATCTCTGGATGAAACTTTCACCCGCAGAGTGCACTTTATCCATCTATGGTTTTCCATGGTATTTATTTAATTTGCTATCATTTTCTTCTCCTGAGGCGGTAAAGACCGCCTTTGGGCTCGTCCCGGCTCCCGCAAAAGCACCGCTCGCCCAATGTGGGGCTCGAACCCACGACCCTGAGATTAAGAGTCTCATGCTCTACCAACTGAGCTAGCCGGGCACGCCAAAGGGGCCGCCCACTTGGAAAAAAGCGGGTCCCCTACTGCCCAGACGGCTGAGATTTCTTTGATCTGATGCAGTCTAAGAGCAAAAACGCCCATAAATTTCCCAACACGCCGGTTAAAAACACCACGCCCTTCACTTGACGGTCTCTGTTGCACTGACTGTTAGAGACTTTTTTTTTTCCCCACCTCTCTTAAGCCATTTTGTCTGCGCCAACCCTAAGCACCAAATATAAAGAAGCGATTGTGGCAGGCCAGCTAGTGTGTAGAACTTTTAGAAGTCAAAGAGATTGAAACCTGAAATGGTGGAATTTCATGGACATTTTTGGCAGATTTTCGTGAAGGCTGGGGCTATCATACTGATCTTCATTTCCAACCTGAGAATTGGTATTGTCCCGCCTCCCTGTCACCCTATTGGTTGGCACATTTGTCTTTTAGGCCTATGGATTGATTCTAGCCGAATTTTAACCGGAAGGCGGGATTTGTAGCAGCAGCGTTTGCGAAAAAACACAGCCCTTTCCTCTTATCTCCAGTGTCGTGCTACTAATCTTCGATTCCTTGTTGGGGAGGTTGCTTTGTATTTCCAACTGTAACAAAGCCAAAAATTGTCTGACAAAAGCAGCAAATTGATCTTAGTTAATATAATGGAACAGGTTTGACTAAAGCAGCACTGCCAAGCCCCAAGACTCAATCAGAGAGCAAGATGCCACACAGTTTGATTTGATCACTGAACCTGGCACCCTATTTTTGGCATTTAACTTGAACTGGGGCAGGCGCAGTCTAGTCCCAAATGCTGGCCTTTAGAAATTCCCCAACCTTTCCTATTTTAACACAAAAACAGCACAATTAATTTTTTTTGTAAATCAGATGATTTTCAATATGAGGTTTGGTTGAAGCAGAGACCAGCCAAAGGCAAGCAGGCTGGGTGGCACACAAACTGTGGCTAAAACACTGAAATCCACTGGGGAATTTCTCAAGGCCAGAATTTGGGACTAGACTACGCCTGCCCCAGTGCTAGTTAAATGCTGAAAATAGGGTGCCAGGTTCAGTGATCAAATCAAACTGTGTGGCATCTTGCTCTCTGATTGAGTCTTGGGGCTTGGCATTGCTGCTTTAGTCAAACCTGTTCCATTTGTAACAGTCCCTGCCTGTCACAGGGTTTAATGCAGTTTTGTTAACAATTCATCCTGGCCACTAGGGGGACACATAGGGATATGTCCTGTAGGGGATAAAAAAGGAAATTGAAGAGTAAAAAGGGAGATCATGTTTGAGTTTGAAGCTACCTTATGCTCTGTGGTGATGGTCATCTTAACCATGCTTTGAGAAACTATTGTTTTACTGCTCCAAGAGGGTTATTTTGCTCATCAGCTGGGACTATGTGTGATGGACAGATATGCAGCTTATTGGGCTGAAGAAACTCTCTCTGGGATTTAGTTGGATTCTATGCCACAGGCCTTAACATCCAACGCCTTCTTGTTCATCTACAGATAAGACTGTTTTTCTGTTTACTGGACTGTTTCTGATCTCACCTGTAATAGACTTAATGCCTGTTTGCTATATATTGAAGCCTATGCTCATGGAAGTCTTAAGGAGTTGTATTTATGTATATACAGGGAGTGCAGAATTATTAGGGAAGTTGTATTTTTGAGGATTAATTTTATTATTGAACAACAACCATGTTCTCAATGAACCCAAAAAACCCATTAATAGCAAAGCTGAATATTTTTGGAAGTAGTTTTTAGTTTGTTTGTAGTTTTAGCTATTTTAGGAGGATATCTGTGTGTGCAGGTGACTATTACTGTGCATAATTATTAGGCAACTTAACAAAAAACAAATATATACCCATTTCAATTATTTATTTTCACCAGTGAAACCAATATTACATCTCAACATTCACAAATATACATTTCTGACATTCAAAAACAAAACAAAAACAAATCAGTGACCAATATAGCCACCTTTCTTTGCAAGGACACTCAAAAGCCTGCCATCCATGGATTCTGTCAGTGTTTTGATCTGTTCACCGTCAACATTGCGTGCAGCAGCAACCACAGCCTCCCAGACACTCTTCAGAGAGGTGTACTGTTTTCCCTCCTTGTAAATCTCACATTTGATGATGGACAACAGGTTCTCTATGGGGTTCAGATCAGGTGAACAAGGAGGCCATGTCATTAGTTTTTCTTCTTTTAGACCCTTTCTTGCCAGCCACGCTGTGGAGTACTTGGACGCGTGTGATGGAGCATTGTCCTGCATGAAAATCATGTTTTTCTTGAAGGATGCAGACTTCTTCCTGTACCACTGCTTGAAGAAGGTGTCTTCCAGAAACTGGCAGTAGGACTGGGAGTTGAGCTTGACCCCATCCTCAACCCGAAAAGGCCCCACAAGCTCATCTTTGATGATACCAGCCCAAACCAGTACTCCACCTCCACCTTGCTGGCGTCTCAGTCGGACTGGAGCTCTCTGCCCTTTACCGATCCAGCCACGAGCCCATCCATCTGGCCCATCAAGACTCACTCTCATTTCATCAGTCCATAAAACCTTAGAAAAATCAGTCTTCAGATATTTCTTGGCCCAGTCTTGACGTTTCAGCTTGTGTGTCTTGTTCAGTGGTGGTCGTTTTTCAGCCTTTCTTACCTTGGCCATGTCTCTGAGTATTGCACACCTTGTGCTTTTGGGCACTCCAGTGATGTTGCAGCTCTGAAATATGGCAAAACTGGTGGCAAGTGGCATCTTGGCAGCTGCACGCTTGACTTTTCTCAGTTCATGGGCAGTTATTTTGCGCCTTGGTTTTTCCACACGCTTCTTGCGACCCTGTTGACTATTTTGAATGAAACGCTTGATTGTTCGATGATCACGCTTCAGAAGCTTGGCAATTTTAAGAGTGCTGCATCCCTCTGCAAGATATCTCACTATTTTTGACTTTTCGGAGCCTGTCAAGTCCTTCTTTTGACCCATTTTGCCAAAGGAAAGGAAGTTGCCTAATAATTATGCACACCTGATATAGGGTGTAGATGTCATTAGACCACACCCCTTCTCATTACAGAGATGCACATCACCTAATATGCTTAATTGGTTGTAGGCTTTCGAGCCTATACAGCTTGGAGTAAGACAACATGCATAAAGAGGATGATGTGGTCAAAATACTCATTTGCCTAATAATTCTGCACTCCCTGTATTTGTGTGATTTGACAAGTTCTGGGATGTGGATACGTTAAACATGTAAATATGGTGAATACAAATGATGCAAGCAACAAAAGAAATGATCCCCCCCTTGTAATTTCTTATAGCATGAACAGTGCAAAGTAACTGAGACTGTTATACATTATATTAACTAGGATCAATTTGCTGCTTTTGTCAGATAATTCTTGGCTTTGTTACAGTTGGAACTACAAAGCAACCTGCCCATCGAGGAATCGAAACACTGTCTTCCGCAGGCAAGTTGAGAGCAGTGCTGCCTTTGTACAAGACGTCTTGGCCTTCTTAGAGTTTGAACTGGGCATAAAAGCAGCCTCCCCATCGGGGAATCGAACTCTGGTCCTCTGCGAGGTGGCAAGACATGTATAGTTGGCACAGAGTGCCAGCGGCGTGAATTGTTTAGCTAAAAATCCCTAAACCGTTTCCCATTCATTTTCAATGGTAGTGCTAAACCACTGCAGTTGCAGTATATTTTCGGCTGCTGACCCTTTAGTGGCGCTGGTTCCGCCATCTGCGCATGCACCGTGAGATTACGCGCACTGTTTGACTCCCGTTCGCTTCATTCGACAGTATCGGCTCGTCGATCACAGGTAAGTTACCTTAAAATGACTCCTTTGTGTTTTACAGTTAACGCTAAGCTCCTATTAGCTTCGTGCAAACAGTTTTTTTTCTTGTGATTATTCTTTGAAACATCGTCTGTGGTTTACTCATTATTCATATTAATTCAATATTAATAATTAAGAGTTTTCCAGGTTAATTACATACTAAATGATGAATGAACGTGTCCATTCTTTTTTCTTTTTTTTGTGTGTGTGTCTATCAGTTTACATGGATTAAACTAATTTTAAATGATTTTATTTTTGTCCTGTTGGAGTGTTTGTTTGATGACATCGTGATTTATTAGTTAAATTATTAATGAGCAATGACTTTCTTTGTGATTTTATGCATTTAATGACTTACAGAACAGTTGTTTTAAAAAAGAAAAAAAAAATTCAAGCACATTGAATGCTTTTAGTGTTAGTTACACTCTCTATGATAATGAGTGTTTGAAACTCTTTGTCTATGATGGCTCCTATGGCCCATTGTCTTTTTCCATACATCAAATACCCCTTTTCCATCAAAAATGACCGAGTGCAGATTCAGAGCTAGAACTGGTGCTGGTTCAAAGTTGGTTCCACTGGCGAACCTCCTAAGAACCGGTTTGCCTTTCCACCAGCTAGAGAGCCATCACAGAGCCGAGTATGACATCACTGTATACGTGTCACGTGTCCCAGCAACTTTAGCGCAGCAGCAGCAAACACAAACACATCAACAAAGGCGGCTGCTGCTTTACTGTTAATGCTCATGGCTTTGTGAACCTACATTAACACCCAAACTCGGCGAATCCAACGTGTACGTGCAGCTCCATGTAATTTGTATAAACTGAGGTTGTAATCAAGAATGTACATAATGTTATTTTATTATTAACACAGAAAAAAGTTAGCCTTAGCATGCAGCTACCTACTATCATGTGTGCTGATAATGTATCATATTGCGGTAAAGTAAAAATGTATTAAACATTCGTATACTTAAGATACATTAACAAATGCGCTCACAGTAGCCCTGCCCACAGCCCCTAACACAAGCGGTTCTTAATTGTAGACCAGTAACGTTTTGGTGCTACTTAAGAACCACTTTTCCTGGTTCAGAGCCGGTGTTTTGGCTGTCGAAAAAGAAAGAACTGGTTCTGAATTAGGCTCTGGCTCCGAACCAGCACTCAAACTGCCTCGGTGGAAAAGGGGCAAAAGTGATAAACCACTAGGTGTGAAGGACTTGTCTGGGAACAGCTGTTAAGTGTGTTGCCTGATAACATATGATTGTTAAGTTTGGGCCAGGGTGGGTAGGGATTATAAACAAACAGTGTATAATGTTTTATAGAGATTATTGTAAGGTTTTGTTTTAAACAGACATGCTAACATTTACTACTCTTTCTGTATTACAGGTCACCATGCACAAAAAATCTGTGTTTTTTCCAGGGTGCATTAAGGTCGTGTTCCGTAAGGGAACCCTCGGATATCTCCTTCAGGAGCCAACCGAGGAGGCCAGGGTGATCAAAGATAACCCATCTCTTCAGGACAAGTCAGCACCAAAGAAGGAGGAGCTCGTCAGGCAAAAGACAGGAGGGGATGCCTTTGACAAAACAAAAGTTCTTGGCGAGTACATCCTGCAGTTTGGAAAGTACAAGGGGAAATCTTTCCGGTGGCTTCTTGAAAATGACATGGGTTACACCGTCTACCTGATAAAGAACCTTCAACAGGAAGAGTCCATGTGTGTCTTTACATCAGAAGGACCCAGCAAGAGCAGTCTGTTATCCTTTTCTAATTATGCCTGCAGTTTTAACGAAATTCAGTCTCTGCTCAGTTATGTGTCCAAAAACCCGGGTGCACCAGCAGCCTCATCGGAGGGTGACCAGCTGGTTGGTTTTGGTGCTCATGCGAAGAATTCATGGCAGGAGATTTGGACCAACAGGGCTGATGGTTACTCATCCTTTATATCGGGGGCGACTTGTGTCCCAGGGACACGGATGTACAATGAATAACATCATAGCTTGTTTTACATGCACACTATACTTTAATTAATATAGAGGTATAATTTAAGAAATCCGAGTACACTGAAAAGCCTTGATGCCCGATGACGCCTGAGATAGGCACAGGCTCCCCGTGACCCGAGGTAGTTCGGATAAGCGGTAGAAAATGAGTGAGTGAAAATGTTGTCTTTCACCAACAGAAATGGATGATGACAATGAGTTAGAGAGTGCGATGCTGAACATCTTCCCCTCCAAGATACAGTTGCGGTGTCACTATTTCTTTCTGTACTGACTGCATGTAAATTGATTGTGTATCAAATGGATTTTCATTTTGCCAAAAGTCTTAAAAATAGGCTGTATATGTTAATGCGTTGTGTGCTTATCACTAGCTCCATGACCACTGTCATCAACATCATCATCCTCAGCTGACCTTGGACGGTCTGCAGGATCAGGAAAAAGTTTTTACACATCAGGCTCAGCACTGGAGCACAGTTCTGTTGAATTGTGATATGAAATGCTCTCCAAGTCTGAATAAAAAGCCTTTCTTATTGTGTCAATGTTTTGGCCATGTTCTGGCCTTGTTCCACTAACAAACGTCTGTGCCGTTGGCAATATACTAACTGTTCAATGGGCTACAAATTGATTCCCCGACCACCAAGAACTGATATCAACCACAATCAGGGTAAGTATTCTTTTTTTATTGTTGAGTTTTAAATATTTCTGTCTACACTCTAAAAACTGCTGGGTTAAAAACAACCCAATTTGGGTTATTTTGGCAACCCAGCGCTGCGTCAAAAAGGGACGTACCCAACACTGGGTTATTTTAACCCAACTAGTTGGGTTATCATGTTTAACCCAGCATGCTGGATTGTGATTTCAACCCAATTATTAGTTAAAAATGACTACACTGCTGGGTTGAATTTAACCCAAAATGGGTCAGAAATTTAATTGATTAAAATAATGAATCTACAGCAATACTTACTTCGGTAATCAAACCCCGCCCACGGGAAACACGGAAGTATGTGGAAGCAATTTAGGTGATCTAAATAAAATGTTGTCCTTCATTTTATTAATACACGTTTTCTTATTTTTGTAAAGGATGTCTAGGCTAAAATAGCAAACCTTAAATCTAATATATAATATGTGTAATATACAGAGCTGATTTCATCATAACAGTATGTAAATGTATCAAATATCACAGTAAATGCTTCACTGACTTCAGTCAGAAAATTTTACTTTAAGAATACAAATTTAAAATATGAAAACATTTCATAACATTTACATTAACCTCAATATCTGAAGATATAAGAATCATCAGTAAGAATCAATAAATAGCAATGTAATTGTAGTGTTGTATAAGAAAAATAGAAGAATTTAGAATAATGAACATACATCAAACTGACTGTCAGGAAAATTTACTTCCAATTAAATATGTATGTGAAATATGAAAACATTTCACGTAACAGTGAACAAGAACACAGAATCCAATGAAGCAGTCAGGTCACAGTAGTAATAATAAAAGTTAATTAACTATACACAGTTGAATTAAAAAAAAAAAAAAAAAAAAAAAGTTAGTTTGTCTGCAAAAATGAATGCTCGCAGAATTCTGTATGTGCAGATGACTGAGAAACAGATTCAGATTCCAAGGGACCGTCTGCAAAGTGCAAAACCCGAAAAGCGAATACAAAAAACAGACAATAACTTTTCATATTAAAAAAATCATAAAAATTATACAAAAAGACATTTCCCCCAAATCTGTGTTGTAGTATAACTATCAGGACATCAGTGATGTGTGAGCTGGTGACAGTACAGTGTATTACAGTGAAGTTATTGACTTTTTTAGTTTTCGCTTTTCGGGTTTTTCCCTTTGCAGATGGTCCCTTGGTTTCTCAGTCGTCTGCACATAGAGAAAGCTGATTTTGAGGAAAATTGGGTTGTAGCTGCCTCTCTAAATTACTACTATAGAAAAGAGGTGTTATTTGTGTAATAAGAGCATTTAGCTCAGGAGTTATTGACTCGGGAAACTCCAATCTGTAAATATGCGGCCAACTTTACTTAAGTCTAACAAAATACGTTACCATCAAGTAAACTCCGCCTTATAAAAACCGTATATAACACAAAATCATTTATAATAAAGTAGATTTAACACGTACACAAGTAAAATATAAAAAGCATTTACCCTATTTCCTTCCAAGCTCCGATGAAGATGCCACGCGCGCTCTCCTGTTCACTGTTCTGGGATCTGTCGTGAGTCGGAGCACGGCTGTCACGGCCGCGAGGTAGTCTCAGTTTAACTGAGTGAAAGCCTAAATTGCGCTTATAACATTAGTTTATACAGTAAAGCAGATTTTTTATGGCTATGAACATCGTTAAATACATATTGAATAACACATTTTAGACAGAATTTCACTGCTTTTATCTGAAGACGCAAAGAAGATAGCGGCTTCGTGCACTGGTGTCGTCCGATTTTCACGTTGACGTGCATGCTCTCTTTAACGTCCGTGTTCCCAACCCAGCACTGCTGGGTTATAGCTCGACAATTTTCAACCCAAACTTGGGTTAAAACAGCCCAAAGTCCTACCAAATGGCCTCAACACAGCATTTGGGTTGATAAAACAACCCAGCGTTTTTTAGTGTACTAACTCATGATGATGCATGTGCGTGTAAGTTACCTTTTCACAGTTTGAAATTATTAACATTCCTTTGGTAGGCATAATGTTTACTGTTTATTACTATTATAAAGATAAGCGAGTGTGGGGTATTTTGAACCTTTTATATTATTATACACAAATGACTGACAAGATTTTGCATTTTGCAGTGTCTTCTGCTGCCCTCACCATAACACCTCCTGACACCAGGCAACTGCCACCAGTCAATGGTAAATTGTTAATGTGTAATTACATTATAATTCTGCTTATATATTTGTACTTTTTTCTCATTTACTATGGTACTAATCTTATTTTCTACTTTGATTTTGTATCTTTTTTCCTTCTTTTGGCACCAGCCTTGACAGCTCAGAAAACGCCTGTGGCCCTCCCCAACTACTTTCACCATTACATGTCACACAATTCATAAAGACTAGATACAATGGCATGCAAAGATGACTAATTACATCTTGACTGATTTGTTTTGTTTCTTTGATTGATACAGCAGAATTAATGTTCACAACTACACTTTATGTTGTGTTTTCAGGGATTGCTGTGCAGCATACAGAGTGCCAGACCCTGAAAAATCAGAACACCTGAACTGGGATGCTTGGCAGACAGTGGAAACCGTTATTCTGGAGGCAACATCTGGTGTTCTGAAAAAAAAAAAACCATTTTCTAATTGGCGGTCTTAATACTGCTTCAGCAAGGGTGTTATAAACGGCAAAATATCCCATCCTTCAGGTGTGCACCAAAGACACTGGAGAGAGGTTTGGGCTGGAGTATGTGGAACCTGGATGTCGCCCTGTTGTGCTGGACTGGGAAAAGCACAAGAGCAAGACCACTCAAGCTTTCAGTCCAGCTGATCACGGAGGTCTGCAGACCATCCTGGTGAGCTTGATGTGACTTCAAGTCCTCAGCTAGTGTCAGGTAGATATTTTAAAGATGAATAGACTCAATGAATAAACAAGACATTGTTATTATACATTTATTATTTGTAGAAACATTCTTGATGCAATTTTTTTGTTTTTGTAGAATTTGCTCCCTTGCATTCTTCATTGGATAGTGCCCATTTGGAACTACAGTCAGAACCAGGTAACCTTTTGACAGATGAACAATTTTGTGCACCTACTGCCTTTGTTTTTTCCCTTATCCATAAAACTATGCTTAACTTGTAGAATCCACCAGGATCTTGCTTGTGCCGTCACTGTCCTCATCTCATGGTGCCCATGCAGAACCTGGGTCAAACCCAGGTAAATTACAGATGAACAGATTTTGTTATCAAACACTGTTAAAATTTATTTTGGGGCACAAAGATTTATTCTGTTTGATTTCCTTTATGTAGAAACCACATACACACCACCCCTGCCCATGCTGGCCTCACCTTCTAGTACCTGCACTGTACCGATGAAGACTGGTGGAAGGGTGTTTGTGCTGGACCACAAACTTTGGACAGCTCCAATAAGGAGGCCATTGACAGCTTGTTGAATAAGCATCATGGGAAGAAGGACATGCTAAAGCTTGTGGATCAGGAGTATGCAGCAATGGTCCACAGTTCCTGTACTGACCCCAACAGCATGCTTCATCCAACCACAAGACTGCACATATCACAATATGTCAAGCACTTGGCCAAACTGCTGAATGCCAGTACTTCATTAAACACAAGTCCAGAAAAACTGCAGGAACGACAGCAACTCTGGCACTCGTTGACAGAGAGGAGTGAAACTACCAGTGTGCCAGTGGTAAGTATGCACCCTGCAGTTGTACATCCACCAGCACCTGCTCAAACCAAACCCTTGACTCCTGAGAGCTTGGAGAAAATTGTTGAGGGCATCTTGGAGTGGCAACAACAGCAACAGCAACAGCCAGAGCAGAGAAAGCAGACAAAGACGTGTCTTGCCTGTGGACAGCCAAAGTCTCGCTATGAGAACGATGGCTCCTCTGTCCACTTTTTTTATCAACAAGGCCCTGTCAGATATTTCAGCGCCACTGACAGTTTGTACACCTTGATGTGCTTGATCTGATTGAGCTATGATCGCGGTTCAGGCATATGAGCAGAGTAAGGCATTCATATGTGCTTTGTGTTTTGTTTGCAAATTCGCCAACTTGCTGTGAATCTGTACATCACATTTGAAAGAGAGCACCTTAAGCATAAGTCAATTCTCGTTTAGCTATGATCGCGATTCAGCCGTTCGAGCAGAGTAGACTTTAATCTAGCCATGGGGGTCACAGTCCAGTGACTTCTGTGCCGGTCCCAAGCCCGGATAAATAGAGAGGGTTGCGTCAGGAAGGGCATCCGGCATAAAACATTGCCAAATCTAAACATGCGAATTGTCAGTAAGAATTTCATACCGGATCGGTCGAGGCCCGGGTTAACAACGACCGCCATCGGCGCCGTTGACCTACAGGGCGCCGGTGGAAATTGGGCTACTGTTGGTCGAGGAAATAGAGGAGGGAGGAGAGTGCACAGACAGAGAGAGAAGAGGAAAGGTAAGAGTGTAGGACTGAGAATAGGGACTCTGAATGTTGGTACTATGACAAGGAAAGGTAGAGAGCTGGCTGATATGATGGAGAGAAGGAAGGTGGATATACTGTGTGTACAGGAGACCAAGTGGAAGGGTAGCAAGGCTCGTAGTATAGGAGCAGGATTCAAGCTGTTTTATTATGGTGTGGATAGTAAGAGAAATGGGGTAGGTGTGGTCCTGAAGGAGGAGTTTGTGAGGAATGTTCTGGAGGTGAAGAGAGTGTCAGACAGGGTGATGAGTCTGAAGTTAGAGATTGAAGGGGTGATGTTGAATGTTGTTAGTGGTTATGCCCCGCAGGTAGGGTGTGAGTTAGAGGAGAAAGAGAGATTCTGGTGTGAATTCGATGAGGTGATTGAGAGTATTCTGTTGTGAAAAATCCTTGAACCTTAAGAGAATACATTATACTATTATTATTATTATTATATTATATTATTATTATATTATATATTATTAACCAGAAGTCAGAGGGTGAATAAAAGAGGGACTCTTTATTATAGTAACTCAGCAGACAGGAGAAGAAAGAGTGTAAACAGGGGACTCAGGGCCATAGAATAGAACTGTTCCAGACACATAATGGGCTCATGGGTGATATGAAGTAGCTGGAAGCGGCGATAGCTCTCCATGACATCAGCGGGCACTGGCCTTGGGTAGGGAGAAGGACGAGGATAGTGAGGCGAGGACCTGATGGGGCGACTAGGATGAGCTGACTGACCTGGAGGCGAAGGGTCTGAGGAGAGATAAGGGGAACTTGAGATAAGGGTAAACAATTCCAGCCTGAGCAAGGACAGGCTGAGATCATAACATGAAACATGCGATCAAAACAAAGTTGAAGCTTTTAGCAGTTTAGAGGAGTCATTAAAGAACTCCATTTTTTACTTTTATGTACACAAGTAACATTATAGCAGCAATAGCTTAACAATAATGACAACAGTATAGCAGCAATAGGTTAGCAAGAGTTTTAGCCACAGTGGCAATATAAGATGACAAATAGATAGGAGCTTTCTTTTAACATAATAACTTTTGACATAAAATCAGACTCATAGAGTGACTTATAATTATTAAAAATCATGTATAGAATAGCAAAGGAGAAACTTACCCATTGTAGTTGAATGAAGGATTAATCTTCAGGACGTCTGGCATGGAAAAACTTAGAGGCAAATGTAACTTCGACCAGGGAGTGAGGCTCTTTTTTTAAAGCACACTTTTAATAACAAAATTGTTGTTTAGATATAATTGTTATGTCGGATGAAGAAGACCCAGGGCCATAGGCCTGGGCTTCCGGACCTGGGCCCCGGGGAACTAAGGGGAGGAAAATCCATAAATGGGCATATGGGCAAAAGGTGAAGGAAAAACAAGGGGATTGTGAGGAACAGGACGTTACAAAACATATGAGACATAAGGATAAGGTGATATGAAAATGGGTCTGTAAGGAGGGGAACTGATAAGGAGGCGCGTGGAAGCGTATATATAGAGGAGAATTTTTGGGGCCAAATGTGTATGCGTAAAAAATCCCGTTACTCTGCAGGACCGTCCTGGGGGGTTTTTTTGTTTTTGCATGCCGATGCTCTTCATGAAGATGCTTTTTCTTTTCTTGGGTTTTTTGGGATTTCTTTTGTTACTTTTCAAATTAGCAATTTCTCTTAGAGAATTGTTGGCTGATTGACCACAATAAAGAAGTTTGCTCATTCTCATCCAGGTCTGAGGAGCTTTCCCATTGTTTTAATTCGTATTAATGTTAGTGCTACCAGTAAATTAAGTTTAAGTAACAATTATATAGTATAAAAGTATTATAAAGTATATCAGTATAATTCACCCTGATATGTGCCGACTTGGAGACGGGCTCTAAGTTCCGACATATTTAATGGCGACCACGAAGCGACCTCTGCAGGGACGGTGTGAACTGCCTCCAGAACCGGGACCGCTCTCTCTGACAGGCTACAGAGGCCGGCCATAAATAACAAGGTGAGCAGACGCCTGTTAAACTCAAATGTCTGTGTATAGTGAATCTGTGGCCTGAGCGAGGGGATTGGCCCCGGGAAGGAGAGCGGACAGCCGCCCTCGAGATAAGAACTCCTAAGGGTGAGATAAAGAGCTGGATGAGAAAAAACGAAGGGAAAGCCCCATAACTAGATAAGGTTTTGATGTGTAAGGTTTTGATGTGTGACTGTGTGTGTGTGTGTGTGTGTGGAAAAAATCTCATGAGTGTACTATGTAATAGTTAGGCCTGGAGCGTATCCTCCGGTGTGAGTACTGGACCGGGGCAGGACGGCGCAGACTCACGACCGGGGCAGGACGGCAGGTGGTAAAGCGCATGATAAAATTCCTGGAGCGTATCCTCCGGCGTGAGTGCTATTAAACTCACGACCGGGGCAGGACGGCAGGTGGTAAAGTGCACGATAAAATTCCTGGAGCGTATCCTCCGGTGTGAGTACTGGACCGGGGCAGGACGGCGCGGACTCACGACCGGGGCAGGACGGCAGGTGGTAAAAACGCGTTAGTTCCTAGATACCGCTGTTGGTTGAGACAGGTCTGCTTGGTAGGAACGGTGAAAAAGGGGGGCCCCCGGTATTTGTATATGATAATTTGTATATGATAATTTGTAGATGATAATCTGTGTATAATGATCTGAATATGAGAATAAGTGGATAATATATGTATGTGATAAGTGTATGTACATAGATAAATACACAATATAAATACACAATATAAGTACACGGTGATAAGTGTACGTGTGTACATAGATAAATATATGAACCCACAAGTAGAAAATAAGTACACACGTGATAAGTGTACGTGTGTACATAGATAAATATATGAACCCACAAGTAGAAAATAAGTACACACGTGATAAGTGTACGTAAACACACAAGCACACACGTGATAAGTGCACGGTAATGTGCAAACTGTGTATGGATCAGTCATGGACATTGCTGAACCGAATGATGATTCAGATTGCTGTTTGATGTAGTAAAAGTGTGGTGTGTGGGTAAGTAAAGAACAGAGGTAAGTAAGCATGACACCAGTATTGTATAAAGTAGTAGAAAACAATACTTGAATAAAAGTGCAAGTATCATACTAGAAAAAGATTTTGGTAGAATATTTCACCATATATTATAATATAACACCTTTTATAATGATAATTAAGCAAAACGTCTCAAAGTATCTGATATATACTGTACTTAAAAAGCTGAAGTAGAAATAAGAAGTAAAATTCAGTGATTGTGAATTTGATTGTGATTGAGAGTGATTTTAGGCAAGCTAGGAGCAGGGTTTAGGCCTCAGTGTGAAATTAAAGCAAGAGGTTTATATTATATGACTACATAGTCAGAAAAATTATGGTATTATGTAAAAGGGCAGAATAGACAGATTTGAATAGATCAGTTCATGTATGTGTGCAGTCTCCACAGTGTGTCCAGTATGTAGTCATCAAAAAAATAAATAAATGAATAAATAAATAAAATGAACAAATAATAATATCGACAAGACAAAGACCAGAGTAATGATTATTATGTTTATGAAGTATTGCATGGAGTGTTTGCATTAATGTTTTGTTTGTGCTGTAACTGTAGGAACAAGAATTGTGACATTTCACCGCGGTTGGGTGTTTCTGCGCTCTTTCCAGCTCTGACAGCGCGTGCACGCTGCATGCGCTTGTGCTTTTCCATGGAGCGTGCGGACGTGCGTAATGCAATCCAGTCTAGGAGCAGTGTAATCTCCCTTATGGCATTTGTCTGGTTTTAGTCTGTAGTAACAAGTAACGAAGATGCTTAGTGGAAATATAACGGAATAAAAGTGGAAAGGGTAAGTTCAAAAATTCGGACGTATGTAAAGAAGTTCTTGTACTCTGTTACAGTAGAACATGGCACGATACGCACGATTCAGCACATCCGGCTACACACACAAAGGATTGCATGAAGAGCAGTTAATATCCTAAGTAAAACGAGAAAAGAGAATTATTTTGTTGCATTTTATAGTCAAGAACAGTCATCATCATCCTGCGTTTGAGTTATAATTCCTCTTAGTAACAACGTCACGGACACGCACAGCTTCGCCCAGTATTACGAGCACCGCTAGGGGATGAGGCTGCATTAACTTCATTGTAACTTTTGTGCATTAGATCCTCTAAATACACGGTCATGTTTTATTTATTAAGCCCACACACAAAGCATAATATGATTTATAGTGGTCGTACAAGTGTGATGAAGTTGATCGTTACCTGAACTAGGCGGCGCTAGTTCAGTTGGTTTACTTGCCTTAAGCTCTTCCTTTTTTCCTCACTGGAGTGATTTCTTTCATAACAAATATTATAGATTTTCATATTCTTAGATTCCCAAGAATCCAGGGGAGCTGGAATATCTCCACCGTATTATCCACATCACTTTGCTCGCCTCACAATCATCACGGTTCTGACCGAAAACCGTAAGTAGAAGTTCATCTCTCACTTCTCATTGGAGGATCAGAAAACTACAATTCGGTGTCAGATTTGTAGTCCAGACTCCTAGGAATCAAACAAGGCCCCACATGAGCCAATAGGTGCCCGTAGAGTAGAGATAGACAGCTTAAAGGCCAATGACGGTTCTCCATTGTATTCAGAACACCTTCTGTTTGTTTGGCAGTTGTGTGTGTGTGGCAGTTGAGGTGCGATAAGGGCCATCTGGCAGGGGGGGATGCCAGTGATAACAATTCTTAAGGTGTATTGCGCAATCCTAGAACACACACACACAGAATAGCTTTCCCATGTTTTTCTTGAGCAAATACTACTGCTTAGTGTAAAATATTCATATAAAATCCAATCTTGGGTCTCTATGACTTTAGAAAAAATGTTTTTTGGAAGCTAAGACGTGTGGCTATGATCTTGAGTTCTTCATTAGCTCATGGCTTGTGTTTACTGTAGTGTTTTATTACAGCAAAATTATTTTGGTGGAAAATGAAACCTCCATTCTAGCCTCTGTAACTCTGTGCCAGTAAGGCCTTGAATCGCCCTGATACGTGTAACCAAGACAAGAGATTGTTTTCTTTCCAATCTGGGGCATTTTCTAACCGACTAGAGGACATACACTCTAAAAGATGATGTGTTGGATTTACTTAAAATATGTATGCATCATTTTTGCATCACACTTTTTAAGTAAACCCAACTTGGGAAAAAATTACTGAAAATTAACAAGAAAACTGTTGTTATATGTACTTGAATTTTTGGGTACACTCAACATTGTTTACTTAAAAATATAAGTAACATGGTAGAATCTGCTAAGTAACTGCAAGTTAAGTTAACTTAAAATTTAAGCTCATTTATGTTAAAAAAAAAAGATAATTAATTGAGTTGAACCAATGTAAAATTTTAAGTTATTTTAGATCATCAGCTATTGGTCTGCATACTGCACTGCTGCTTGAATGGGTTAAACGCGGAGCACAAATTCCTAGTATGGGTTACCATGTCACTTCACTAAAATAAATTACACATGCAAATCACACAAAATAAAGCATTTCACTTTATTTTTTGAAACAGGCTGCAATACAATGGTGAAGCCTAAAACCACACATCATGAATGTACAACAAATGTGTCAAATTAACAAATTTTGAACAAAAAAAACAAACAGGACACTTCCTTGATGCTGCCCCCTTTGCAACACTTTCTTGCTCTGAGGTAGAAAGAGAAAAAAGTTTTTTATTTAGTATGAATAGGCAAGACATTGCAGAGTCTTACTAGCATAGACCTTTTCAGTAAAAGATTGTATATACTAATGACGCATCACCTTTTTTGGCAAAATACTCATATACTGGTAATTTATCAATACTGTTATTTAAAGATATTAATAGATCACGTTTTTGCATAATGTGCTATGCTGAGACCGGCGGATGTCGGAAGCGTGTCACGCCCTTCTGCTCCGCATTGACGCATGCGTAGAAGTTTCTCATTATTATAAGAAAAGTTAAGTTTCAAGCCAAGGTGGTAATTGAACAAAGAACTGCAAAGCGTTACACGGAGCAGGGCGGGAACAGATTCGTCAGAATTCGCCCTTATCTTAATGCAAACATGCCAACGCGATGCATGGTCATATACCTCTGAAATAAACAAATTAACCACTAGAACATTCATTCGATGGAGGCACACTGTTTTTAGGCGGACAATCGCGTGCACACTCGTTCCTCCTTTCATACAATAACTTACTTGTACAAACTGGACTTTCATAAGTATTCAAGTAACACGTTTATAATTGTTGAAGCTAAATTCGTAGCAATACAGAAATTCAATTTAAAAAAGTTTCTTTCTTGACCACAAACGCAAACACAAACACAAATAAACGAATGTACGTTAAAACGACAAATCTTACCTCTTTTCAGCGTCTTCGTCTCTTTGCGTTTCAGAAAATATCTTCATCTAACACTACAAACAAGTGTTTATTAATTTCAAAACCTCAAAATCGAATATTTTGCTTAGTTTATTGAAAGTTAAGCTTACCTCTTTCCACCGTCTTCACATGTGCGTCACAAAATGGCTCCAGTTTTTTCCAGATTTGCATATCACGTGGCTCACAGTCAAACTTAAAATAATATGTTATAATTACTTAGTTTTGATGCAATTTTAATACTAGTTGACGTGACTTATGTTTTTTCATTATATTTATGCATACATTTAGGTTCACCTTGTAACTTATATATTTATGTTACAGACACTATATATGCTAAGTAGAGGTTGAAAAGTTAAAATTACTTTGTTATTTGTGTTTAGTTTATTTATTTTTAAAAGTAATGGTTGTTCAGCCAACGAATCGTTTTTTAGAGTGCACTATTACAGGATGTTATAAATGAGACGTTAGATGAGGAATAATAAACCTGTTGGGAAAAATTACAGAGTGACTGAAACAATTTAATTTTAATCTGGATTGGATTAATTAATTAATTGAATAACTGGTATTTATCTGATTGATTAGTGAATTAAATTATGGGATGGGTCAATACTTGGTTGATTATGTAGTTGATTGATTTTAATCCATTTTTAAGTATAACTATTTAATTAAAAGTTGTATTTTTTTGTACTTATACTTTGAGATCCTAATATCTGCCTTGTTTCTCTTGAGAGCCATACTAGGACTCCTGCACAACCACGTTTACCAGAAAAAGAGTAAACGTTCAGCTGAAGTAGTCCAGTACACAGAAGTCCAGTACCACGTGACAGTGCCACAAGGGCGAGATAGGGGTGCATGATGGAGAAGGGAAAAAGTCTGATTACTCCAGCTGCAATTATAATAATGAGGCACAAGGATGCTGAAAAAGAAATTAGAAAATACATGAAAAAGTGGCAAGACCGGACAAGGGGAGAGTTGCAGTGGCCTGAAAGTGGGACATTTGATGAAGGGAAACGTAAAAAGATGAAGGAAAGAATAGAATGCTGGGGGGAAGCGAAAAAAGAGAGTATAGATAAAATTAGGAAGAAATGGGAGATAGTGGAGTGGTTTGAACAGGAAGGGAAGAGAAGAAGGGAAGAGAAGCTAAAAAAACCACAGAGTAAAGAACAGGAGAAAGAGAAGGCTACAGCCCCACCATCAGGTGAATGGGTGGAGCAGCTCATACCCCCGCCGTACAACGAACAAAAGAAGACGGATTATCACGGAATATACCCCGTAATAAATACGGGAGAGAAAGGTGAAGCACAAGAAATAGATCTGGAAATCACGGGCGGACAAGTCAAAGGACTAATCCGACAAATGTCAGCAGAAAAAGGAGATGCTATGAACAAGTATGAAGAGAACTATCATCCTTCCTCGGAAGAAGGTAGCCAGAGGGAGGAGAATGAGATTCTAAGACATAAAGATGAGAAAAAAGGGAGCTCAGAACATCCAAGAGAGACTACAAAAGAAGAAGGAAAAGAAAATCAACAGGAAATGGACGAAGGCGGTGGATACCAGTTGCACTGGGATGATCAGATAGAAGATATTAATGCCCGGTGGGGGAAAGAACATCCTCACCTATCTCATCAACAGACAGAAGCTGTAAACACGGAATGGCTGGCAGGGTATCCCCAAGTGCAATATATACGTACACACAGCACACCAGCCTCAAGAGAATATCAGATGAGGAGGATGGACGAGGCCTACTGGGCAAGTAGAAGGCGAATGCAGGACATACAGTGGGAAGAACAGAGTGCAGTGATGGATAGACTGCACGAATCTCTGGATAAGCTGGAAACTCACGCCAAAAGGGTCCTCATAGCTGGAGGAAAAGGAGAGCACCACCGAGGAAAGGAAGAAAAAGGAGGAGCGGAAACGGTGGACGAAAGGGTGAAGAGATCTGCTGAACAGCAGTCACAGACCTCCATGGCTACAGAAAACGAGGAGGAAGTATCCCAAAGGATGGGCCCAGAAGACGAGAAATCTCAGCCTGACAACAGAAGCATGAAAGTGAGGATAGATGGAGAAGTGCAATTAACCTCACTAGAACAGGTAAACCTATGGCCAGACAAAGAACAAGGCGAAGCAATTAAAGCGGCTCTGAAACAAAGTTGTATGGCAGATGAGACAATGCAGGAACTGAAAGAACACACATCTCACCTGGAAATGCGGGTGGAGGAGTTGAGAGGAGACCTAAAGGAAGAACAGAAGCGTGCCGAGCAAAGGATAAGAGGCCTACAATATGAAAAAGAAGAAACCACAGCAGCAATATGCAAAGGCTTGGAGAAAAGGTTGCAAGAACAAGAAGAAAAGATAGCAAAAGCAACCGAAAGAGTAAAACAAGAAAAAAGGGCCAAGCCCACTATGAGAGGCAAAAGAGATGAAGCAAAGTGGAAACTACTACAGAACCGAAGACGTGTGATCACACGGTCACAGGCTCAAAGCCAACCAAGGGAGGTGGATAAAGAAGAAACTGAAACCTCCAGCGACGAAGAGGGGGAGATAGATGAGCCTGAGTCGCGTGGAGCAGCAGCAACCAAGGCGGACGAATATACAATGCCAAAGATGGCAGCACAGTATCCTCTAATAGTCAAAGGACAGCAAATACATTATGTGCCATGGACCTTCATGGATGTGACTGGATTAGTAAAAAGACTGCCAAGTGTGTGTGAAGGGGCACAGAAATGGATCACAAAGTTTGAGGAACAGACAATGGGACAGAGTCTGGCCTTGGGTGACCTGAAGGTAATCCTATGCCAGACAGTTGGGAAGGCAAAAATGATAGAAATGTTCGGCCTCGCTGGACTAGGAAAAGAAGCGAACGACTCAAGAGCAGATGGAATAACCTTTGGCCCATTCAGAAACCGTCTGTGGGACCAGCTAAGGGAAGCATACCCAACTAAAGCCGATCCGGGCAAAGTGGAGAAACTAAAGCTGGATGAATAAGAGGGAGTTGCCCAGTTTATATTGAAACTCCAGGAGTCTTGGAGGGAGGAAATGGGAGCCTCGTGGGATGAAACGCCCGCAAGTATGACTCTGTTCAAGCTCATGTTGAAAAGGGCACTGCCAGCAGAAGTTCAAGACCAGCTGGAGACGGTAGTGGGTTTGAACACTTTGCCATGGGCCACCTTCGAGGCAAACGTGATACACCATACAGAACTTCACAGGAAAAGGAAAAGGGAGGCAAAGAAGGCTGAAGAGAACTTGTTGGTGCAACTGCACAAGGCACAACTGGGGGAACTGACAAGAAACAAACAAGAAAGCCACGATAAGAATAAGAAGGAGGATAAAGAATACACCAATCAGGCGGCAGTGATGGTCGCCCCAGCTGCAGTGCAGGTAGCACCACCCCGAGATGGGAGAGCGCCACAGGTGGCGACACAGACACAGCCGGTGCCCCCAACTATGATACAGTATCCCATGGGATACCCAACAAGTTATCCTGTGAATCCTCAGTATGCACCTCTACAACGTGGATGGGGACCAACCAGAGGAGGACAAGGAAGACAGCCTCCACAGAGACCGGCCTGGGGAGCAGTAGGACAGGGAAAAACCTGCTGGAATTGCAATAACCTAGGTCACATAAGATATGATTGTCCCTACTTACAGTATGGAGCACCAGGAGGGGTCATGGGAAACCCAGGAAGACAACCGATGCCGGCACAGATGCCTGCTCCAATGTTTCAACAAGGAGCAGGGCAGTCAGGAATGCAACAAGCACCTGCAGCAACCCCACAAGGAGCGGGAAATTGGGCAGGCCAATGGATGGGCCCAGGGTTTCAAGGACAAGCCCCAGTACCACCTGGAGGGAGCCCACTGGGCTCAGCCCCAGGAGGAATGTGAAGAGGCCTAGAGAAGCCAGAGGGGGAGCTGGTGCAGTGTACCACCTCACTGCACCCTGCACAAGAACCAACAATTGTGGTAGGAATTGGAAATGAAGTACAGGCCCCATTCCTGATTGATACAGGAGCAACATTTACAAGCATTGGAAAAGAAGGTGCAAAGTTTCCCCTCACACGTAGAGCAATAAAGACAGTAGGCTTCTCAGGAAAAACTCAGACTCTACGATTTACTGAACCACAATGGATTACTGTAGAAGGAATAGTAGTGCAAGCACCTCTACTTTATTCCCCAGACACTCCGGCTAATCTTCTTGGAAGAGATGTGCTCTGCAAACTAGGAGCAAAAATACACTGTGGGCCAACAGGAGTGTGGATAACACTTCCAGAAATGTTAGCTCAACAATACCTAGTAGTAAGCCAAGAAGAGGAAATGACAGAGCTGGACAAAGTGTATTGGATGGAAGTCAGAGACAAAAATACATCACAAATATGGAAAGAATATTCAGAATGGAAACCATGGCTAAATTACATACGCCCAGATTGCCGTGAGGCTAGAGGACCATGGCATTGTACCCTGAAATATGATGAAGGGGGAAAAGATGAAGAATACGCATCATTATGGGAGGAACGACTAGAAGGAAGAAAATGTGTCATCAGCACGGACAGCCTAATACTTGGTCGGCAAGGAGTAGCTGCATATGCCATACTCCCTGAACAGATTCACGAATGGTATCAAGTGGGAGACGCAGGCTCCCACATCTCCCTGATGATTGGGCAAGGTTTTGAGTCAAAAGATTTAGGGCCTATGATGAGAGAAGCAAGGAGGGTAGAGAAATGGAACGCGACGAGAAATTCTAGGGTATATATGTCAGAAGACAGAACATTTCTAAAGATAGATTATAAAGGGACAGAGCAGGTAGTAGCTACTACTATGTTGGTGAGTCAGCAAACAAAGATACAAGTAAGATTAGGAGTAGAGGTACAGATGCCACAAATAGAAGATGAGGAAGAGTTAACAGAAAAAGATATAGTACTATAAGCACTAGATGAAGTTCCGGAACAACTATGGACTAAGCACGCAACAGATGTAGGACTAGTTAAATCAGCAGGGCTAGCAAAAATACAAATCAGACCTAACGCTCCAATACCCTATCAAAGACAATACCAGTTATCCAAACAAGCGGAAGAGGAGATAGAGCCAACTATTAAAGGGTTAGTAGAAGCAGGGGTTTTAATCCCCACTAGGAGTCAGTGCAACACTCCAATTTTTCCGGTCAGAAAGCCTAACTCAGACAAATAGAGATTGGTCCACGATTTGAGACAGGTCAATCAGGTAGTGGTGGCCGAGACTCCAGTAGTCCCAGATCCACACACTTTGTTATCAAATATTCCAGTGGGAACAAAATGGTACACAGTAATTGATCTATGTTCGGCCTTTTTCAGTGTTCCATTGCACCCTGACTCTCAGCACTTGTTTGCGTTCACTTATCGTGGGCAACAGTATACTTATACTAGGCTGCCCCAAGGGTATTGCGAAAGCCCATCAATATTCAACCAAGTACTGACCAGAGATCTGATAAATTTACAACTGAAAAGCCTTATGATTATGTACGTTAACGATTTACTGATTTGTAGCCAATCAAAAGAGCAATGTGTACAGGATTCAATAACAGTATTAAAGGTCCTAGCAAACAATGGGCACAAGGTTAGTAAAGAGAAGCTACAATTCTGCCGGAGAAAGGTGGAATATTTAGGACGAGTTCTAGAAGGAACAACACGAAAAATATTACCGGCTCATGTACAAGCTATACGTGATGTACCACGACCTCCATAGGAATTCCATAGGCGGGGGGGGCAACATAACTAAAAGATCTGGCACCCATAGTAGTAAGTTGAATCCGAGGTACCACAAGAGAAATTGAAGTTGAAGATCTGAGTGCACGTGAAGGAGTTTAAACCTGGAGAAGTTGAGTAAGGTATTGTGCAAGATTATAAGTGAGTAGCAGGAGTTTAATCTGAACTTTATATTTTACTGGAAGCCAATGCAATTGCTGGAGAACCGGAGGAATGTGGTCAGTATAAGGTGGTCTAGAGAGAACACGAGCTGCAGAATACTGAACCAGTTGAAGCTTATGCAGCAATTTGGAGGGAATGCCTGTAAGAAGAGCATTGCAGTAGCCTATACGTGAAGTGACTAGTGCGTGAATGAGAATTGCAGTATTGTTATTTGAAAGAAAGGGACGGAGACAATTAATGTTGCGCAAATGGACGTATGCAATCTGTGTTATATTATTAATTTGAGCTTTAAAAGATAGTGTGCTATCCAAGATGACACCCAAACTTTTAACCTGAGAGGAAGGACAGATTGCAGTATTGTCAATATGTAAAGAGAAACAGTTAGATTTAGACACAACTGATCTAGTGCCAACAAACGGAGCCTCAGTTTTATTGCCATTTACTTTCAGAAAGTTCGCTGATAGCCAGTTTTTAATTTCAGCTAAACAGCTTGACAAAGACGGCAGAGGGAAAGAATAAGTGGGTTTGGCAGACAGGTAGAGTTGGGTGTCATCCGCATAGCAGTGGAAATTAGTACCATATTTCCTTAAGATATCACCAAGAGGAAGCATATATATAATGAAAAGAAGTGGGCCCAAAACAGAACCCTGTGGAACACCAGTGATGACTGTAGATGTTCTTGAACTAAAACCTTTTAATTGAATACGCTGACTGCGCACAGATAGATACTGTATGACCTAAACCAAGACAGAACAGTGCCAGTAATACCAATGGAAACTAATCTGTCAATAAGTATGTTATGTGAGATAGTATCAAAGGCAGCGCTCAAGTCTAGAAGGACAAGTATAGTTAAAAGCCCAGAGTCAGCTGCCAACAGATCATTAGTTATTCTGACAAGAGCAGTCTCAGTTCTGTGGTGGGGATGAAAATCGGATGGAAATGTTTCATACAAGTTATTGTTGGACAGATGTTCATGAATTTGAGTTGCAATACACTTTTCAACTACCTTAGAGATAAAGGGTAAGTTTGAAATAGGACGAGAATTTTCAAAATTGAATGGATCACCCCCTGGTTTCTTGAGTATAGGTGTGATAGTAGCAGATTTAAGAGATGGAGGTACAAAACCAGAACCAAGTGAAGCATGAACAATTTTGGTAATCAACGGCAAAAGGGCTGGTAAACAAGCTTTTACTAAAGGAGTTGGCAGAGGGTCTAACTGACAGGTTGAAGATTTAGATTTACCTATCAGACCTACTATCTCTGAGATAGTTGGTAGTGTAAAATTTGAGAAAACAGAGTGAGGAGGTGTGTGAGTGATAGACTGACAAGAATCATTGTGAAGGGTACCAATAGGTAATTGCCGATGTACATTCGCAACCTTGGGAAAAAGGTCAAGAAGCGATCACATAGGTCAGTTACATATCAGATGGCAAAGAATCAGGTGGTTTCAGAATATTGTTTACCACCAAGAAAAAGACCTAGAGTTCTCATTGCTAACTCCAATTATGTTGGAGTAGTAAGCGGATTTAGCTTTAGTCAGTGCATTTTTATAATTTTGAATATGTTCAGCATACATTTCTTGATGAACAGTAAGGCCAGACCTGACGTATAGCCGCTCTAACCTACGGCCTTTAGTTTAAGTTCACGCAGTTCGGGTGTAGACCAAGGAGCTGAATGTACAAATGAAACAGTTCGAGTTTTCACAGGTGCGAATTCATCTAAAATCATGCTCAGTCCATCATCGTGATATTTCACCAGTTCATCAACAGTAGAGAAATCAGATTTACTGGAGAAGATGGCAAGTTCATCAGCAAAAGTAGGCAGATCAATGTTCTTAATAGTTCGAAATGTGATCGGGCGACACAGGTTTACCTTAAAAATAGCCAGTTTGGCACAAAATGACACCAGAAAGTGATCTGACATGGATAGATCAGAAACATTACAATTAAAAGATTTTATACCAGAGCAGCACACGAGGTCAAGAGTATGCCCCTTAGTATGAGTGAAGATGTCAGGGATGCACAAAATACAGCCAATCCGGAAGAAGTAGAGCAGTGGAAAAAGCGAGGTGCATTTCAGAACAAGGAGTCAGGAGTATGGAGAGGTGGAGGTATCAGGTTGTCCATCCTCATTGCAGAAATCGTCATTCCGTGAAACATATGTTCTGTGTCTACTGTGTCTTTTTGGCTGTGTCTCCCTTGTTTGTGTATCTTTTGTAAGTGTTGTGTGCAGATCCGTGGAGTGCCACCCATTCGGACGTCCCCGATCCCGACCTACCCAAAGGCACCACACAGGCGCCTGTCTTGAACACGGACGTTCATGTCATCCTGCCGCTACTGCCGGACTGGTTGGCCCACTGCTCATGGAGCCGCCTCGATTCAGACACTGTGGTTGTCGTGCCTAATACATACTATGCCCACACGTTCTTGGATGTGGGGCGTTCTTTGTGGAATAAGTGGACAAATTGAAGCTCCCTTGGTGGATGTACGCGCTACATCATAACTGGCCATAGTTGTGAGTGGCCTATGACTCTGCGGATACACTGACACTCTTTCCTGTATAACTGTATCTCTTCCTTGAAACTTATGTTATGTTGTTGTATGTTTATGCTGTACGTTTCGGTGACCCTGGTGACACTGTTTCACTGTCGCGCTATATTTGCGGGCAGAGTGAGAATTTTCCCTCAATTTGGCATCATGAGGGTTTTTCGCTCACTCCTGGCTCACCTTTTGAGAAGGGGCACGTGTGTGTTGTGGTCTACTGTGCTCATTGTTGTTGTTGGGGGGAGAGATGTTGTATGTTCTTATATTCTGAGTATGTTTTTGTTTTGTGTTCTATGTGTTTTTTATGTCTGTTTTAGTTTTAGTTTCTGTTTCTCGTTTGTGTTGGGGTGGTCGTCGTGGTTAGGTACTTGGGTTTTGTTGAGACTTTTACAGTCTCAGAGGGGGAGAGATGTTGTGAAAAATCCTTGAACCTTAAGAGAATACATTATACTATTATTATTATTATTATATTATATTATTATTATATTATATATTATTAACCAGAAGTCAGAGGGTGAATAAAAGAGGGACTCTTTATTATAGTAACTCAGCAGACAGGAGAAGAAAGAGTGTAAACAGGGGACTCAGGGCCATAGAATAGAACTGTTCCAGACACATAATGGGCTCATGGGTGATATGAAGTAGCTGGAAGCGGCGATAGCTCTCCATGACATCAGCGGGCACTGGCCTTGGGTAGGGAGAAGGACGAGGATAGTGAGGCGAGGACCTGATGGGGCGACTAGGATGAGCTGACTGACCTGGAGGCGAAGGGTCTGAGGAGAGATAAGGGGAACTTGAGATAAGGGTAAACAATTCCAGCCTGAGCAAGGACAGGCTGAGATCATAACATGAAACATGCGATCAAAACAAAGTTGAAGCTTTTAGCAGTTTAGAGGAGTCATTAAAGAACTCCATTTTTTACTTTTATGTACACAAGTAACATTATAGCAGCAATAGCTTAACAATAATGACAACAGTATAGCAGCAATAGGTTAGCAAGAGTTTTAGCCACAGTGGCAATATAAGATGACAAATAGATAGGAGCTTTCTTTTAACATAATAACTTTTGACATAAAATCAGACTCATAGAGTGACTTATAATTATTAAAAATCATGTATAGAATAGCAAAGGAGAAACTTACCCATTGTAGTTGAATGAAGGATTAATCTTCAGGACGTCTGGCATGGAAAAACTTAGAGGCAAATGTAACTTCGACCAGGGAGTGAGGCTCTTTTTTTAAAGCACACTTTTAATAACAAAATTGTTGTTTAGATATAATTGTTATGTCGGATGAAGAAGACCCAGGGCCATAGGCCTGGGCTTCCGGACCTGGGCCCCGGGGAACTAAGGGGAGGAAAATCCATAAATGGGCATATGGGCAAAAGGTGAAGGAAAAACAAGGGGATTGTGAGGAACAGGACGTTACAAAACATATGAGACATAAGGATAAGGTGATATGAAAATGGGTCTGTAAGGAGGGGAACTGATAAGGAGGCGCGTGGAAGCGTATATATAGAGGAGAATTTTTGGGGCCAAATGTGTATGCGTAAAAAAATCCCGTTACTCTGCAGGACCGTCCTGGGGGGTTTTTTTGTTTTTGCATGCCGATGCTCTTCATGAAGATGCTTTTTCTTTTCTTGGGTTTTTTGGGATTTCTTTTGTTACTTTTCAAATTAGCAATTTCTCTTAGAGAATTGTTGGCTGATTGACCACAATAAAGAAGTTTGCTCATTCTCATCCAGGTCTGAGGAGCTATCCCATTGTTTTAATTCGTATTAATGTTAGTGCTACCAGTAAATTAAGTTTAAGTAACAATTATATAGTATAAAAGTATTAGAAAGTATATCAGTATAATTCACCCTGATATGTGCCGACTTGGAGACGGGCTCTAAGTTCCGACAATTCCCAAGGGTGAGAGAGTGGTGATAGGAGCGGATTTTAATGGACATGTTGGTGAGGGGAACACAGGCGATGAGGAGGTGATGGGCAAGTTTGGAGTTAAGGAAAGAAACCTTGAAGGACAGATGGTAGTAGACTTTGCTAAGAGGATGGACATGGCTGTGGTTAACACTTATTTTCAGAAGAGGGAGGAACATAGAGTGACTTACAAGAGTGGAGGTAGGAGAACACAGGTAGACTACATCCTTTGTAGAAGAGGCAATCTGAAAGAGATTAGTGACTGTAAAGTGGTAGTGGGAGAGGTTGTAGCCAGACAGCATAGGATGGTGGTGTGTAGGATGACTCTGATGGTCTGTAAGAGAAAGAGGTCAAAGATAGAGAAGAAAACTAAGTGGTGGAAGCTGAAAAAGAAGGAATGTTGTGAGGAATTTAGACAGACGTTGAGGCAGGCTCTGGGTGATCAGGTAGTGCTGCCAGATGACTGGGAAACTACAGCAGAAGTGATCAGGGAGACAGGGAGAAAGGTGCTGGGTGTGTCATCTGGAAGGAGGAAAGAAGATAAGGAGACTTGGTGGTGGAATGAGGAAGTTCAGGATAGTATCCAGAGGAAGAGATTAGCCAAGAAGGAGTGGGATATGGACAGGACTGAAGAGAATAGACAGGAATACAAGGAGTTACAGCGCAGAGTGAAGAGGGAAGTGTCTAAGGCCAAGCAGAAGGCATATGACGAGTTGTACACTAGGTTAGACACTAGAGAAGGAGAGAAGGACTTGTACAGGTTGGCTAGACAGAGGGATCGAGATGGGAAGGATGTGCAGCAAGTTAGAATTATTAAGGATAGAGATGGAAGGGTGCTCACAAGTGAGGAGAGTGTACAGAGGAGATGGAAGGAATACTTTGAGGAGCTGATGAATGAGGAAAATCAGAGGGAAAAAAGAGTAGAAAAGAAAAGTAGAAAGTAGAAAAGAAAAGAGTCTGCTTACAGACTGGAGGTGGAACGGCTGGCTGTCTGGTGCAGCCTTAACAACCTGGAGCTGAACACGCTCAAGACAGTGGAGATGATCGTGGACTTCAGGAGAAACCCCCCTGCTCTCCCCCCACTCACCATCATGGACAGCATTGTGACAGCAGTGGAGTCATTCAGATTCCTGGGAACCACAATCTCCCAGGACCTGAAGTGGGACATTCACATTGACTCCATTGTGAAAAAGGCTCAGCAGAGGTTGTACTTCCTTCGCCAGCTGAAGAAGTTCAACCTGCCACAGGATCTGCTGAAACAGTTCTACACTGCAATAATTGAATCCATCCTCTGCACTTCAGTGACTGTTTGGTTCAGCTCAGCCACCCAATCCGACCTCAGGAGACTACAGAGGGTAGTCCGGACTGCTGAGCGAATCATTGGCACAACTCTCCCTACACTCCAAGACCTGTACTTCTCCAGAGTGAGCAAAAGGGCAAAGAAAATCACTCTGGACCCCTCACATCCAGCACACTTACTATTTGAACTGTTGCCATCTGGCCGACGCTACAGAGCCCTGAGCACCAAAACGACCAGACATAGGAACAGTTTCTTCCCTCAGGCAATACATCTGATGAACACTTAACATACATCTGATGGACACCTAACATACACAGAACAAAACCCATTCTTACATTGTCTGCAAGTACGCATTTATATTTTATTTTGCACATCTACATTTGAATTTGCACATCTTTTACTTTAATTTGCACACTTATATTACAATTTGCACATACAACTGTCTATTATTTATATGTTCATGTCTTACCATTGCTACATGTTTACACTGTGGAGCTCCTGTACTAGGAAAAATTCCTCGTATGTGGAAACATACTTGGCAATAAAGACCTTTCTGATTCTGATTCTGATTCTGTTCTAGAAGGGGTGAACTCTGTGGAACAGGAAGTAGATAAGATTAGAAATGATGAAGTCAGGAAGGCTTTGAAGAGGATGAAAAGTGGAAAGGCAGTTGGTCCTGACGACATCCCGGTAGAGGTCTGGAAGTGTCTAGGAGAGGCAGCAGTGGAATTTTTAACTAGTTTGTTCAACAGGGTTTTAGAAAGTGAGAGGATGCCTGAGGAATGGAGAAGGAGTGTATTAGTGCCGATCTTTAAGAATAAGGGTGACGTGCAGAGTTGCAGCAACTATAGGGGGATAAAGTTGATGAGCCATACAATGAAGTTGTGGGAAAGAGTAGTGGAAGCTAGGTTAAGGAAGGTGGTGGAAATTTGTGAGCAGCAGTATGGCTTCATGCCCAGAAAGAGCACAACAGATGCAATTTTTGCTCTGAGAATGTTGTTGGAGAAGTATAGGGATGGTCAGAGGGAGTTGCACTGTGTGTTTGTAGACTTAGAGAAAGCGTATGACAGGGTGCCAAGAGAAGAGCTGTGGTACTGTATGAGGAAGTCAGGAGTAGCAGAGAAGTATGTCAGAGTGGTGCAGGACATGTATGAGAGGAGCAGGACAGTGGTGAGGTGTGCTGTAGGTCAGACAGAGGAGTTCACAGTGGAGGTGGGACTGCATCAGGGATCGGCTCTGAGCCCCTTCCTGTTTGCTATAGTGATGGACCAGTTGTCAGAGGAGGTCAGACAGGAGTCTCCTTGGACGATGATGTTTGCAGATGACATTGTGATCTGTAGTGAGAGCAGGGAGCAGGTGGAGGAAAACCTGGAGAGGTGGAGGTTTGCGCTGGAGAGAAGAGGAATGAAAGTCAGTCGTAGTAAGACTGAGTACATGTGTGTGAATGAAAGGGAGGGAATTGGAACAGTAAGGTTACAGGGTGAAGAGGTGAAGAAGGTACAGGAGTTTAAGTACTTGGGGTCAACAGTCCAGAGTAATGGAGAGAGTGGGAAAGAAGTAAAGAAGCGAGTGCAGGCAGGTTGGAGTGGGTGGAGAAAGGTGTCAGGAGTCCTGTGTGATAGGAAAATATCAGCAAGAATCAAGGGGAAGGTGTACAGGACAGTGGTGAGACCGGCCATGCTGTATGGTTTAGAGACAGTGTCACTGAAGAAGAGACAGGAGTTGGAGCTAGAGGTAGCCGAGCTGAAGATGTTGAGGTTCTCTTTGGGAGTGACAAGATTGGACAGGATTAGGAATGAGTACATCAGAGGGACAGCCCATGTTGGACGTGTGGGGGACAAAGTTAGGGAGGCAAGATTAAGATGGTTTGGACATGTTCAGAGGAGGGAGAGTGAGTATATTGGTAGGAGAATGTTGGACATGGAGCTGCCAGGCAGGAGGAAAAGAGGAAGGCCAAAGAGGAGGTATATGGATGTAATAAATGAGGATTTGAAGCTAGTGGGTGCAAGTGTTGAGGATGCAGAAGATAGGGATAGGTGGAGAGAGATGATTCGCTGTGGCGACCCCTGAAGGGAAAAGCCGAAAGAAGAAGAAGAAGAGCAGAGTAGACTTTCATATGTGCTTCGTGTTTTCTTTGCAAATTCGCCAAATTGCTGTGAATCTGTTCATCAGATTTGAAAGAGAGCTCCTTAAGCATACGTCAATTTCAGCGCCACTGACAGTTTGTACACCTTGATGTGCTGCGCTATTAATTTGAAAAATTCATCAACATGCGATTTCTCTGGAAAATTGTCCGTAGTGTGTGATTGCGTGAGTGAATGAGAGTGTGTGTGTGCCCTGCGATGGGTTGGCACTTCGTCCAGGGTGTATCCTGCCTTGATGCCCGATGACGCCTGAGATAGGCACAGGCTCCCCGTGACCCGAGGTAGTTTGGATAAGCGGTAGAAAATGAATGAATGAATGAATGAATCAACGTAATCAATGTGATTAGCCTGTTCATAAAATTCTTTACACTTTACACTAAAGTCCCATACAGAGGAGAACTGCGCTGTTATCCACTGCAGCCAAAGTTTGTATGTCTTCATGTAGTGTCCTTTTTATTTTCAACAGACTTGTCTGGCACTCAATGTTTTAATCAGCTTTAAAAGAGCACTCCTCAGCATCCTTGTATTACCGAGCAGCGTGGAACGGCTCCAGAAGCCTCGTCCGAGCAGAATTGGTGACGTTTGTAAGATGCTTCCAGGGTGAAGGCTCTTGGCACACACGCCGACTCATAAGCTTGCACTGAATAAAATCCCAGGCCACCAGCATGGCAAGCAAGAGTTCTTGCAATGACCCAACAATGCCTAGAAGAAGAGCTCCTGCACACCCCCGGGTGCGATTGACCACACTTTTAACGGATCTTCTCAGGCTACTCCGTCGGCCTGCTAAGAGTCTGTTTATTAAATTTGATGCGCAAGTTCCTTTCACTTGTATAATCAAGCAGCATGGAAGCCTCCAGGAGCTTAGTCCAAGCAGCATTGGCAACGCTTGCACGAAGAAGGCTGTCGGCCCACAAGCTGCCTCAAAAGTCCGCTGTGCATTGGCCGGGAATCGAACCCGGGTCTCTCCACTGAACCACCAATGCCTACGGTAAAAGGTCGTGGACACCTTCAGCAGAGGTTGGTGCTACTAGATCTTAGTGCTGCCTTTGACACAGTAGATCACACTATACTCTTACATAGACTGGGAAACTGGGTAGGGCTTTCTGGGATGCTCCTCAAATGGTTTAAATCATACCTAAAAGGGAGAGGTTACTATGTGAACATAGGTAACCATAAATCTGAGTGGACATCCATGAGATGTGGAGCCCCACAGGGCTCAATTCTTTCACCGCTTCTCTTTAATTTGTATATGCTCCCAATTGTTCAAATAATGAAAAAGAACCAAATTGCTTACCACAGCTATGCAGATGACACCCAGATATACTTAGCCCTGTCCCCTAATGACTAAGTGCATTGATGAAATTAACAGTTGGATGCGTCAAAACTTCCTCCAGTTAAACAAAGACAAAACTGAAGTTATTGTATTCGGAAATAAAGATGAATGAAGGTTTTAGAGTCTGACCTTAATTTCAGTAGTCATGTGAAAGCAATAAGCAATAAGCAAATCAGCTTACTCCCATCTCAGAAATATAGCCAGAATTAGATGTTTTGTCTCAAGATAGGACTTAGAGAAACCTGTTCATACTTTCATCACCAGCAGGGTGGATTATTGCAATGGACTCCTTTCTGGGATCCCCAAAAAGACCATTAGACAGCTGCAGCTCATACAGAACGGTGCTGCCAGAATTCTGACCAAAACCAAAAAATTTGAGCACATCACTCCAGTCCTCAGGACCTTACACTGGCTTCCAGTTACATTTAGAATAGATTTTAAAGTATTGTTACTCGTTTATAAATCACTTCATGACTTAGAACCGAAATACATTACAGATATGATAATTGAATATAAACCAAGCAGACTACTCAGATCATCAGGATCAGGTCAGTTAGAGATACCATGGGTTCACTCAAAACAAGGTGCGTCAGCATTTAGTTATTATGCCACCTATAACTGGAATCAGCTTCCAGAAGAGATCAGATGTGCTTCAACAGTAGACACTTTTAAATCAAGATTAAAAACACATCTGTTTAACTCTGCATTTACTGAATGAGCACTGTGCTGCTTCACACTGACTGCACTTTTTATCCAAGTCACTTTTATTCCTGTTTTACTCTTTTTAACATATTTTAAATTGTTTTTATTAAAGTTTTTATTTATCTATGTAAAGCACTTTGAATGACCTCTGTGTATGAAATGTGCTATACAAATAAACTTGCCTTGCCTTGCCTTGCCTATTGATGAAAGACCTAGTGAATATAAGTATAAGAACATCCTGGAGAGGGAGAAGTAGGGTAAACAGGGCAGGTAGGATTGAGAGAAATGGCAGAATTAGGAGATCCAGGAGGTGATATCTCAGTCTCAGGACTGGATGGAGAGTAGGTGGGAGAATATGCTCCCAATTGGTCAAATAATGAAAAAGAACCAAATTGCTTCAATATTGCAATATTGCAACCTGCAATATTGTAAATTCCCAGTTAATTCCATTAATTTCCACAATTTCCCATCAATTCCCATATTTTCCCAATAATCCCAATGGAAAATCTTTCCAGTCGTGAAAATTCCTGGAATTTTGAAAGCCTACCACCAACAAGATGCTAAGACTATGGAGCACCAATGAACTTTGAAAAGCGTTATAGGTTCTTGGCAACTCAAAGGCTTTACAATGGTTCTGGCTTCCATGCCTTCAAGGTGTGAATCTTAGGAAAGAGAGTTACCAGACCCTAAGACAAGCGTGTCCAAACTTTTTGCAAAGAGGGCCAGATTTGGTGAGGTGAAAATGTGCTGGGGCTGACTATTCAGCCTGACATTCTTTGAAACATTAATATTAAATGCAAATCAACTATTTGATTTTTTTATTGAAAAAGGCTTTCACTTTTCAAAAACAAAATGAATTATACACAGATTATATTCAGGGTCCACAGAGAAAGGAGAAGAAAAAAGCATGATCTCCTTTTCAATTGCTGCAAAATCCCGAAACCGCTGTCGGAACTCCTCAGCCAGGAATGAGATTTCTGCATACTTCCATATTTGCATACTGATGTTGTTATGTGGAAAACTGATCATTATTTCCTGCAGTGCTGGGAAATGTGTGGTATTGGGCTGCGTTTGTAACAGGTGCCTTTGGAAAAGTTGCAGCTTGATCCCAAATGCTTTGATGTGTGAATAAAGTTGGCTTATCACTGCATTTTGCCCCTGAAGGCTTGTGATTAGCATATTCAGATTATATCAACTAAAAATCCAAAATCAGCAAGCAAAACAGGATCAGATAGTTTTGGCATCGGTTGTCCTTTTTTCCCCAAGAATTGTCCAATTTCCTTCCTAAAACAGTAGAAGCGCTGCATTGCAGACCCCCGACTGAGCCATCTTACGTCGTTGTGATACACAACATCTCCATATTCAGCCTGGATGTCGAGTAGAAACTGTTGAAACTGGCGGTGGCACAGGGCTTTGGTGCGAATGTAATTAATAGTCTTTATCACTGGTTTCATAAATGATCATATTTCAGATGTTTAGCACAGAGAACTTGTTGGTGAATAAGGTGGTGGAGTTTTATAGCTTTACCTCCTTCTTCGTTGAATTTTTTTCAGACTAGGGTTGCTAATCCACTTTGCTCGCCAGCCTTGGCAGGTGCACCATCCATAATAATCCCAGTGACTTTATTTCACGATAGTTTCATGTCATTTACGGCAGAACAAACAGAAGCAAATAAATCTGTTCCTCTTGTTTGGTCCTTTAGGCTCTGGAGGTCAAGTAGCTCTTCACTCACGATCATCTCATTGTCCACTCCTCTCAAAAATATCAGTAACTGGGCAGTGTCAGATGCGTCCGTGCCTTCATGAGTCAGAAAAAGTCAAAAAGTCAAACTCTTTCACTGCTTTTGCCTCTAATTGCCTTTTAATATCCGATGAAACATCTTCAATTCTCCGTCCCACTGTGTTACGAGCCAGGCAAACATTGGCAAACTCTTGCTTCTTCTCAGGATAAATGTTCTCCACAATTTTCATCACGCAGTCTTTAATAAAATCGCCTTCTGTAAAAGGTTTGCAGTGCTTGGCAATCAGCTTTGCCACCTCATAGCTCGCATTTGTGGCATTTTAATTTGACTCACGGGCTTTTGTAAAAAAATAAACATTGCTGTGCCATTAAAACAGCTTCTAATTGCTTTATTTTTTCATGACGTTCGCTCACAGTTAGCTTGTCATAGTTAGCATGTTTCGTCTGGTAGTAACTCTTGATATTGAATTCCTTGAAAACAGCCACAGTCTCTCTTGGCAAATTAGGCAGACACAGTTGTTTCATATTTCAGTAAAAACTATGCCAATTTCCACTTGTCCTGGAAGCGACAGGCCTCTCTGTCAACTTACCTTTTCTTCGTTGCAGTCGCCAGTTTAGAAATTGGCTTTAAAGGGTCATCCAGCGATAGTGCGACCACGGATCAGCTGCCATCTTCTGGTAAAGTATATTAAACAGTGCTGATGGGCCACATGTTATTAATTTTATGCCAGAGGCTGCGAGCCGATGGAAATTTCAACACGGGCCGCAATTGGCCCCCGGGCCGGACTTTGGACATGCCTGCCCTAAGATAAACCCATACCTTACCACACCCATGCATACCATTGCTAAAATAGCTCAGTTGGGTGAGTGTTAGACTGAAGATCTAAAGATCCCTGTTTAGAGACAGATATCGTTCATATCCTCAAGCTATATCTGCTAGGGAATGAACTATGCAAAGCCCTGCTTTGGAACCTTTTCTGCCAGATGAGGTGGCCACATCCTGCGGTGGATAAACTGGAAATAATTCCTAACAGGTCCTAACCAGGTCCTAACACACTTCAAACGATTCCTAACATAGGTCCTAACAGGTCCTAACAGTCCTAACAGTTCCTTACGGCAAGTCCTAACAATTCCGAATGGGGCAAAACAGTCATTGGCTGAAGCAGCGGGTTGGGGCGGGACAAAACTGTCATTCGCCAAAGCAGGGATATGGGGCGGGTTAAAACAGTCATTGGCTGAACAGGGGGTTGGGGGCAGGACAAAACAGTCAATTGGCCGAAATATAGTCTTAGTCACCTGGTGTAAACAATCGGTTGTAAATGGAAAAAAAAAAACAACAACAACAACAACAACATTTCACTACTGAGTAACACTGTTTATTTGACAAAGTTTTGTCTGTGTACAAAAATGCTAATGCAGAGGGATTTGTGATTTCATTTAAATTCTGAGAGGCTCCATAGGAGACGGTGTATAAGTGTAAGTATATTGTTTATATTGCTTATAAGTGTATATAAGTGCTTATATTGTTTATAAGTATATACTGTATGTGTTTATTGTTTATAACACATTTATATTGTTAATAAGTGTAAATATATCATTATGAGAGGTTGTAACTGTAATTAAACCTTTATGTTATTTTATTATAACTGATTTTTTATTTGAGAATTGACAAACGTTGTATGTTTGTGAAAACAAATAAAAAAGTTAGTATGCGATTCTCATTTTCTGAATTAATATTTAGAACAATTTTGTTGATGCTGTTATTGAAACTATTGAACTACTGATCATTCATTATACAAATTATCTGTTTATCCACAGACTGTTTATAACTCAGTGTCAGTTGTGATGACATACAGTCACATCAATCAGCTGCATGAAGACTGCAGAGAACTGCTGGACAGGACCAAGATGGTATTATTAACAATAAACATCACTAAAGTCTCTTCTTGGTGAATTGGGCTTCTGTTCCCCACATTCACTTCAATAATTATAATAAATAAGTATGGAATATATACTTATTGAGCACTTTATTGTAAATATATGTGTATTATATAGATATACACACACACACAAATCAGCAGGGTTATCACCCATCAGTGCTAGAGATGTATATCTCTTGGGATATACGTACATCCTTTCTGCCAGGTCATCACCCATCAATGCCAGCACCTTTGTTACAGGGTTCTTTATCATTTTGCCAGGTCCCCAGTCTCCAGTCCCACAGTCCCAGAACTGACAACGCGCATGGAGACTCCAAAAAACAGAGCTTGTGGCAAGAGGGGAGCCACCAAAAAAGCGTCTGTCAAAAGAAGGCTACCACTACCAGTTTATATTGGTACTGTCCAGCATCTGGGAAGGCCATTGAACAGTGGAAATACTCTTTGTAATTCAATCAAAGAACATTTATTTAACTTTAAACACTTTTTATTTTTTCTAGCAATTTTTTATGCGAAAGTGAAATGCTCTATATTGATAGTATTTATATAATAATTACTGTAGGTATAATATAATAATTGCAATTAAATTAAATAGTAATAATAGTTGAATATACATTTTTACATATACATTTTTATATATAAATTTTTTATACATATATACAATATACATTTTTTTGTTGTACTTTACCACCTGCTTACTGTCTCAATGAACACTACGCATGATTTAAATCCATCTTCAGTGTACATGACAACAAACGTAGTGTAGAAAGCTATTACTTGAGTGACATTTGAAGTGTCCAAACCATGCCCCTTATTTTTCATTTTGTCAATTTGTAATGTCTATACGGAGTCCCCACAAAGCAGGTTGTAGTGTGTTTAGTGTGTGTGTGTGTGATAGTATTGGAATGGGGGAAGGGATATTTGTAGTCTGAATAGTGTCCCCACAAATCACTTAAACCTGAACTGTGTTAAAGGTCCCCTGAACGTTTGTTTTGTCCATGATGTGTTAAAGCTGTTCACTTCCATATTTAAGAATTAACTACAGAACAACTCATATATTTGTATTTGTGTATAAATACATCTTAATTATTAGTTTTTCAATATGTTCTATATCTAACCCCAAATTAATAAAGTTTATTCCTATAGTTAATGGAACATTGTTTTCTTGCAATGGACAGACTTTGTTTTATATTACATAATTCTTTTTTGGGTTGCACTAAATTTTCTAATATCTTGTTTCAGCAGTCTTCATCAGAAGACAGTGATGAACAAGATATGTGCATACCAAGGTTAAGGAGGACCAAAAGTGTCTTTGTAAGTTTTTCATGTTGAATTGGTACACGTCATATAATGTAAATGATTATACTTGCATCAATTTATATTATTAATTATAGTTAAATATATTATACTTAAGTCATGTTTTGTAGTTCATAACAGAGCTTGTTTCAGAATCTTCCACAGCATAGGATTTGTCAGTAATGACTAGGACATTATAAAGCTACACTTCTTTTCAAAATTATAAGTTCCTGGGAAAGGTGCAAATATTTAGGAATTAATAGAGGGGCAGATGTTTGCAGTAGAACACTATGCAGGTTCAACTGAATTGACTTTTTGTTCTCATTGAAAGTGTAGCACTAATTCTTCATAATTAACTAAATTGTTATTAATTTTTAGATGAAAGGCTTAATTCCTGATGCTTCAGATGAGCTCTTTGATTCTACTCCAGACAGTGGAGAGGAATATGTCCCAGACTCCAAAGATGACAGTGATGAGAGCAGTTCAGAGAGTAGCATGATCGTTAAACCTTTAAATTTGTGCCGGTCAGACACAGACCCTGTTCTTCCCAGCGGTTCTGTCCCTGATAGCACCACCCCAAATGTCATGGACAAAAGCAGTCATGAGACCATGGAAGTAACTGATCATTCTCAAGTTAGAGACAGTGATGTAGCTTGCAACAGTCCAACGAATGTTTAGAAAAAAGCAAGAGTAGTTGTAAATTCAGTCAAAAGAAAACATGATGGTGACACTATTGTCTGTTTTGCTTCAAACCTTATAACAACATGGCAAGACATTTGGAATATGTGAATTCCACTGAAAAAGAAGTAGCTGAAGGATGCCAGTTTCCAAAGGGTTCTATGCAAAGAAAAATGTTTTTTAATGATCTTCGACACAGAGGCAACTATGTACACAATGCAGCTGTAATGAAGTCAGGCGAAGGAGAACTGGTTCCGTACAGACAACCACAAAATCAAACAGAAGGCACTGAATTTATGCATTGTGCATATTGCCAAGGGCTGTTTACCCGGAAGGTTCTCTGGAGGCATATGAAAAGCTGTAAATTGAGCACTAAAGATAAAATTTCAAGACCTGGAAAAATCGTGTCCAAGCTCTCTGTTCATATGCACAACCTGTATCGTCAAACATAAGCAAAGCATTAATGGAAGACAATAAGCCACATGAACCTAGATGAAATCACAGCTGCTGTCAAAAATGACTGCTGCATCATTCAGTTGGGAGAACGCTTGCTGAACAAAGGTGGAATATCTGCTAAGAATGAAGCATATGTCCGACAGAAGTTGCGAGAACTGGTCAGTGGCAGCAAAGTTGCATCTTTGAAAAGAATGGAAGATTTCCTAGATCCACAGAACTATATGAAAACAGTTAAAGCTGTTAGACATGCATGTGGATATGATTATCAAACCAACACATACAGAACACCTTCACTTGCAAAAAAACTTGGAATAAGCCTAATAGCTTAGTAAGCTTACAAAAGCTAAAGCTTTGATTAACAAAGATGTTGACTTGGCACAGAAAGTCACTGGATTTCACGATGTGCATAAGGAACGGTGGTGTGATTTGATCACTGCAACAGCTGCACGAAATATAGAAGAATTAAAGTGGAATGCACCTACAGTGTTGCCATTTACAAAGGACGTGCAAAAGCTTCACACCTTCCTTGACAAAACACAAGATGAATGTGTCAAGCAGTTATCATCAGTGTCTTCTACAAAATACTGGTCCGAACTTGCCAAAACCATTTTAACTCAAATCATCCTGTTCAACTGCCGCAGAGAGGGAGAGGTATCAAGTATGCCTTTATCTGCATTTTTAACCAGGGACACCACTGATCCACATGCTGATGTAGACTGGGCATTGTCTGAAGTTGAGAAGAAACTGTGCAGACATTTCTCAAGAATTGTCATCAGGGGGAAAAGAGGACAGCTGCACAAAATATAAAAGAATTAAAGTGGAATGCACCTACAGTGTTGCCATTTACAAAGGACGTGCAAAAGCTTCACACCTTCCTTGACAAAACACAAGATGAATGCGTCTAGCAGTTATCATCAGTGTCTTCTACAAAATACTAGTCCGAACTTGCCAAAACCATTTTAACTCAAATCATCCTGTTCAACTGCCGCAGAGAGGGAGAGGTATCAAGTATGCCTTTATCTGCATTTTTAACCAGGGACACCACTGATCCACATGCTGATGTAGACTGGGCATTGTCTGAAGTTGAGAAGAAACTGTGCAGACATTTCTCAAGAATTGTCATCAGGGGAAAAAGAGGACGTCCAGTTCCTGTTCTACTGACACCAAAAATGCTGGGTGCATTGGAGTTGCTCGTAAATAACAGGGAGACTTGTGGAGTGCTAAAGGAAAATGTTTATCTTTTTGCTCGGCCAACAGCAATGTCGCATTACAGAGGCTCGGACTGCATCCGCAACTTTGCCAAGCATTGTGGTGCAGATAGTCCATATGCACTTACATCCACAAAATTACGAAAACAGGCAGCAACTCTTTCTACAGTCCTAAATCTGAGGGACACGGACTTGGATCAGTTAGCAAACTTTCTTGGACATGATATCCGAATTCATCGGGAATACTATTGCCTTCCTGAAAAGACCCTACAGCTTGCAAAAGTCAGCAAAGTGCTTATTTGGATGAGATCACTATTGATCCAAATGGTATATAAAATACATTTTTTATTTTGCTCATCTACAGTCATGGGTTTCTATTTAAGTATAGTACTGTACAAAAGGCTTAGACAGATGTGAAGAAATGCTCTAAAGTTAAGGATGCTTTCCAAAAATTATATTTATTTTTATGAATGTACTAAGTGAGCAAACAAGAAAAACCTAAATCAAATCAGTAGATGGTTTGACCAACCTTCGGCTTCAAACCAGCACACTTGGACAAATTCAGGGATTTTGTAGGATCAGAGTCAGGTGTATGATTAACCAGTAACACCAAGCAGGTGCTAATGATCATCAATTTCATATGTAGGTTGAAACAAAAAAAGCTGTGTAGAAGATTAAATGTGGGTGAGGAACAGACAAACTCTTCTACTAAGGTAAGGCTGTGGAAGACCGTTTCATGTCACATCATACAGTAACAAGACACAAGGTAGTTCTACAGCATCAGCATGTTCTCTCCCAGACAAATAGTCCAAAGCAGACTGGGGTTTCAAGATGTGATCAAGATATTTTGAAGAAGCACCAACAGCCTATGTTGAGGACCGTAGATGCAGTGGTTGGCCACGGAAAATTAATGCATCAGATGAAATACTACAAGACATGCTCACTTCCGTTTGACATCAGAAGATGTCCAGCAGTGCCAGCAGCAAAAGACATTTTTGCAAATGGAGATTTGGTCAGGATTAATGGTGTCCTCAATGCTGAGAAATACAGGCAGATACTTATCCATCATGCAATACCATCATGACCAAATGCATTCTGCAGCAGGACAACCCCACACACATACAGCCAACGTCATTAAGAACTATCTTCCAAATAGAGAAGAACAAGGAGTCCTGGAAGTGATGGTTTTGGCCTCCAGAGAGCCCTGATCGAGTTTGTCAGGGTTTACATGAAAAAGCAGAAGGATTTGAGGCAGCCAACATCAACAGAAGATCTGTGTTTAGTTCTCCAATTTGTTTGGAACAACCTACCTGCTGAGTTCCTTCAAAAACTGTAGTCACACCAAATATTGACTTGATTTGGATTTCTCTCCTGTGTATTTACTTTGAATTTTGTTAATTGATAAAAATAAACAATTAACAGTTTTATTTTTGAAAGCATTTTCCCCACACCTGCCTAAAATGTTTGCACAGTACTGTATTTCGTTAATATGAGACACATGAAACAAAGTGGCTGTGGTGTAAAGTCTGACAAACGTACCACTCTACTTTTTGCAGAGGAAATGGAGTTAAACAGTGATGAAATAATGAGTGAGGAAGGTGAGAAATGCGAAGAACATGAAGGTAAGGATTTTTAAAATAATAACAAGCATGATTATTGTTACACAACGATTTTTATTTAATTGTAATAGAATATAAAAAGATAGTATGCTTTAAAAAAGTAATTAAATATGGTTAAAATTTTACATGGAGTTGCCACTAAAATTTTCCACAGACACTCAAGCAGATGTGAGGGTGCCACCAGTAGACACTGAAATCGTGCACAACGTGGAGATGAATTCTCTTCAAAGGTCTTCTAAAGGTGAGTGTGGTAATAAATCTGATTTATCTTAATATATCTGATGTATTTTTCTTAGATTTTACAGAGCTGAGGCTGGGTTGGTGGCTATAATCAGCAAATATTATGTTTTGACCATAACATTGACCATGACCATGTTATTTTCAGTTAAAATTATAGTGGTTGGGCTGATAACCCTCATGGATTGATATACTGTACAGAATAGGCCATTGGAACAGTGATAAGAAATCAGCAAGAAAATGTGATTCACTACACAAATTCACCACCAGTAGCCTGATTGTCGCCTGATGAATGCATTGGATTCAAATAGTATCTTTTCAATGAACACAAATTTCAGAATTATGTAGTTCGTTGGCACTTTTTTTGATCCTGTCTTTTGGTAGAAATTCCCAACATGAGAACTGAAGATTTTTCATTCTTAAGACTCAAAATTTCATCATGTCAACTTTTAGTTCACTGGAAAAAAACCCAAAAAACTCCCAGTACAAGGCCACCCATCAGTAAGGAAACAGAGCCCTAACTGTGTAAGGATGCAAGGCCAATAAATTGGTTATGGACCATAAATCAGAATGCAACACAGTATTGAATCGCATGTCCATGTATTTAGAGAGCAGTTGCTAGACAACAATTGACGTCAGATATAAGGTTGTGTGTTTGCTGTGTAACTAATGTTAATTATTTCATTTAGGTAAAACTTCTACTCTGAAAAAGAGGAAGGCTTGGGAAGTAAACGAGGTCACCGCAGGTCATGCCATGTCCCAGGGAAGTTGGCCTGTCAAAACTGCATTACAGCTGAGCCTTTAGCTCTTAAAGATAGAGACTGGCAAAGTGTCAAATTCTATGTCTACAATCGCATTGTAGCTTATAAGAGAGATCTAAACAAGAATGATTAGATAAGACTGATAATGGCACTTTGGTACTTTACTAGTTCTTCTTTAATAAGTTATGTTCCATCTCTAGGCTATCACTTTGTAATGAACCAGTCAGCATTTATTTCATAATAAACTAATCAGGAACAGATCAAGCATTTCAATATTCATAAGAACCCTTACCTACACCTTGATACTGCATCCAATCAAATTTATTTTGGCCACCTCCTTCCATTTTACTGCCACTGCCTTTTGTTTGGGCAATAAAAGCTCCAATGTGCTGCCCATTTATTTGTTTAGCCTAGCTAGCTTGGCAAATGTTGTTAAATTGTTAGCTGCCACTTTTTAGCGTAGTCAGTTTAGGTAGATTAATAAAGATTAAGGCCATATTCATGTTTTGGAAAAAATCCGTTCATTTGTGTATACTAAGTAATGTGCAGTATGCAAGGTTTGAGGTGATTGTAAGGGTCAAACTTTTTATTTTGGTTGCTAAAAGTTTTATTTTTGATCCTAATACTTGAAAGCAATTTATTTTTAATTAATTATGAAGCAAATGCTAGTCAGGCCTAGCCAGTTATAGAATGTTCAGTGCTCATTATAGTATGTTATAGAGAATACTCATTTACTTTTGGATGTTGATGTAAGTGTAAATAAGAGTTGTGCTTAACAGCTTTGTATTATACTAAATGAGAGAGTTTATTCATAGTACATGTGAGCTTTTAGTAAATTTAATGAGACTTTGTTGACTTTGGCAGTAAAGAAGCTCAAGTCTCAAGTTGTCTGTAATGTTAAATAAACAGGGCTTTTCCTGACAAGGGCTTTTTTGACTGACAGTGTTTTCACTTCAGCAAAGAGTTCCATACCAATATGCAAATAGCTCAAGCAGCTGAAATAGAAGATGCATCTATCAGTTGTAACTTGCCAAAATTTTTGATATTCTTTGACAAATCAGTAAGGTTCAGTACCTCATGCATGTGTCCTTTCTGTTCCTCAAAAATATCTGGTGCAGGAAAGGGGTGACTTCTTGAGATTACAGCTTTGAAATCTGTAATAGCCATGGTACCTACTTCCATAAAAGGTTCCTTGGTATCTGAAGGTTTTCATTTAATGAAAAAGGGAAGCTCCAGAGAAAAATTGAGAGTCTGTAATCTGTATTGTGTTGATGCATACAGGGAGTGCAGAATTATTAGGCAAATGAGTATTTTGACCACATCATCCTCTTTATGCATGTTGTCTTACTCCAAGCTGTATAGGCTCGAAAGCCTACAACCAATTAAGCATATTAGGTGATGTGCATCTCTGTAATGAGAAGGGGTGTGGTCTAATGACATCTACACCCTATATCAGGTGTGCATAATTATTAGGCAACTTCCTTTCCTTTGGCAAAATGGGTCAAAAGAAGGACTTGACAGGCTCCGAAAAGTCAAAAATAGTGAGATATCTTGCAGAGGGATGCAGCACTCTTAAAATTGCCAAGCTTCTGAAGCGTGATCATCGAACAGTCAAGCGTTTCATTCAAAATAGTCAACAGGGTCGCAAGAAGCGTGTGGAAAAACCAAGGCGCAAAATAACTGCCCATGAACTGAGAAAAGTCAAGCGTGCAGCTGCCAAGATGCCACTTGCCACCAGTTTTGCCATATTTCAGAGCTGCAACATCACTGGAGTGCCCAAAAGCACAAGGTGTGCAATACTCAGAGACATGGCCAAGGTAAGAAAGGCTGAAAAACGACCACCACTGAACAAGACACACAAGCTGAAACGTCAAGACTGGGCCAAGAAATATCTGAAGACTGATTTTTCTAAGGTTTTATGGACTGATGAAAGAGTGAGTCTTGATGGGCCAGATGGATGGGCTCGTGGCTGGATCGGTAAAGGGCAGAGAGCTCCAGTCCGACTGAGACGCCAGCAAGGTGGAGGTGGAGTACTGGTTTGGGCTGGTATCATCAAAGATGAGCTTGTGGGGCCTTTTCGGGTTGAGGATGGGGTCAAGCTCAACTCCCAGTCCTACTGCCAGTTTCTGGAAGACACCTTCTTCAAGCAGTGGTACAGGAAGAAGTCTGCATCCTTCAAAAAAAACATGATTTTCATGCAGGACAATGCTCCAAGTACTCCACAGCGTGGCTGGCAAGAAAGGGTCTAAAAGAAGAAAAACTAATGACATGGCCTCCTTGTTCACCTGATCTGAACCCCATAGAGAACCTGTGGTCCATCATCAAATGTGAGATTTACAAGGAGGGAAAACAGTACACCTCTCTGAAGAGTGTCTGGGAGGCTGTGGTTGCTGCTGCACGCAATGTTGACGGTGAACAGATCAAAACACTGACAGAATCCATGGATGGCAGGCTTTTGAGTGTCCTTGCAAAGAAAGGTGGCTATATTGGTCACTGATTTGTTTTTGTTTTGTTTTTGAATGTCAGAAATGTATATTTGTGAATGTTGAGATGTAATATTGGTTTCACTGGTGAAAATAAATAATTGAAATGGGTATATATTTGTTTTTTGTTAAGTTGCCTAATAATTATGCACAGTAATAGTCACCTGCACACACAGATATCCTCCTAAAATAGCTAAAACTACAAACAAACTAAAAACTACTTCCAAAAATATTCAGCTTTGCTATTAATGAGTTTTTTGGGTTCATTGAGAACATGGTTGTTGTTCAATAATAAAATTAATCCTCAAAAATACAACTTCCCTAATAATTCTGCACTCCCTGTATTTGTGTAAAAGAGATTAATTGCCATTTTATGAGTATGCAATTAGTGAAGTTTTGGTTAACAGTCCTTGATGTAAACAATTCTTCAAACTCATGAGGTGCTTAAATTGACAGATAGAGAAAATACAGGTCATCTGTTCTTTACATGTAGTGTTACACATACTTGGTTTGTAATTTTTCATAAGCTAGTTAAGTTAAATACTCAACTTGTTTTTATTAAGCCATGTCCCCTTGATGTTATAAATGACCTGATGTGTGTGTGTGTGTGTATGCAAATTAGAGTCGTTTAGTGCTGTCCCCACTACAACACAAAAACCAGCCAAATTTCTGTGTATGCAAATTGGGTATCTAGTGGTGTCCCCACTATAACATGAAAATCGGTTAATTTTCTGTGTATGCAAACTAGGTCCCCATTAGTGATGAGTTCTTGTTATGTCCCCATTAGGTGTGAAAAAACAAGCACAGAAACTCAGATTTAAATCAATAATTTCAAGTGATTTTTATGTTCCCAGAATTAAATTATACATGCCAGATTTTTTTTCACATCAGTAGAACCTCAGGAAAGTGGTGTCCCCAGAACACACCGGCAGAACTACTGACCCCACAGTGCTCTAATTACAATAATGTGTGTGTATGTGTGGGTAAAGATGTACAAAAGCCTGGAGAACTTTACAAAGGCCTAAGATTAGCAATAGGACAAAAAAAGGAAGTGAGAGGAATAGAAATACAGGAACGTAAAGCAGAGGGGAAAATTTTTCAATATGCGGATGATACAACGGTAATTGTAGAAGGGAAAGAAAGTGTCAAACATGTTATGGAGATTATAAAGGAATACTGTAAAGGCTCGGGAAGTAAATTAAATGAGGACAAAACAGTATACATGAGGTTTGGGAAGGCATTGATTTTAAGGGACTCTTTTAACTTTAAAGAAGTAGATGAAATGAAAATTCTAGGGATTTTGTACGGTGGCCGGGAAGTGCAAAACACATTAACAAATCCGAAAACAAATTACCAAATCCCAAAACACATTAACAAATCAAAAAACACATTAACAAATCCCAAAACAAATTAACAAATCCGAAAACACATTAACAAATCAGAAAACACATTAACAAATCAGAAAACACAACGACAAGTCAGACAACCCAGAAACGGTAGTGTATGGTTTTTGAATGGAAACTTACCGATCATTGGACAAGATACCTGTCACTCAAGATATACAGGTATGGAATCTTATGTGTAATGTGTAAAGTTCTCCGTTTAAATAAAGTTCTCCGTTCAAGAAAATAACAGAATTAATCCACAGTAATCCATTCCATCCATCCATTCCAACTTTTCCCTGTGGCAGACTGTTGAACTTCATGTATACTTTGAGTGACAGGTGTCTTGTCCAATCACAAACTATACCAACCGCTTCCGGGTTGTCTGAAATGTCGTTGTGTTTTCTGATTTGTTAATTTGTTTTCTGATTTGTTATTGTGTTTTCTGATTTGTTAATGTGTTTCATGCACCGATTCAGACAACCCGGAAGGTGTCTCTTCCGATGATGGTACTGTAAGTTTCCATTCACAAACTATACCAACCTCTTCTGGGTTGTCTGACTTGTTAATGTGTTTTGGGATTTGTTAATTGGTTTTGGGATTTGTTAATTTGTTTTGGGATTTGTTCATTTGTTTTTGGATTTGTTAATGTGTTTTGGGATTTGTTAATTTGTTTTCGGATTTGCTAATTTGTTTTCGGATTTGCTAATTTGTTTTCGGATTTGTTAATGTGTTTTGGGATTTGTTAACTTGTTTTTGGATTTGTTAATGTGTTTTGGGATTTGTTAATGTGTTTTGGGATTTGTTCATTTGTTTTCGGATTTGTTAATGTGTTTTGCACTTCCCGGCCACCGTAATTTTGATTGGTAAAAACAAGAAGAAAGTAAGAGATGAAATGTGGAAGGAGCTTTTAACAAGAATAGAATGGAGACAAACATTTGGAAACAAAGAGCACTGAACTTGAAAGGGAAGGTTTTAATTTTAAATGTTTTAATGGTGTCTAAGCTTTGGTAGGTTCTATATGCATATGATATGCCTGTTTGGACAGAAAAGAGGCTGAAAAAATGCTTTTGTGACTTTTTTGGGAGGGTAAACCAGCAAGAATAGCTTACAACATGATCTTAGGGGTGGCAGAGAAGGGAGGCTTAGGTTTAATGGACATAGAACAGAGCAAAATGAGTCTAAGAGTGAAAGTAGTCAAGCAATATCTACAAGAAGAAAACCAATTTGAATGAAAAAAAAAAACAATGAAATATTTTATAAACAAATGTGGCAATTTTAATTTGGACAAGGGAATTTTATGGATGAAAACAAAAAAATGGATGACAGAAGGATTACTGAAATTTTATAGAGAAATGGGGGGCACGGTGGCTTAGTGGTTAGCACGTTCGCCTCACACCTCCAGGGTCGGGGTTTGACTCCTGCCTCCACCTTGTGTGTGTGGAGTTTGCATGTTCTCCCCGTGCCTCGGGGGTTTCCTCCGGGTACCAAAGAAATGCATGGTAGGTTGATTGGCATCTCTGGAAAATTGTCCCTAGTGTGTGATTGAGTGAGTGAATGAGTGTGTGTGTGCCCTGCGATGGGTTGGCATTCCGTCCAGGGTGTATCCTGCCTTGATGCCCGATGACGCCTGAGATAGGCACAGGCTCCCCGTGACCCGAGGTAGTTCGGATAAATGAATGAATATAGAGAAATGTTAAATGCCTGGGGAAAGCTGTTAAAGATTATTGAGCACATTCCACAAGGGAGAGAAAGCATTTTAAATCAACCTCTGTTCTTAAACAAAAACATTTTAAAACAAGGGACAGTAATATTTTTTAAGAAGTGGATGGTAGCAGGGATAACAAGAGTACAGGACGTTTTATATGAATTTAAAGAGGGGTTTCTACCAGAACAGTTTTTTATTGATGCAATGGAAGAGGCAAAAGAGGAATATGATCAGAAAGAACTGAGGGACGAATATAAAATAATCAAAGATGCAATACCAAAAGAGTGGATAAGGAAAATAGACAACATGGAAACAGAAAAAGAACAGACGAACATTTATCTGAAACAAGAAGAAAAATTGTATGGTTTTAAAAGCTGTACAGTTAAAATGTTTCATGAGATTTTTAGGGAAGAAGTTTTTAAGGAACCAAATACAAATGAGTACTGGTGTAAACTTTTGAAGGATTAAAAAAATACATATGGAAGAATATGAAAGGGAAGTGTGTGAAAGTGAAACTTTATATTTTATAAGACCTAAAGCAGTATTTTCAGACGTAATCTTAACCAAGATTGAACAAAGTCCAATGTGTAAAGTGTGTCAGTAAAGGGAGGAAGGGTTTTTACATCTGTTTTTACATTGCAAAGAATTGGAATTGTTTTTTAAACAATGTAAAGTTCGAATCAAAGATGTGAGTGGGGACTGGAATGAAAATGATTTGGAATGGAATAGAATGGTAATGTGAGGTCGAGACAAAAAGAAGTCAAAACAAAAAGTTTGTAAATTTGAGTATGATGTTAATGAAAAGTCTAATATGTGAGAGAAGAATCATAGCCAAAAGGAATTGTTTTAGATTTGTGGAGACTTTTTAAAAAGAAAACAGAATCATATATGAAATATATGAAAATATTTATTAAAAGTCTAATTTATTTAGATACTTTGTTGTTTCCTAGGCATCCCATGTCCAGCAAAGAAAATTAGACTTTTCAGTTTAGCTCTTAGACGTCTCCAGCAGAAACCCAGAACACCAGAAACTCAAAACAGCAGTGGCCTAATGGATAAGGCACTGGCCTCCTAAGCCAGGGATTGTGGGTTCAAGTCCCATCTGGGGTGTGGTGAAGCAGAGTGGTGCAGCAGAAGCGTGCTGGGCCCATAACCCAGAGGTCGATGGATCGAAACCATCCTCTGCTAAGAGCAGCCTATGTTCTAACTAAATGCAGGTTGTCCAAAATCAAAAAAGAAAGTTTTAATCCAAACTTAAATACTGGACCTGAAAAAAAGACGCACTGTTAAAATAAAATACTGCTTTATTTGTCTCAACATATAAAGTTAATGAACTCATATAGGTGATCTAAGGACAAGAGGAATCCTGGATTGAATGACTGAAATGACTTTAACTTTTCATATAGGAACAACTACCGAACGTTTCTCTGACCCAGATTGAGCTGTAAAAAGTATAATTTGCCTGTTCCAAGATCAGTCTGAACAGGGCCAGTGGCGCAATGGATAACGCATCTGACTACGGATCAGACGTTTCTAGGTTCAACTCCTTGCTGGCTCGGTCTGTTTTCACATCACCTCCAACCTTCCTGCTCAGTAACAAAGTTTACAGTCAGAGATCCTTTTGAAAAACTTTTGTGACATAGAGTATACTTGTTCTTCTATCATACATACTGCTGATATAATATCCTAACCCCTGCCCTGGTTACTGTTAGTGCCTAAGCTCATTTCAGAGATACCATTCTGATTAAACAACACAACTGTCCACTTCAGACTAAACTGTCATAAGAATAAATACTCATCTAATGTCAATTCTCTGACAAACAAAAGCACCTGCTGTGTCAGAAACACTGAAAACTGGAAACTTCTCTGGAAATCTGAATGTAAAGCCAGGATGTTTCAGTAAGAATCAACAATCTGACAACAACATTGGTGACACTGTCATGTGATGCTGTGGGGTGGAGCTCTTTAAAGCTTTATGGTGTTAACATATTAGATTACAGAAAGATCTGGACTATTTTCACTGAGCTAAGACCAGTCATCATGTTCACTGTTATATTCATGTATCTGTGGCTTTCATTGGTGAGTTAAGATTGACTTTTTGTTATTGCAGAAATATTAACTAGATTATATTAAATATTAGTCTGTGTGGTGATGCAGTGTGAGAATGCAGCGTGTGGGTCTGACTTAAGTATTTCTTGATTATTTACATGATGATAATTACATTATTACATTAATATAAGATTAAATACATTATGCTCTCTTCTAGATGAAGGTTTTGATGTTACTCTGTGGTACTGTACAGAATCTGCACTGGTACAGATGATACCCAAAATGTAAACCTGAGTTCCTTCTTTATATTTATGAAAAAATTTTGCTAAAATTCACGGAGATAAAGAAGTGGCTCTGATCATCTCCTGTATCAGATTCTGTTCTGTAATACTGTTCTCTGAAGCCCACAGTGACAGGAAATCCAGCTGTACTGTAAAAAAAACTAACAAAGTTTTCTTTAAAGCAGACCCGCCAGTGCTTTATAGAAAGTTGCATGCCCTTTTTGGGGAAGTCTCTCTCTTTCTTTATCATGATCTTAAAGAGTTTATATTATTGACACGTTTTATTATTAAGAGACAGCTTATTCATTTATTTATTTATTCATTCACTTTTCGTAACATCATCAAGTTCGTCATACAGGGAAATCTGTGCCTTTTTTAGTATAAATATTAAGCTTTGTTGAACAAAAAAAACTAACAAACATCAGACTTGTTCATTTATTCGTTAATTATTTTCTTGTTCAGACTAGCAGTGTAACTCAGGCATTAATATAAAATACACAAGAAGTTCAAATATTGCACACAATCATAATTTAAAAAATGGTGAGACACATAGGGACTGATGAAGAAATCAAATCTACAATCAAGCTTAAAAGTGAACCGAAGTTATTGCTAATGTAGGATGTTGTCATGTGAAGATGAAGATGTAAAAAGAGCTCTTTGTTGTTGAAGATTATTTACTTTGTGTATCAGTGATCATGGAGGTTCTAAGTGCATCAGGGTAGATCTACATCCATTATAATGTGAAGATCAATGAGAAAGGTTACTACCATTTCCTGTTTCATTACTGTGTGGAGGTTTTATTTAAAGATGAACAGAACAGTTGATCAGGAAGCTACGAGGAAAAAACATTTAAGGAGGAACAAGTACTATCCACAAAAGCATGACCCTGTGTTTTTTAAATTTTAATCTGGTTTATTTTAAAATTCTTTGTACAATGAACATTCCTGTATTAACAGTGTCATGATTACACTGGTGTAAAAAATGTGTGTGTTTTTTGTAGAAGGTGACGCACTGGTCTCTGTGACTACATTCCTCCACATCTTGACCTGTTTACATGTCTAAACTCTTCAAAGGGGGTTCCTTACTTTTCAAACCTTTTTCAAATCGCTTTTATTTTTAAAAACTAATACATTTAAGTTCAACAGAAGAGTTTTAAGACATAAGAAAATGAGTTTTTAAATCATTGTATTTTTATAGATGCCTTTAAATGTGTAACCATAATATATACAACATTGTTGGTGTCTGTTAATGTCAGTGATTATGTCAACAAAATCAAGTCATATGTTAATATTGTAGAAACAAGTCACATTTAGAAATTCATGTTAGATGAATCTGTAACTCTGACAAATAAGAGGGAATTTAAACCTCTTGAGTAGCGACGTCCCCAAATTCAGCTGCACTGATATTCCACCTTGTGTAGAATTAATGACATGAAACTTGTGCTTCTGTCTGCATTTTATCTCTGACCATTTTTTATCGATGTAGTTTATATCACAGACAGATACTGAACCATTTGGACCATTAACACAGCACTTTTGGACACATAACTTTTGGAGTGCTGGAATATTAAGACATACATACAGCATGCACTGTTCACTATTATTAATAAATAACAACTAAAAACATTTTTATTTCATAAGAAATTATAGTTACAATAAAAAAGACTACTACTAAATAGACTGTGTTATTTATCAGGGCCTACATAACAGCTGTTTTCTTCAACTTCAATAAAATGAAAATCACTCAGGTGAAAACAACAACAGCAACAACAAAAAAAAAAAAAACAGATTTTTATATGTACGCATTTTATTCCCTAAACATAAATAAACATTCAGGAACTAGTTGGAAAAATAAGTAGACCCTTCCTACATCCACAGTCAATACAAGAGAAATTAGAAGGCAGGTTACTAATGAAATACTTAACGTACATAATTATTTCATAATTAAGAAGTGAACAGGGAAGAGATTTTTTTCTATGATTACAGAGTCAGGAATGGTTGGGACTATTCCCTACCTGGACACTAGGGGGACATTCTGGCACTTTTTGTGTCTTGTGCCACGTGCTTTTGTTTTTGTTTTGTCTATCACGTGTTTGCCCCACACTATCCTTAATCCTGCCTCTGCACACCTGTTCCTTGTGTTTCAATGATTGTTCTCCTTATTTATACCAGTTGTCTTGCGTTTGTTTTTTTGCTGAGTCCTTGTCTATTTGTTTGTTGTCTTTAGTGTCTAAAGACACTTTAGTTTCTAGCCCTTGTGTGTCTTCCCCAATTATTATACCCACTAAATCCAAGAAGACAGCTTGTTCCCTGACATACAGATTTGGTATCTTTTGATATAAATTCAGTGATTTTGCTTTATTATTCAGGAACTCAGGAACACAGTGATATGAGTGTGAAATTATTTTATTGCCACACTGCACTACCATGTTTCAATCAACATGTATCTGAGTTTAAATCAGGCCTTAATAGACCTTTATACTAAATTAAAAAAACAATAAGTGAAATTGAATTCTCTTGTCTTTGTATTGCAGCTCATTTGGTTTGTGTGAATGATGTCTTGTTAAGAGTAGAACTGATCCCAAAAGCATATGAGTGAGCTGTGTGGTCTGTGGTATAACAATAATTCAAAATAATTATATATATATATATATATATATATATATATATATATATATGTGTGTGTGTGTGTGTGTGTGTGTGTGTGTGTGTGTGTGCGCGCCACTTTCATTTCTTTTCCACACATAAACAGAAAATGGATCTGTGACTTACTCTTTACACTTTAGTACAGTGATGAACACAAGTACTAAACAGATCCAGTAGATTATACTTACAGTACAGTATAGTTGTGTTCACTCTAAAGATGATTAGTTTCTGTTCTAAATGACTGTTATGGTTTTTCTTTCACACAGGGAAGAAGAAAAGAAAAGGTATGTGTATTTTTAAGGGTAAGAAAAATCCCACATTATTTTATTCCACATTAATTGTGTATATAACTACAGTACATAGAGATTGAAAAACAAGAAAACATTAAAATCTGATCCACAGTTTATTTAGACTTATGTTCAGCTGTATACAGTATCTCCCTATGTTAATAAGAATAGACAGAGTGATACATTTTCTTATTACGTTGGGTTTATCATATATTTCTACTCCAGAATAAACTTCCTACTTTTGTTTTGAGCAAAATTTTGTCAAACAAAAAGCCAGAAGATTTACCTGGTTTCTGCACTGTCACCTGACTAGCTGACATCTCCACAGAAGCCACTAATGATTGTATTAGTTGAATAGTATATGCAACTCTGAAGATAAAAAGATCTGTTTTCTTGTTGTGATATGAAGTCATCAGGAAAGACAAAAGTCCACAGTCCATCAGCTGTCCTTTTTATTTATCAGGGATTAATTAAATGACAATTGTTTGATCCTCAACAACCTCTATAAACAAACTCGGGTGAGAACACCAGAGATTTTTAATGTGTAGTCATGTTTTGTCACAATAAATGAACCAGCATTCTGATACCAGGTGGGAAATCAGCAGGACTATCAGCTATCTGTATTTTGTGTTTTGTTAAGACAGACCACAGAAAGAGGAATGATGGCATGCTGCATGTTAAAATGTTTTGTTTTACTTTCTTATTGTTGACAAATCTCATGTATTGATTATATAAAATATATAAAATTCATTACTTTTCTTTCTTTTTTTCCATTTCTGACTACAAATTTCGGTGTATTATAATTAATTAATTGATCATTACATTAAAACTATGGTTTATTAGTGCCAGGAAATGTGGTTTGAGGCCACAGCTTATTGACGACGTGACGTCACTATGACGCGGCATTCGGCGCTGTTCCAGAAAGCTGCGATTTAAAACACGCTTCTTTATAAAACTCACTATCAACGCTCTTATCACGCCCTGTAACACGGACGGATTAGACGACTTGTTTACGAGTATGGAGAGAGAGATGAGTGAAGACAGGAAGCTGTGCGGTTTACTGAACGAGATGCGATTGGACGGGTCGCTGTGTGACGCGGTGCTCAGAGTGGACGAAGTGGACTTCAAGGTCCACAAGAACATCCTCTCGGCGTACAGCCCGTATTTCAGGTAAAAAACCAAACACAACTTTTCATCTTAAAATGGTACCTAATGAGCAAAAACTATACCGAAGATGAAATGGTATTTACATTAGTATTAAATGAACAGATCCATAGTCACAACTCACAGCGCGAGTCTGATTTAATGATGATTTCTTAACGCCGACGTTTCCTCACAGCCATCTGACTGAAATCCACCCTGTTACACGATATTGTAATAAAACAAGTGTCAGGATGTTAAGGAGCGCATGTCCAGTGTGTGTACTGTGTAAAACACATGCGGTGACAACTGGGCTGGAAATAAACTATGAAGTGTTTGTTTTTTTCGCTGATATTTAGCTCGAGTTTAGTTTTCTTCGGCTACACCGTCTTCATCTTATCTTCATGGAAGAATATTTATATAGTGATAGATTTTATTTCTTTTTAATAATCTGGATTTGCTGAATGATTCATTATAGTGTCTGAAGTACAATTAAAATGTATTTATTACTGGACTTGTCTACAAGTTACATAAACTACACGTTTGATTGGCTGTCGTCACTCTGATTGACAGGCTAGAGGAACGCCCTCCGTTTAAACTCTCTCTAACTCCTGACTGCAGCATCCACATCATCAGGACTCTAGTCTATTGTGTGGAGATATTTTTAATATATGTTTTAACTAATATATGTTCTTCTCTTCCTGATCTGCAGAGCTCTATTCACAAGATGGAGCAATCTGGATCAGAGTGTGTACAACATCAATGGTGTATCTCCAGAAATCATGGATCTTATAATCCACTACATGTACACGCAGGACATTCAAGTCACCACTGATGAAGTGGAGACTCTCTTGGCCACGGCCAATTACCTGCTTATCCAAGACCTTGTAATGAACTGCTTAAGGATTTGGCAGTACGCTGACACTCACTCGTGCTACGAGCTGCGGGATCAGGCCTACATGTACACGTTGCATCACTTCGAGGACGTCGTTTTTTCACAGTCTGGAAAATTCCTAGAGCTGACCGTGGAGCAGCTCAGTGACATCCTGGAGAAGGATGAGCTGAACATCAAGGAGGAGAAAACAGCGTTCCAAGCTGTATTCCTGTGGATCAGGTATGATCCCAGCGTCCGAACGCAGCACATAGTGAACCTGCTGCCGAAGGTGAGTGTCATAACACCCGACCAAGACCCTGATGATTGTTCCTACCTTGAGTTTGAATGGAACAGAAACCAGACAGTAGACTAACAGTTAGGGATCCAGTGATAGCTCTGAATTAATTTAATTAGGTAATGATGGTAATAAACAATACATGCTAATGGGCAGGAAAAATCTCATTATTTTGAGATCTTCTTGTTTAATAATAAGTCTTTTTTGTTATATAATACGATCTTAATCGTACAACAATTATCTCACAGTCTCCTGTATAAATGAGTCAGATTCCATATTATCCTACAACCTTCCACATTTTTGCTCCACTTTCTAACCAAAAGTTCTGACCTTTCATATTGTGTTGTCTGTGCTGTGAGGTCAGGTGCGGCTGGCTCTGGTGACTCAGGAATACTTCCTGGAAAATATAAAGAAAAACCCGGTGGTCAGCAGTGTGTGTGAGTGTCAACCCATCATCGCCCACGCCATGAAGGCCATGTACGTCTCCAACACCAGACACTCACATCTGTTTACCCGTCCACGGCTCCCGTATTCCATCTTGTTTGCCATCGGCTTCAGTGAGGAATCTTCTAAGAACATAGTGGAAACGTACGACTCGAGGCTGGACAGCTGGATGTGCATCTCCAGCAGAGAAGAGCAAGTTCGAATGTATCACGGCACAGTGTACTTTGATGGTTTGGTGTATGTTATTGGTGGTTTTGACCTTGTGGAATACTTCAACACCATGTGCACATTCAATCCTTTGGATGGAACGTGGAACGAGGCAGCGCCCATGCACTCGTGCCGCGGCTATGTTAGCGTTACCGTGCTGGACGGATTCATCTATGCCATGGGAGGCTTCGACGGCACCGTGAGTCTTAACACAGCTGAGTGTTATCAACCAAGCACCAACCAGTGTAGCCTCATCCCATCCATGCACGAGCAGCGAAGTGACGCCAGCACTGCCACTTTAAATGGCAAGGTAAGCCTTCAATTCTCACACACACAAACTTCAGCACAGTGAATTGGGGTCAGAGGTCAGGATCATTCCTTATACAGTGCCCTGGTACAAAAAGGGTCAAGGGCCTTTGGCTAAAAAATTAAATTAATCTATTATTAATATTATTTAATGTTCCAGTCCCTGATGAGACCTGAAAGCAGAACCTGGAGACACCCAGAAGCTTGATTACTTTTTGTCTTTTTTTTTTGGTTCCTGTAGATCTACATCTGTGGAGGCTTCAGTGAAAACAAGCATCATTTCACGGCTGAGTGTTTTGACCCTTATTCTAATCAGTGGACCCTGATTGAGCCGATGCACATGCCCAGGAGTGGCCTAGGTGTCATTGCGCTGAACAACCAATTGTTTGCTGTAAGAACTGAAAATAACACACACACACACACACACACACACACAGAAAATTTAACCATATGACCTATGTACTGATATAAGGATCGAAATTTTAACAAAAATGACGTCTTAAAATGAGACTATGTGGTAAATGTGAAAATAATTCTATGAAAACTTAATTTTTGAAGAAATAAATGAAGCTCATATCATTGTTTTGTAAGTGACGGGATGGATACATGTTTCTATTCGCACTGTTTATGTTCATTCACACAGAGAAATCTGATGTTTTATAGATCGGAGGTTTCGGTGGATTCAGTCGGATGCAGAGCATCGAGGCCTTTAACCCTCGCACCAACTCCTGGAGGTTTGTTTCCCCCATGCTTAACCCACGCAGCAACTTTGGCATTGAGGTAACGAACCTGGTGTTAATACAAGATTAGACCCAACTCCAAAACCTGGAGTGAATGAATAATAATGAATAATAATCCATCTATTGTCTACCTCTTCACCATATGATCGTCTTCTTCTTCTTTCAGGTGATGGACGGTCACTTGTATGTGATTGGTGGCTGCAATAATAAAGGCACAACCTCCAGATGCGAGTACTACGATGTGTATAAAGATGAGTGGTAAGAGCAGCTTACTGTCACTTCCAGAGATCTGGAGTTATGTAGTTAAGTTTATCCTAGAAACTTGTGTGCGTGTGTGTGTATCTTGTAATTATTTAGTGTATTAAACTGAACCCCAGGGTAAATGTGATATTATGGTGATAATTAAACACAGAAACATTGCAAACATGACAAACGTTTGATTTCCTGCAGGTTCCATGTCCAGAATCTGAACATTTCCCGCAGCGCAGTCAGCTGCTGTGTGGTTTCTGGGCTTCCCAACGTCACCGACTACACCACAGAACGTAATGGTTTACTCTAGATGCACAGCTTTTATTATTTTTATTATATTTTATTATTATTATATGTCATGGTATTTTTAATTAATTGCCTATTTTAAGACATAGAGTACAGATTAGGATTTAACCTCTATCTGTCATTATAAACATTTATTTTATTGTTTTAATCATCTGCGTAATTCACCTGTGTTTATGACACAATAGTCTGTTATCGGAAATCTGTATAAATATTCAGGAATAACTCCTTCTTTTTTTATTTATTTATTGCATCTTTGGGAGCTCAGAGTTTATATTTATATACAGAACAAATCAATCATATTACGTATTAAGTATTTAATGTAAGTGTGATGAGTAAAAGGTACTAAAAGTAAAAAAAATCGATTTCTATAATTGTATAACGTTCATTACGGGAAATGTTACTTTATACCTTTAAAACTACTCAGGTGTGTGTCAATGAATATTAAATGTTTTAAAATGAATATATATGAATATAACAGTGCATTGATTTTTTTGGTTCTTTTGCATTTCAAAAAATAAAAAAAAAATCATAATGTGCTGGGTGTTAAAACACAATGTTTAATATAAAATGTGTCTTATATGTATATTGAGTTGTTTTTTTTTTACTTTCTATATGAATCAAAGTGTACAGAATACAAAACTTGTCTCACTTTATTATTGTTACTAAATCTCATGTACTGGATCTATAATATATTCAGCTGTATGAGTGTGGAGCTTCCTGGTTTGTTATAATAATAATGAAACACAAATAAATTCATTAATATTGTTTCATCACTGTCTTTTTTTTATCATTTTTGACTACATATATTTTACTGTTTTATAGTTATTTTGATTAAAACCATGTAAAGAAGGCTTCTAACACAATAAATCTGAGATTTATATTAAAGATTTTAAATAAATTTTAAATTAAATTAAATAAAGATTTTTCTATTTTTTTAAATTCTGAACAGAAACAATATTTTAGTGTTTCCTGTCTCCTGTGTCCCACAACACTCCTCTTTAGTCAGAAACCAGCTAAAGTGAAAGACAATAATGTTTAATACAATTCTTTATGTATCAGAGACTACACTGAAGCTGAGAGTAGAAATAAAACCAAACACATGGATAATTATTTTCAGTACCTGAGCTTAGTTCTACTTTGCAGTGTGATATGTTTTGCTCACAGAAAACACTTTCTACATGGATCAACCTTAAAAAAAAACAAACAAACAAACAAAACAAATGCAACAATAAAAAATGCTGTAATGGATATAATTTTTTTTTTGTAACCAGACATACAGGAAGTGATTACTTCTGTGCAGGACGTTAGGCCTGTTTAGGTTCCTGAAATCACTTTGGAAAGGAAAAATAATGTTAAACAGTTAAGGACATTTTAAACAAAATAATAAAACTTTAGCTTGAGCAATTTTAGTTGATTTTATTCAAATTAAAGTTTTCATTTTCGTTCCCTGTAGAGATTCTAATCCCTGATTCTAATCAAACAATAATTAACTTTATTAAGCTTCCTAACTGTTCACTGAGTCTGTGCTAGAGTGGGGTGTGATAAGCTAGCACTGGATCTGCATCTTTCACAACTCTGGGCTGTATTTCTGTGCTGGTTGGACACAGATGCTTGTTAGTTGACATAAGCAAGTTTATGCTAGAATGTTCCTTCTTGGTGGAAAGCAGAAGACTGTAAAGGCCTGCATGTCTGTGGGTAGCGTGGCCGAGTGGTCTAAGGCGCTGGATTTAGGCTCCAGTCTCTTTGGAGGCGTGGGTTCAAATCCCACTGCTGCCAGGGAAATGTTTCAAGGCACTGATTTAGTGTCCTGTCTCTGCTAGAGTGGGGTGTGATAACCTAGCAGTCTGGATCTTAACTTTGGTAGATATTTCTGTGCTGGTAAACTTACACGCTCACACTAGCTTGCATCCTGTTTCCGCTCTTTGGAGGTGTGGGTTAAATCCCACCGCTGTCAAAGAAATTTTTTTTTTTTTTAATCTCACCTAAATGTCTGCTCAGTCAGTGTATTTGTATTTACAATGGTAAAATTTTGTTGCACAGTAACTTACACAAAGCACAATGGAGTTTAAAATATAACTTTATGTAATATGTAAGCACTTTATGTAAATACTCACCAAGATGGAAATTCTTTGACATTATTTTGTGTGCAGGATTTGAAACGATCTGTGTTGTTATGGAGGAATGCACAGTGCATTGGGGGTTCGGCCTTAATAGTCCTGCAGTAGGCAAAGTGCTGGGTGCATGGGATTGATGAATGTGCAGGGTGGAAATTCAGCTGAATTCCACCCTGCACAAATCTGGCTGCTTTTAATCAAGATTATCCTGCAAGATTTTTTTCAGTTACCTTAAGTTCCCTATTATAGGCTAACCTGCAATTTTGTAAAGCTACCTCAAACAAGAGGCTGAGGCTATAGAGTGCCAATGAATTTTGCAAAGTGTTGTGGGGTCTTAACAAAACAAAGGCTCACACTCGCGTCCCGTTGCTAATGCTCACAGCATTGTGTCCCGTTGCCGAAATAGCTCAGCTGGGAGAGCGTTAGACTGAAGCTCTAAAGGTCCCTGGTTCAATCCTGGGTTTCAGCAATTGGTTTGCTTCTAGAGAGGTGGCGTATGTTTGTATCATTGGCTAGGGAGTGCCGATGAACTTTGCAAATCCCTTGTGGCTTTGGATCTTGGTGTTCTTGACAAGACCATTTTTAAGCCTGTTTGGTAAAGGAATTGTGCCAGAAAGCTACATTTAAAGACACCGTGATTTTCAAATCTATCCCTGGGTCTAGGTGTTTTTCAAGGGTGTACTGACTTAGGACCTGCTTAAACGCATTTGTTTTAGGAAGTGTGCATGGTACAGTCTTTGTACACAGGCCCCTCCTGAGCCTGGGTTTACATGCAGGTACAAGCACAGTGGTTTTTCCAACCGATATAGCGGTTACACCTCACAAAACGGAGAAGCTCTTCAAAGTTTTCTTCCAGAAAGCCACACTGTTGGAACAGCTGTTGTGTACCATTTGAAACCAAAGTCAACACTTCACCCACTTCTTCAACCCCACGAGTCCTCCTCCTGCAGTGTTTGGCCAGCTCACTGGAGGTGATGCTTGACAGAATTTGGGCTTCAGATGGAATATGGCCACCACATTTTTTTAAAAGCTCTGCCTTCTTTGCCTCTTTAAGCTGATGGATGTCATCCTTCTCCCACTCAAAAATGCAGCTGGACAACTCGGAGCACAATGTGCCAAACAGTGGATGGTGCTCTGTTGTAAGACCTAAAGTGAAACGCCTCATGAAGTGAAAAATATCAAGTCTTACTTTGAATTTCAATGGTCGAAACCAGATGAGAACTGGGCTTACGCCTGTACCAATGAGAAACAATGAGTGAATTTATGAAAGTAAGCAATTAATTTATCACAATTTTCAAAAAGATTGTCACAGACCTGTTTCATTGCAGCAATCTCTGTCAACATAAATCACTTCTGGCTCTGGCTCCCCAGCATCCATGAAGCGCTTGACTATACCTTGACACAGTTCATCTAGGCCAGCTCCCTCACCAGTGGTCAGGTCACAGTTCAAGACTTGGCCAAACTTGTTTCCAATATTGGTCATCCATGTAGCTGTGTCTGCAATGCCACCAGCAAGTTTTTTGGTAATCTATATGAGCACAAATAACACAAACAACCATCAAGTATAAATAATATTTGTAATGTATACATACACACAAGCAGATGTGTATATATATATATATATATATATATATATATATATATATATATATATATATATATCGTCACTGTCGGGCGGAATCCTCGTATCTCCAAAACCATTATTTTTCAGGAAATACGCGTATTTTTTTGAGTTATTAAACATTGTATCGTTAAAGTTGTTATTATACCTTATATTGCTATCACATACTGTTGTGTACCAACATTAACACAACATTTTCCCAAAGTCACGTTTTATCGGAGATACAAGCTTAATGACTTGGGAGCAGGGAGTTACGAGATTATGCTGTCATTGATAAGAACGGTACGGACACAGACGTCGCTGCTGCCAGCAGTGTTCAATAAAGTCTGCGGTCACATTGAGCCTTTTGACAAGAGATAAGGCTTCAATAGTTAACCAAAGCTAATGACTGTAGTTACATACATCTTCCTAAATTCTATTTTAAAGGTTTAAGACCTATAAGTGATGCAATACAAAACACGATAAGCTGATTAGGCTGTCTAATAGGTGGAAATTAGTCTAATCTGTTCGCAAACTTACTTTCGTGGCTCACGGGTTTCTTTCTGCACAGAAGCATTACAACTATCGATTTTTAACAAAACAGACCTACTCAAATGTATCTAATCTAACTATTTTCACTTGTTAGTGTCCAAAAAACACAAGGTTTGCCTTGACATTGTAAGATACAACCCTATCTTATCTGCAGATTTTTTTTTCTTTGAGCCCCACGAAAATCACTTTAGATATCACTTTAAGACGTGTTGATTCGTTGCGACTCTTAATCTTGAGGAGAAATATGCCGCGAAGCTCTCCCGCGGAGTGAAGAAGAGGTGGAGTTACGAGGTTTCTCATACAGTTGAAGTGTCCAATGGAGTTAAGAGATTTGCGCTCAAGCTATTTTCAAGGCTTTAGATTGGTTAATAACTTGTAAAAATAACAGACCCACGTGGGGACTGACCAATAGCATCGATATGTGAAAAAATATGAAATTGACAAAATTTGGACATACGAGGTTTCCGCCCGACAGCGACGATATATATATATCTCTGTGTGTGTGTGTGTGTGTGTTTGTGTATGCATATGTGAGTGTGTATTTACCTTCTTTGTTGAATCAAGCTTCAGGATTCTACCATATGTAGAGGTAATGACACCCTTCAGCTCATCCAGATGACCAACAGTCTGACAGGTATTCTACAGTTCGCCTTGCCCACTCCTCACTGTGAATTCCTTGTAGGGACGCTGCAAGTAACTTGAGCTGTTTCCGGCAGACCTTGACTTCAACAAAGTCACACACTTCCTATCAAGGGCAAGCTGAGTGGTGAGGACAGCCGGGAATTTGTTTCTGTGGGAAGGATCTAGTTGTTTAAGCACCTCCATACTCCAAGGGCATATAGGAATCCTACACTTGCTACAGCGAGGGTAGTCTGCTCCAATGAGATAATACCTGGAGTCAATATCGATGACTTCCCTCACTTTTGTGTAAATTCCAGAATGGTGCATTTTCATATTGCACTCATCACATTTTAGAGGGATGCCCCACATCCACATTGGAGCCCACAGAAACATTCGCTGTCTGAAATAGCTACCTGGATCAGGAGGTGAAGTTGTAGGCTTGCAAGGGCTTGGTGAATAAAACCAGTTCTGTGAAAATTGCTGCTTTAGCTGTCCTGTGCTGTCATAAAGACACTGTGCTATGCACTACTGATCTGCTGGTTTAATAACTCTACAGAATTGCTTGGGGAGAAAACACCCAATTCACTTCTGGAGGCTTCAGGTTGATGTCTGTTGTGCATGATGTGTGAGGAGCACTTTGTAAAGTTTCTTGTCACGCTTGGGTGAAACTGGACTTTTGAATGCCAGCAGCAACCGATATATGTTCTTGAGCAGCTACAGGATGATTTTTAAATGACTCTCTGAGTGAAGCTGTAGGTGGCACCACAGTTGCCCTGCCTTGTTCTGCAACACTGGTGAAAAGGTGGTCATTTTCAATGTGCTGAAGCAGTCCAACTGCACCCCAGACTTTTTTGTCACACTGGTCACAACTCTCTTTGGTATGGTAGTCTAAGAGATGGCCAGAGAAATGCTCCGCCTCAATACTTTTGCTGCACAAAGCACAACTGACTATAATATGTGCATGAGTGTTGGTTTGAGATGCTATGCTGGTTTGAGATGCTGGCTGAGCTGTTGTGCTGGTTTGAGATGCTGGGCGAGCTGTTGTGCTGGTATGAGGGGCTGGGCGAGCTGTTGTGCTGGTATGAGGGGCTGGGCGAGCTGTTGTGCTGGTATGAGGGGCTCATGCTGGGTGAGCTGTTGTGAGAGGCATTGATTGTTCAGGGTGCCTTCTTAAGAAGCTGAAGCTTTACCTGTTAGGCCTTCAGCTTTGATTTTCAAAGTCCATTTCAATGTTTTTTCATCCGGCTCACACATGTGACAGACCAGATTGTGAAGGTGATAATGAGCAGCAGCGAACAGAAGCACTTGGCAGTTCCTAAAGAACACCTTATAAGCTGACCCAGATGGGACTCGAACCCACAATCCTCAGCTCCGAAGGCTGATGCCTTATCCATTAGGCCACTGGGCCTGCAGACAAAGGTTTCAAGACAAAGGTTTCAAGACAAAGGTTTCAGGAAAAACGTTTTTTTAAAACCATATATCATTTTCTACTGCTATCGCATGAGTTTATTATCCGCATTCACTCCAATCCTTCACCATTGTCCAGATAGATCTGAAAAGCTCTGGAAAGCAACAATTGAGCCTTCTTCAAATAAGATGTTCAAAGAAACACATCCCCAAAACATTCTGTTTAATGCAAGAATAAAAGGCAGCTTGGCAAAATCCAAATCTTGCTGATACCACTACATTTTGGAGAGCATGACTTGGAATAGAATCAGCTTGTAACATATGACAGAAAGTTCCATTTAGAGGCTCAAATTGACTCGGCGGGTACAGCACTTATGAAGGCTTTTATGGCACAGTCTGAAAGGCAGCAAAGCACAAACCTGCACCACCCGGGAATTGGAATAAACGGCAGGCAGGAATTAATGGCTGCTTTGGAAAAAATTAACCTTACTTATACCACTACCTTTTTAGAGCTTGACATGGAATACCACCAGCTTGTAACATATGACAGAAAGTTCTATTAAGAAGCTCAAAATGACTCAGGAGTTACAGCACTTAGGAAGCCTTTTTCAGCACAGCTTGAAAGGAAGCAGAAGACAAACCTGCACCAGCCAGGAATCGAACCCGGTTCACAAGAATGGGAATCTTGTATGATACCACTACACCACTGGTGCACTGTGCACCAGGCTCTTTTGCTAGTTATCCTAGCATTTGTTGTTCAGGACCTGCAGGATTCTCTAACTTCAGGGTGCCTTCTTAAGAGCTAACTAGAAGTGCACCCAGATGCTACTCCAACCCACAATCATCATGTGAAGCTGAAGCTTTACCTGTTAGGCCTTCAGCTTTGATTTTTTGATATGTTGATTTTTTGACAAAACAGTCAATTGGCCGAAACATAGTCTTAGTCACACACAATCGGTTGTAAATGAAAAAAAAAAAAAAACAATATTTCACTACTGATTAAGATTGTGACAAATTTTTGTCCTTGTACAAAAATGCTAATGCAGAGGGATTTGTGATTTCATAGGAGATGGTGTATAAGTGTAAGTATATAAATATTACAGATTGTAACTGTAATTACACCTTCATATTATTTTATTATAACTGAATTTTTATTTGAGAATTGACAAACGTTGTATGTTTGTGAAAACATAAATAAAAAAGTTAGTATGTGATTCTCATTTTCTGAATTAATATTTAGAATATTTTTGTTGATGCTGTTATTGAATATGATTGTAGAGACTACTGATCATTCATTATACAAACAATGCATCTGTTTATCCACAGACTGTTTATAACTCAGTGTCAATTGTGATGACATACAGTCACATCAATCAGCTGCATGAAGACTGCAGAGAACTGCTGTACAGGACCAAGATGGTATTATTAACAATAAACAACACTAAAGTCTCTTCTTGGTGAGTTGGGCTTCTGTTCCCCACATTCACTTCAATAATAAAAATAAATAAATATGTAATATATACATATTGAGCACTTTATTGTAAATATAGGTGTATTATAAAGATACACACACACACACACACACACACACACACACACACACACACACACACACATATACCGGGACACTTTTCTGCAAGGAGTGGAGCTTCCCCAGCAGATCAGTGTGGCAAAGCATTTACTGCAAAACCCAAGAGGGCTTCCGACAGCACACGTGGAACATGGACATGCTGTTATCGAGTTCCAGGAGCCTGAAAATTTTAAGGGTGAGTTAGTAATTCACCACCGCAAACATGCTAGATCTGAGACTATGGTATCACATGCAGATGTAGCTGCACCTGCCATGAGCCTGCTTGTTTTATTATTGCTATCAACCCTTTTTTTTTCAACCCATTGTTGCAGGTCAACACCACGATCCTGGTGGCCTACTGGATTATGTTTCGGCCTCTTGCATCAAAGACAATGGGTTTTGTCCAAAGACTTTTCAGTTTAGCTCTTAGATGACTCCAGCAGAAACCCAGAATACCAGAAACTCAAAACAGCAGCGCCCCAGTGGCCTAATGGGTAAGGCACTGGCACTGGATTGTGGGTTTGAGTCCCATCTGGGGTGTGCTGAAGCAGAGTGGCGCAGTGGAAGCGTGCTGGGCCCATAACCCAGAGGTCGATGGATCGAAACCATCCTCTGCTAAGAGCAGCCAATGTTCTAACTAAATGCAGGTTGTCCAAAATCAAAAAAGAAAGTTTTAATCCAAACTTAAATACTGGACCTGAAAAGCGGGCCGAGCGGTCCAAGGTGCTGGATTAAGGCTCCAGTCTCTTCGGGGGCGTGGGTTCAAATCCCACCGTTGCCAGGAAACCTTTTCAAGGCACAGATAAAGCATTCTAACTGTTCCCTGAGTCTGTGCTAAAGTGGGGTGTGATACTGTAAGTTAGCACTGTGTCTGCACCTCTGGGCTGTATTTCCATGCTGGTTGAACGCAGATGCTTGTTAGTTCACATGAGCAAGATCATGTCTTTCTTCCATCAACACATTTGGGAGAGCATAAAGGCTTCCAATTCCTCGGGTAGCATGACTGAGTGGTCTAAGCTGCTGGATTTAGGCTTCAGTCTCTTTGGAGGTGTTGGGTCAAATCCTACTGCTGCCATAGAAACCGCATATTCCTTCTAGACAGTTTTTTATTGTCACCTAAATGTCCGCTCACTCAGTGTATTTGTATTTACAATTGTATGATTTTGTTGCACAATATCTTACACAAAGCATAATGGAGTTTTAAATATAACTTCATGTAATTTTTAAATACTCTGTGTAAATACTCACCAAGATGGACATTTTTTACAATAATTTGTGTACAGGATTCAAGAAATGATCTGTGTTATGTTATGGAGGAATGCACAGTGCATGTAAATAAAATTTGTTTGGATAAATAAGCATTGTGTGTTAATCGTTCACTTTCCAAAATCGTGCACTGTACAAAAACTAGTTTTCTTATATTTTTTAAAAGATACAACCATGTGCCCCCATTATCCTGCACTACAACCCTCTGCTTATTTTTCTCTTTTCCTCCTTTTTCCTTCTTCTCTTTCCCCCCTCCAAGCAGTCCCTTTTGCCCTGGCTCTGTTATTAAAGGTTGTGCATTGGCCAGAAAACAAACCCAGATCAACTGCTTGGAAGGCAGCTATGCTCACCACTATACCACCTACGCCTTGACGTCAGTGAGCCCAACTTTGGTGACTGAAAGTTGATGTTTTTTAGTAACTCTTATTTATTTTGTTACTTAGATGTTTCCCAGGCCTCAGCAAAGGGTAGGCAGGCTTTGCTGTGGTTTCTGTAGTGTAGTGGTTATCATGTTTGCCTTACACCCGAAAGGTCCCCAGTTTGAACCTGGGCAGGGACAAGGACAAGCAGAAACATGCTGTTGCTTTTGAGCTTTGCTTCAGTAAGCAGCCTCTTGTTTCAGCTCGCGTGACACAGTCAGACATTGAGACTCTAACCGTGATAGATGCAGGTTCTCCACAACAAGGTGCCTCCCTTAAAATTCGCTATACTGCATGAACGAGTGTTTGTTGTAGCTGAAACAATGTACAGAAAATTTTGAAAAAAAACCCACCCACAACACAAGTGGATATCAGAGCTCTTACATCAATTCAATTGTATTAACTATTTTATTCTATCTATAATTTCAGAAGCATCGGTTGCATGTGTGTGTGTGTGTGTGTGTGTGTGTGTGTGTGTGTGTGTGTGTAAAGATGTACAAAAGCCTGGAGAAGTTTACAAACCCCTAACATTAGCAAAAGTACAAAAAAACAAAGTGAGAGGAATAGAAATACAGGAAAGTAAAGCAGAAGGTAATGTTTTTCAATATGCGGATGATACTGGTAATGTAATTGTAGAAGGGAAAGAAAGTGTCAAACATGTTATGGAGATTATAAAGGAATACTGTAAAGGCTCGAGAAGTAAATTAAATGAGGACAAAACAGTATACATGAGGTTTGGGAAGGCATTGATTTTAAGGGACTCTTTTAACTTTAAAGAAGTAGATGAAATGAAAATACTAGGGATTTTGGTTGGTAAAAACAAGAAGAAAGTAAGAGATGAAATGTGGGAGGAGCTTTTAACAAGAATAGAATGGAGAGTAAACTTTTGGAAACAAAGAGCACTGAACTTGAATGAGAAGGTTTTAATTTTAAATGTTTTAATGCTGTCTAAGCTTTGGTAGGTTCTATATGTATATGATATGTCTGTTTGGACAGAAAAGAGGCTGGAAAAATGCTTTTGTGACTTTTTATGGGAGGGTAAACCAGCAAGAATAGCTTACAACATGATCTTAGGGGTGGCGGAGAAGGGAGGCTTAGGTTTAATGGACGTAGAACAGAGCAAAATGAGTCTAAGAGTGAAAGTAGTCAAGAAATATCTACAAGAAGAAAACCAATTTGAATGAAAAAAAAACAATGAAATATTTTATAAACAAATGTGGCAATTTTAATTTGGACAAGGGAATTTTATGGATGAAAACAAAAAATTGGATGACGGAAGGATTACCGGAATTTTATAGAGAAATGTTAAATGCCTGGGGAAAGCTGTTAAAGATTATTGAGCACATTCCACAAGGGAGAGAAAGCATTTTAAATCAACCTCTGTTCTTAAATAAAAACATTTTAAAACAAGGGAAAGTATACGAATAGGGAACGAATATAAAATAATCAAAGACGCAATACCAAAAGAGTGGATAAGGAATTGGGAATTGTAAAGAATTGGAATTGTTTTTTAAACAATGTAAAGTTCTAATCAAAGATGTGAGTGGGGACTGGAATGAAAATGATTTGGAATGGAATAGAATGGTAATGTTAGGTCGAGACAAAAAAGTCAAAACAAAAAGTTTGTAAATTTGAGTATGATGTTAATGAAAAGTCTAATATGTGAGAGAAGAATCATAGCCAAAAGAAAAGGAATTGTTTTAGATTTGTGGAGACTTTTTAAAAATAAAACGGAATCATATATGAAATATATGAAAAAATGTATTAAAAGTCTAATTTATTTAGATACTTTGTTGTTTCCCAGGCATCCCATGTCCAGCAAAGACAATGGGTTTTGTCCAAAGACTTTTCAGTTTAGCTCTTAGATGCTTCCAGCAAAAAGCCAACACTCCAGAAACTCAAAACAGCAGTATCTTAATACAGCCATGCTCCAGTGGCCTCCTAAGCCAGGGCTTGAAGGTTTGAGCATTTGGCAGGTGTGTTGAATCAGAGTGGCGCAGCAGAAGTGTGCTGGGCCCATAGCCCAGAGATCGATGGATTGTAACCATCCTCTGCTAAGAGCAGCCTTCTTTCTAATAGAAATTAAATGGCTTAATGTTCAGATTTGTTGCAGTTTAGCTCTTAGATGCCTCCAGCAGAAACCCAAACCGGCAGATGTTTAAAACAGCAGTGCCCCAGTGGCCTAATGGATAAGGCACTGGCCTCCTAAGCCTCCTAAGCCAGGTGGGTTCGAGTTCCATCTGGGGTATGCTTATAGCAAAAAAAAAGCATGCTTGTAGCAAAACCAAGTGAGAAATAAATCACATCCCTCCTCTCCTAGGAACAGCCTACATTTTCACTAAGAAGAAAATGACATAAAATTCAGAATGGTTGATATCAACCCTAATCGTTGCAGGTCATCACCACGATCCTGGTGGCCTACTGGATGAAGCTTTGGCCTCTTGCATCAAAGACAATGGGTTTTGTCCAAAGACATTTCAGTTTAGCTCTTAGATGGACTTTGATATAGAACTGCGTAACATTATTAGAAGATCCATCAAAATGTGGAAACATTAAGAAGAAAAACATAAATCATAAACTGCATTATCAACTTTCAATATTTGTCTGAATTATTGGATTAGTAACATATTTAAATTAATCAATTATGTCATGCCATGAGAAGTAAATTCTAGGCTGAGGGACTGATGTCAGAATTGACATGACTACACCTCAGTAGGTGGAGCTAGATGTGGTGAGATACAGTTTAGACAGTTTATATCTACTGCAAGAGACACACAGAACAATCATGTTATTTTTCTTTGTATTGATAATTGTCAAAAATATTGGTAAGTCATTTATATTATACATAACATTTAGGTGGATTTGTACTGCTACCTAAACATGATTCATTTAGCAAAAACATTTATATATATATGAATGTCCTTAAGCAAAGAAAGAAAGTTTATGTTGTTGCATTGTCTTTACAGCAGGTGCTGTTGACAGCAGCATTACACCAGACCAAACCATCATATCTTCAAGTGAAAGCAACAACATCACACTGACCTGCACATATGATCAATCAGCTAATTGTCTCCACTGGTATCGACAAAAACCTCAATCAGAACCAGAGTTTCTGCTGCTGATTTTTAAATCCACAGACACTAGAACTAAACATGAGCTTGACCCAAGACTGTCCACCAAACTTCGTAAAAATGAGAATAAAGTAGATCTGGAGATCTTTCCTGCTGCAGTATCAGACTCTGCACTGTACTACTGTGCCATGCAGCCCACAGTGACACAAAACTCTAACAGACTGTACAAAAAGTCAAGCTTTATATTTGTTTCTCAGCAGGTGGAGCTGTTTATCTGTTTCATTCAAACAGAGTCATTTACTAGTTCCTGTATTTTGATCATCTTCTTACCCAAATTGATAAAGCTTAATGTTTGAACAATTCATGAAAAACAAACTGTTTGTATTAAATGATTATTGACTTAATTCCTGGTTAAGGTTCATGCTGTTAATTCCCCTGTTGTAACAAAGATGTAACACAGTAACACAATGTGTAGACAGTTAAATGTGCACACAGTTTACTGATGACATTCGACAGGTTTCACTATGAAACATTGTGTGTATAAAACACTGTCAGATGTTAGCACTGGACTTTCCCTGGTTCTGCAAAAAAAACCTTAACTTTAAGGTCAGAATTAATATATGAATAAGTGTATGAGATGCATGTTTACTCATTTACAACGATTTTAGTAGCGTCAGTAGGTAACATAACTCTGAAAACAGTCCTAATATCAGCATTTCTATATGGGAAGGTAACTATATAGGACATAGTAATTAGCTCAGAAAGCAATTATGTGTTCCGTTTTTGGTGAATTATCACAAGTATTCCGCTATATAGCATCTAATAGCAAAGTTCTTCATCCACATAGTCATCATCTATGTTTACAGTCTGTTGTTACAGTGTTCCTTTCCTTAACACCAAACCTTCCCTTAACCTCCTCATCACTCCAATCACTACTCTTCCATCTGTGAATACTCTCTATTACCTCATCTATCTCACTCCAGAATCTCTTCTTCTCTTCTACCTCACAGCCTACTTGCGGAACATAACCACTGATGACATTCAACATCACACCTTCAATTTCTAACTTTAAACTGATTAACCTGTCTGACACTCTTTTCACCTCTAAAACATTCCTCACAAACTCATTCTTCAGGATCACTCCTACCCCATTACTCTTCCTATCCACACTTCCTTCCTAACTGTAGCCCAGTTTCTGCCGGCACCCTGTAGGTCGTCAGTACCAGTGGTCATTGTTAACCCAGGCCTCAACCGATCCTGTATGGAATTTAAACACCAGATGCTGTTTCTATTTATCGGGACTTGGGACTGGCAAAAAAAATCACTGGCTTGCAACCCCTGTATCTAGATTATTATTATTATTATTATTATTAATAATAATAACGTCGGCCATGGATAGACAGAGTACCTGGTCGTCGGGGGGAGGGATGGCCTTCCTTGGCATTACGTTGTTCTGTACCTCGAACCGAGCGTAGAAGTCGTTCAGCATGTCTGGGAAGGAAGCGTCGCTATCACAAGCAGGTGAACAAGTTCGAAACAAGTTCGAAACAAGGTGAACAAGTATCACAAGTTCGTGATCGCCTGTATGCTTTGCCACATGTGCCAGGTGTCCCCGCTGTCTTGGAAGTGGCTGTGGATTGTCTGGGCATGTGCATGCTTTGCCTCTCTGATGGCTCGGGACAGTTTGGCCCTTGCTGTTCTAAGGGCCGCCCTGTCCCCTGTTCTGAAGGCTAGGTCTCTAGTCCTCAGCAGCACACGCACGTTAGCAGTCATCCACAGCTTCTGGTTGAAGCGTCACGTCATCAATGCACTTGCCGATGTAACTAGTCACTGTTGACGTGTACTCCTCCAAGTTGACGGAGTCGCCGTTGGTTGCAGCCTCCCTGAAGATATTCCAGTCAGTGCACTCAAAGCAGTCCTGAAGAGCAGAGGTGGCTCCTGCTGGCCAGGTTTTCACCTGCTTCAGAACCGGTTTCGAGCGTCTGACGAGTGGTCTGTATGCTGGAATTAGCATAACAGTGATGTGGTCTGAGTAGCCAAGGTGGGGGCGTGGCTCCGCACGGTATGCGCCGGGAATGTTTGCGTAAACAAGATCCAGCGTGTTTTCACCTCTCATAGCAAAGTCTACATGTTGCTGGTATTTAGAGAGCACTGACCTGAGACTTGCGTGATTGAAATCTCCGGCTATGATAAACAGTCCGTCGGGGTGAACATTCTGCAGATCACTAATAGCTCTGTATAGCTCACTTAGCACCTCTTTAGCATTAGTGCTAGGAGGAATGTAAACTCCGACAATGAAAACAGTAGTAAAAGCAACTGGTTTGTTCTTCACCTTCGTGAAATACACCACAAAATGTTTGTGACTCTATTTAATAAACAGGCTTTTAAACAAACAGTGGTTTAGAATCATTATTTCTCATACTTAAAAGTCTTTCATTCTGTCAGTATTTGTTTACTTCATGTTCAGGACAGGTTCCAGATGAATATAAAGCCAGGATGTTTCAGTAAGTGTCAACATCATGTGATGCTGTGGGCGGAGCTTCATGAACCTTTATGATGTTAACGTCTTAAAGAAAAGAAAGAATATTTTCATTCAGCTAAAACCAGTCATCATGTTCACTGTTATATTCATGTGTCTGTGGCTTTCACTAGGTGAGTTTTGAATTTTTGTTTTAAAAAATGTGTTGAATTAGTGATGTTTATTGGAATAAATTATGTATTTCACCTTTAGTATGTAAAGTTTCAAAACATTGTGCTCTCTTCTCTATGACAGGTGACTCCATGGCAGATTCAATAAAGCCACTTTTCACTCATTAAGTTGTAGATTAAGGTGATGTTACTCTGTCCTGCAGATATGAAACAAGTGCTACAGGAAACACCCTGCAGTGGTACAGACAATATCCAAAATATAAACCTGACTTCCTTCTTTATATTATTGAAAATGGAGATCTAAGTCCCAACACTCCCCTAAGAATGTCTGCTGAAGTTAAAAGAGATAATAAACAAGTGGATCTGATCATCTCCTCTGCTGCTGTATCAGACTCTGCTCTATACTACTGTGCTCTGCAGCCCACAGTGACAGGAAATCCAGCTGCACTGTACAAAAACTAACACAGTGTTTTGTTATATTGCACACAGCTCTACTGGTGATTGTGAAAAATATATGTGCACTTTTTCAGGTCTTTCACAGTGCATCATGCACACAAATTCACACACTCCTTGACTCCTTCAGGCATTTTGTAATTAAATTTATTTATTTTACATTACATATAAATTACATTTGGCTACACATAAGTGCACTAAAGACAAGCTGTGGCTCCACATATGTAACACTGAACTCTATAAAGTATCTAAGACCATTCACTCAGACCAGCAATGAGGTAATGTAGAAATCTCCAAAACTAAAGAAAGAGTTTTAGGCTTTGTAGGATATAAGAATTAGACCTCACATGCTTTGTCACTTCTATTGGGATGGAGTGTAAGTCTCTGTAATTTACCACTGCAATGTGTGTGAGTTAAAGTGTTCATTTTATATGATGTGTGTACTTTAATTAGTTTGAGTTACAGTTGTACACAGGAAAACTTCTCTCCACATAGCATTATCTCTACAGATGGTATAACCACTACAGGCCAATTCCTGGTTTTTATACACAAGTGACTAGAACTAACTTATTTATTAGAGCATCTTTTTTTTCTGCTCAGTTGCAGTGTTCAGTGTGAGAAAGTTCAGTTCAATTCAGTTTTAACACTGAACACTGTTACAAACACAGAGACCACAGATTATTACATTGCTCTGAACTGACACTTTAGGAAAACAATGTTACTTATCCACCCTGTTATAACAACTGTTATTAATATTAATAAGTCTACATTAACATGACATGCTCATTTCAGTTTGAATGTTTTTTAGTGATTCATATTGTATTTGTATATTCATGTGTAAATAATATACAGATAAATACATTTAAAGTACATTTAAATATAGATGCATTGTTTAATAAGAGATGTTTTGAGGAAACATACTACAGAATATATGAGCACTTGTGTGGTAAAGAGTTTAATAGAGAAATGCTTTCATTTAAAAACTCTACATGTTTTCAGTCAGTCATTGTTAACTGCTGTGTTTCTTCATTCGATTGTGTTCATGTTGTTAGGCTATACTGTTTCATATGACTTTAAGAGGAAAATAATTACACATGTATATGAATAATCTGATTACAATTGAGTATGAAAACAACAATAATAATAATAATTCCTGACTGTGGTTATTCTGCCACAGTGTCACTGATACTGTGACGTGATGATCTGTACAAAGTTACACTACAACAGTGTCACTTCCTGGGTGTGGCCTTCTAGAGACGTGTAAAGTTCAGCACATACAGCACTATTATACAGAATCGTCACAGAGCTGTGTTCAGAAATGGCTCAACTATACAACTTACTGTACATAGTGAGATACACACCACTGATTCTCACTCTAGTTACAGGTCATTAACTTTCATTTAATTCATTGTATTAGCTGATTGCAAAATGTTTAAGAATCAATCGAGCAATCTTATATTTAGACAATATTTTGTTTGCAAGAATAGGTGAAACATTTCTTACATTTTCTTTTTCCCTCCAGGCAATTTTGCAGATAAAATTGGGCTGACAGACAAAGTTACCAGCATTACCAGGAAAGAAACAAACACAGTTACTCTGAAATGTTCATATGAAACAAGCAGCAATTACATTTTGCTTTACTGGTACAAACAATATCCTAACAGAACACCACAGTTTTTATTGTATAAAGGAGCAAGGTCATATAGTGCTAAGAGAACTCCGTCTGACACCCCATTAGAGACAGAAACAAACAGAGACTCTACTGAACTTACTATCAGATGTCTGAAGCTCTCAGATTCTGCTCTCTATCATTGTGCTCTTGTAGTAACACAGTGATACAGAGTCAGTGAAAGGCTTTACAAAAACATTATAATGGCAAATACACATGCAAGAGGTTTCTAAAAACCACATCAACTTTTTATCAGTTAACCACAAACATAAATAAAAGCTGTGGTAACAGATGCAGCTGGAAGAAATAGCAAATAAAAATAAAGATGCTTCAAACATGACAACTACACATTAATCACAAGACTGTGTATGAATTTCTTTCCACAAGTCATCAGACCCCTCAACAACTGAACTGAACTGTAGAATATACAGTACATACAGTATACATTGTGTATTGTTTGTTTGCACTGTTTTTTGTCTATTGTCTTGCATTGTTTGCAACTGGTTGCACGTTATGTAGCTAAGACTAACTTACTTTAAGTCCTTATCTCAGTGTTGTTCCACGTAGCTCTGTATTCGTTCTATATAGCACCGTGGTCCTGGAGAAACATTGTCTCATTTCACTATGTACTGCTTCAGCTATACATGGTTGAAATGACAATAAAAGCTTCTTCACTTGACTTGACTTGAAAGTTAAACAGAAAGGTCCTCAGAGGCTCAAGTTGGGACCAACTCTGAACTTCAGTGAAACAACTAACAATAAAATAAATAAATTCAAAGACAGAAGACCTTGGTGTATTAAAGTCTATTTCCTTCACCACAAGATGGCGATGTCTTTTATCTTATTGTCGGCCAAGTACTGCGACTCCACTTACATCCCCAGAGATGTTGTCTTCTGTGATTATGTACACTATTTTACACAATTCTGTAGGCTACAGCTAATCTTCAGTCATGCAGATATAGTACTTTAATATATTATGCATTGCCTAAAAATAGATTGTATATGATTTGCAATCTTAATGCCGTTGAGAACCAATCAATGATTTAAGAAATAATAGACAAGAGAAAGTAAAGAGTCCGGTTTGTTCCTCACCACAGTGAAAGACTCCCCAAATGTTTGTAATCCTATTTAATAAACAGGTCATTAGTTTAACCCACAACTCCATTACCCATCCTGCATTGTACCAGACTCCATTTCCCACAAGGCATACACTTCCACATTCATTAGTTCATTTATAGTTCATTTATTTCACTGATTTATTTTGTCCCGCTATTAGTTTGTCTTTGTTTACCATGTGTTCAGGACAAGTTACACATGTGAGGCTGAATGTAAAGCCAGAAAGCTTCAGTATGAATCAACAGTCTGTCAGTAACATTAGTGACACTGTCATGTGATGCTGTGGGTGAAGCTTCATGAACCTTTATGATGTTAACTTATTAGAGTACAGAAAAACTTCAGAATATTTTTATTCAGCTAAAAACATTCATCATGTTCACTGTTATATTTATGTATCTGTGGCTTTCACTAGGTGAGTTTATAATATGTATTATATATAATTATATGTATTTAGTGATTAATTAGTCTGTGTGGTGTTAAAGAAAGCACAGAATATAATTCAAACATGTTCTTCTGACATTATTATGTAAAGGTTAAATACATTATGTTCTCTTCTCTATGACAGGTGACTCCATGGCAGATTCAATAGAGCCACTTTTCACTCATACAGTTGTAGATGAAGGTGATGATGTTACTCTGTCCTGTAGATATGAATCAAGCTACACACAAAATTACCTGCAGTGGTACAGACAATATCCAAAATCTAATCCCGAGTACCTTTTTTTATGTTTATGAAAATGGAGATCTAAGTCCCAACACTCCCCCAAGAATGACTGCTAAACTTCATGAAGATAAACAAGTGGATCTGATCATCTCCTCTGCTGCTGTATCAGACTCTGCTCTATACTACTGTGCTCTGGCACCCACAGTGACAGGAAATCCAGCTGCACTGTACGAAAACCTTATGAAATTTTTCCTTTCCTAATGAAAGTGTTTCTAACAATGAATTTAAGTAATTTACACACTATTTTTGGTAATCCTGTCTCTCTTGCTATTTATAAAGAGATATAAATTGAATATATTGTATATTGTAAATATATTCTAGTTTGACAAATGTTGGATTATTAGCTTCATTAACCACTTTATTCTGGTCAGAGATCTGTAGCTTTTATTGGGAACACTGGGAATGGGGGAGCAATGTCTGAAAATCAGAAATCCAGAGGAAGCCAATGGAGATACAGCGAGTCATTGTACAGACAATCCTGAAAAAAATAGATTATAAATAATACAATGTAAAGGCTGATAAATTCAGCATTTCATCACAGAAATACGTTATATTTTAAAGTAGATTAAATCAGAAAGCCATTGTAATAATATCTCACAACAATATTTCACAAACTGTTTTGTCCTATATTTTTGATCAAATTCAGGCTTCATGAACTTAAGATACTTCATTTAATCTTAGGAAAAAGAGTAACTGGACCCAAAGAACCTCACACACTCACACTATCATGTATCCAGTTGCTAAAATAGCTCAATTGGGAGAATGTTAGACTGACCATCCAAAGGTCCCTGGTTTGATCCTGGATTTTGGAAGGTCTCCATGTCCTGGGGTATAATTTATTAGACCTAAATTAATTATATATATATATATATATATATATATATATATATATATATATATATATATATATACAGTACAATACAATTTACTATAGTATGGTTCAAAAACACTGTTGTTAGCAGTTACCAGGGGATTCATAACTGATAATATATTGCATCACTGATAAGAATGGACGAGCCTATCTGTCGATAAGCCACTTATCGGTGACATTTACAACTTTCTGATACATTTACACCTCGGACGATCGCGAACGCCAATAGCCGGGTATAAAGCATTTCTGACATTTACCACATCTGATATTCGGCAACATAAGGTTAAGTTGATGAACAATTTCGGCCTATAGCTTTTATAGATTATATATATATAATATATATAGAAGCTTTTCTATAGCTTTTTATAGATTTTTATTATATCATTATATATGCTATATATATATATATATATATATATATATATATATATATATATATATATCATTATATATCATTATATATCATTATATATCATTATTTATAGTTAATATGCGCTTTGTACAACATTCAAAAATATAACTGGCTGGTAAGAATATATTTCATATTACCAATTTTACTTTATATTGAAAAGCTGATTTTAGTCTGACAATATCATGTTTGGAAACATCCAAATTTAGATATAAAATAGGTATAGATGAGCAACATTTTAAATCATGAAGGTAATAATAAAAGTCTTACTCGTCAGTAATTATATCTTCCGCTGGGTCCAGACGTTCTTCAAAATGCAAACATTCGTCATCCGAGTCATGTTCTTCCTCTGAGGAGAAAGTACCATCTTCGTCACTGTCCAGGATCATCCAAAGTGCTTCAGAGGGAGGCGGAAACACATTAGCTATAATTAGGCGAAACAGGAGAAACCGGACCACTCCTTATTCTTACGCATTACATAATAATAGATTATTTGTTTATTGATTATTAGTGAGGGGTGTGCTGAATAGAATGGTAATGTTAGGTCGAGACAAAAAAGTCAAAACAAAAAGTTTGTAAATTTGAGTATGATGTTAATGAAAAGTCTAATATGTGAGAGAAGAATCATAGCCAAAAGAAAAGGAATTGTTTTAGATTTGTGGAGACCTTTTAAAAAGAAAACAGAATCATATATGAAAATATTTATTCAAAGTCTAATTTATTAGGTACTTTGTTGTTTCCTAGGCATCCCAGGTCCAGCAAAGAAAATGGGTTTTGTCCAAAGACATTTCAGTTTAGCTCTTAGATGCCTCCATAAGAAATCCAAAATGCCAGAAAATCAAAACAGCAGTGACTTAATACTGCCTTGCGCCAGTGGCTTCCTAAGCCAGGGATTGTAGGTTTGAGTCCCTTTTGGAAGGTGTGTTGAAGCAGAGTGGCGCAGCGGAAGCGTGCTGGGCCCATAACCCAGAGGTCGATGGATCGAAACCATCTTCTGCGACGAATCGCCTTTTTCCTAATAAAAAAAAGAAATGGCCTAATGTTCAGAATTGTTGCAGTTTACCTCTTAGATGCCACCAGCAGAAACCCAAAATTCCAGAAACTTAAAATAGCAGTGCCCCAGTGGCCTAAATGATAAGGCACTGGCCATAGATAGTAGGACCACAGCAAAACCCATTTGTTACATATCACATTTCTTAGTGCATATTCATAGTTAAATAAAGACCAAGACAATTTTCTAGAGAATTGTAATTCACTTTTTAATAAAGAAAAACATTCTGGATATTCCTATCATTTACATGGCTTTATATATATATTTAAGATAATGTTAATATTCACTTTAAATTCAATTGCTAATATTCAACTCAACATTCTATTTAAAATATTCCATTCAGTAAAGATTTGTTTATACCTCAATCAATATTGTTTTACTCTTTGACCGAGAGATGGAGCAAACTTTTGGGAGGTTTGTAGTGGGAGCAGTGGGGTGTCAAGTGTGAATGTGTGGCAAATGGTTTACATGGCTCACGGGTCAGGTAGGAGGGCCCCTTAGCAGAATTTTGCTTAGGGCCCCAGGGAGGTCAGGATCGGCTCTGGTACCAACTCCAGTTGTGTTCCACTTCTTGAAGTTACGAACTCCATGTGGTCTCTGAGGACAACAATCTCCTAAATGCACAATTGTTGGAGTGTATCTGACTGTAGAAAGGACATTATTCATAATAAGAATCTCCGTTGTTTATAACAGTTTACAATCACATCCTTCAATGTCACCCAAATGAGGATGGGTTCCCGTTTGAGTCTGATTTGTCTCAAGGTTTCTCTCTCTTCAATCTAAGGGAGTTTTTCCTCACCACAGTCAACACAGTCACCACAAACATGGTCACTGGGGATAAACACAAACATTTAAATATAAATCTAATATTAATCTTGAATCTTTGTATAATGTTAACCTTTTTGTACATTTTGCAATATTTCTTATGTTCTGTAAAGCTGCTTTGAGACAATGTCCATTGTCAAAATTGCTATACAAATAAATTCACATTGAATCTTCATCTGTGTTTTATTTTTACTTTGTTCACCTACATATGTTTCCAATCAACTGTCCATCAGCACTGTGGCAATGATTGTACACTTTAAAGGTCTGGGGTAGGAGGCTGTACGAGCTCCTCAGTGGCATTGGTGATGCTATAAAGACACTAAACGACATTCAGGAATCCCTTAAGAGTTTGTGTCCTGGCACTATATAAGCACGCTGCCTACACATGGTTCTTTGCCAGATGGTCTCCCAACCCGGAGGTGACATCACCTAAACCGGAAGTGAATGTGGGGGAGAAGTGCTAACACAATCAGGTTAATGAGTTTGTTTTTGCATCTCTTAATGACGAGTTTGGAGCCACTGGTCACAGCCAGAGTCTTATGGAGTCTCCGCCTGCAGAGGAGGAAGTCAACCCAGTCCATGAAGGTGAGTGTGTTTGCAACATTGGAAACATCAGCTGACACGTGTGTTCCCAGCTTTGAGTTTACATTTGGAATCAAGCCATTTCTTTTCTATGACCATGGGGTTGGAAGATTTTACTGACATTTGTTTGAGTAGTTTAGTTTTGTTCAGTGAGCCATGGAACAGAGAGAACCTAGAACAGAGAGAAACATTCACATATTTGTGATCAAAACCACAAACTCCATTATGCACATGAACCTCTACACAACATTCGCTACAAATACACACACTTAACTACAAACAAAATTCCAATAAAGAAATATTTCTCTGTGTTTAAATGTTTCAGCATTGAAAAAGATTCCATAAAATCCAGAATGTTCAGGATTTTCGTGTTTCTTGGCATCTTTTTGTGTTAAACAATGGCAGCAGCAGTAGAAACAGATATCACCCGTTGATGGTAGACTTTCATTCATCTATCTCTCCATCCATCCATTCATATGTACATATTCAGTAGGCATTTTCTTCTGGTTAAGACAATAAACACACTTACAGTGATGTACATCAAGTAGCAATTTAGAGTAGTTAGAGTCCACCTGTATTACATGAGGAATCTGGGATGATGTAATATGTATAAAACAGAGAGTAGTGTATTTGTAGTATCAGGTGACATCAGATTTGAGCTTACTGACTGCACATTATAAACTCTAACTGAGTTAATATGTTAATGTCTCTTTGCTGTGTCTAAATTAGAGATTTAATCTTACACTCAGTAAAACTGTTCTCATTGCTTCCTCAGTTCCTTTTTATTAGCCTAGTTTAAACTATAAATTAAATAAAACTATCAACATTTAAAAGAGATTCCTGTAATATATAATACAATTATTTTTAAGTTTACAAATAATGTAAACACCACATAAACAGGTAAAAGCTTGTGTAGCCGGTCTCAGACTAACCGCTGCTACCCTTATCCGCGTTGTGTTCAAAGAAGGCTCAGGACGCTTTCGCTCAGTTCACAGAGAAGGTTTATTACCAGCCTTGGCCACTCATTAACACTCCTGTGGATTAATGTCGATAAAGATTATTAATCACTCGTGGGCACCTCGTGACAATATATCCCTCTCTCCGGCACATGCAACACAGACTCATTATATGTAACAGTTGAACAAAACACATTACATTAAAACATTCATACAAAACCAATAGAAAATAGATTAAGGAAGAAATACCTGTGGATTAATGTCGATAAAGATTATTAATCACTCGTGGGCACCTCGTGACAATATATCCCTGTATAACACAACACATGTTAGCTGGCTAACAACCACGTTAACACTGTATATAAACGGCCCACACGATAAATTCTCACACTCGACATCCACTTGTACATAAAACATAAAACAATGTCTCAATCTCACAACTGTTTACAAAATAAAATTAAGTCCATTTCTACACTTAATAAACTTAATTAATCGAGCTCACACAAATGCCTACCTCTCTCCGGCACATGCAACACAGACTGAAGAGGTGCGCATGCTCAATGGAAAGTGCCGTCTACGTAACACAGAGAGTGTCAAAACAAAAGTCTCCCAACAGAAAACACCAAAATGAATACTTAATACCCAAAAAAAAGAAAATGAAAACAATACGGTAATATAATAAGGATTTTTGTGAAAAAAAAGAAAATAATGTATTACATTTATAACTCGTTACATTCACCCCTTCCGGATTTCACTAAAATCCGTATTGAATTCAATTCAAATAACTAACACAGGTCTGCAATGAAATGCCCATTAGTTCAACTTGTGAATTACCCATTAATAGGTCAAGAAAAACCTCAGGGTGATCAAGCCTAAGATCATCTTGGAACATTATGATGCCTTGTACACCATAATACGACCTGATCCTACTATTCCATACTTGGAATCAAAATGTCCCTTCACACCTTACTAAATCAATATATAACAATACTATTCAAGACAGAGAAAGAAATATCACAGTACTCCTTTTCAGGTGACTTTCTACACCATGAAGATGATAAGGTTTCTAACCCATTGACTCAATTAATCTGTTCACTTTCTTAACAACTCTTCCTACCCGTGTTCTAACAACCTGAGCATCAGGAACTGAATCTTGGGTGTCAATGTCAGTTTGAGGGTCAGTTGGAGCTTGTATATATGTCTCTGTGTCACAGTCAAGGTTGACGTCAAGAGATATTGAACTGGATTCTAAACCACTCTGGGGAAGACTCTCTTCAATTTGTAACTGAACACTAGACTCTTTTCCATCTGAACTGGAATGATTTGTTTCCAAGGCTTCTTCAGAGTCTTGAACTGCAGCGCTTTCAGAGTCTTCATCTACCCATCTCATAGTTCTTCCCTCCTCGTCAGGTGACTCAACAGGAAGAAAACTAATATCCAACAACAGGTTTCTGTGCACTATCCTCACGTGACCTTTCTCATCTTTGAGCTTGTAAGTGTGCGTCTGCAAGTTCCTGTCTGCTACAGTATACACTACAGGGTCCCACTTATCCGCTAATTTCCTCTTCCCCCTTTCCCCTTTATTTGCCACCAGCACACGGTCTCCGATATTCAGGTACGTACCTCTGACCTTCTTGTTGTAACCTTTTGCCTGTTTCCTCTGCTCTCCTTCGGAATGTTGTTGTGCGATCTCAGCTGCCTCATGGAGGTATGACATCAATGATTTCAGGTAAGTACTGTGATCAACAACTACAGGATCATGCAGCACCTGTCTGAACATAACATCTACCGGCAGTCTTGGCACACGCCCAAACATAAGCTGGAAGGGAGCATAACCTGTTGTCTCATGGACCGTAGCATTGTAGGCAAAGGTCAATGTTTGTATTTGCTCCGCCCATTTGTGCTTCTCTTTCAGGGGCAGAGTTCGGAGCATACTTCCTAAAGTCCGATTGAATCTCTCTACTCCTCCATTCCCCATGGGGTGGTACGCAGTGGTATGAGACTTGGAGACCCCTGATAGCTTTAACAACTCCTTTATAAGAGTGCTCTCAAAGTTAGCTCCCTGGTCTGTGTGGATGCGACTCGGAAATCCATATACACAGAATACACGGTCCCACAGCTTCCTAGCGACCTGTTTTGCTGATTGATTTGCACAAGGGAATGCATGAGCCAATTTCGTGAAATGGTCCGTCATAACAAGCACATCTACAGAGCGCTTCTTCCCATCCTCCGCAGTCCAAAAGTCCAGACATACTAATTCCATAGGCATAGAGGTCTTAATACTTTCAAGCGGGGCCTGTGCAGATGGTTCGGGGGCCTTGGCCAAGATGCATCTCTGACAGCACTTGATGTAATTGCAAACATCATTCCCCATTCCTGGCCAAAAGAAGCGTTGGCGGGCTAGATGGATGGTTCTTGCTTGCCCTTGATGTCCCGCTAGGTCATGCACGCCCTTCAAAACTTGATCCTTTAGGCTAGTCGGTAAAACGAGCTGATATCGCTTATGTTTACTGTGCGGATATTGTATAACTCTGTACAATATTCCATCCATAATCTTTAATTTGTCCCACTGTCTGAGAAGTGATAGGGTCTTGGCATTCATATTGGCCCTTTCTCGCCTTGCAGGTTGACGCTTCGCATTCTTAAAGAACATGACTCTGGAAATGACTGAATCAGCCTCTTGCATTGCATGGATTTTATCTACAGCAATGGTAGGAAGGGTGTCAGATCCAGCTGGTATAAAATCTTGGTAAGACTGAATTAGCTGTACTGCTCGGGCTCGAGATGTTTCTTCCCATTGATCATGGGAACTTAAACAGGCCTTGACGGTGGCACTATCAGAGGGCAAGGCAAGACAGGATTGGAGACAAATCTGTAAATTTTGAGCACCTTGGCGGAAGGCATCCCTAACTCCATCTCCATCAACCTCTTCAGCCTCCTCTAGCAAATCACGATAATGCTCCTTCATTAACCTGCTGCTCACAGTCCTGACAAAAGGGTCCCTACTCAAAGCATCTGCCACTACATTTTTTGTCCCTGCTATGTGTTTCAGCTCAAAGGTGTATGCCGCCAGTTTGGACACCCACCGTTGCTCGCATGCATCAAGCTTTGCCTTGGACATGACGTACGTTATCGGATTGTTGTCAGTCCAGACGGTGAATGTTTGACCTTTCAACCAATGGCTAAATTTCTCGCACACACTCCATTTAAGTGCCAGAAACTCGAGCTTGTGAACTGGGTAGTTTCTCTGCGATTTGCTCAGGGTCTTACTTGCAAACGCGATTGGGCGAGCTCGTTCTTCGCCTGCAGGCACTTGGGATAATACAGCTCCCAACCCATCCAGTGAAGCATCAACTGCCAGTATTAAGGGTCGAGAAAAGTCGGGGTGGGCTAATACCACACTTTGTAATAGGCTCTCCTTTAAGTTACGTAATGCAAAATCACATTCCACAGTCCAATCTGTGGGCTTAAGTTTCCTGTACGTTCCTGCTTTAACATCACCCTTGTTTCCCCTCTTCCTCCTTTGCCCAGCTGTGAGAGCAAAAAGTGGCTTTGCCAAGGAAGAACATCCAGGAATGAAATGTTGGTAATAGAAGATCATACCAAGGACTGATTTAATCCTCCGCACTGATGGGGTGCATCTGTCGCCCTCCATCAGATCGAACTTGGACAATTTCGAGATGACTTCGACTTTATCAGGATCTACAGAAACTCCATTCCTGTCTATGATGTGTCCCAGGAACTTTACAGAGGATCTCATCAGGTGGCATTTCTTAGGGCTTAACTTAAGATTGTACTGCCTCAGACGACTAAACACAACCTCCAGCCTTTCTAATGCTTCCGACTCACCTGGAGCAAACACCAACAGGTCGTCAAGGTAGCACAACAAACTGCTGAAGTTCAAGTCTCCGAAGATGCTGACCATCATTCTCATAAAGGAGGCGGGGCTATTACATAGTCCTTGCGGCATCCTGTTATATTCGTGCAACCCTACTGGAGTTGTGAACGCAGTATATTTTTTGTCCTCTTCAGCCATAGGGATGTTATAAAATCCTGACGTCAGGTCCATGGTGCTGAAGAGTGTATTCCCGCCTAGAGCAGCTAAACAGTCGGACTGGTGTGGAAGTGGGTGTGCATCCTTTATCGTTCTTGCATTTAACCATCTGAAATCTGTGCATACTCTAAGACTGCCATCCTTCTTCCACACTAGGACTAACGGGGAAGCATACTCACTTACAGACTTCCTAATTATCCCCTGTTCTTCCATCTTGGACAAAACTTGCCGTAGCTTTTGGTAATGCGCAGGTGGCACTCGTCGATAAGGGAGTCTGAAAGGACGCTCATCCATCAGCCGAATGCGGTGAACGAACCCTTTTACTTCTCCACAGTCCAATGTGTGCTTGGAAAACACGTCATGATATCTCTCCAATAACTGCACTAACTTCTCCTTTGTCTCATGGCTGATGGAGCAAGACTGGATGTTAAGATCGGAGAGGCCAACAGTTTCCATCCTTTGTTTGAAGTCAACTGATGAATTAGGTATACTCTGACTCTCTTTTACAACCATTTCAGCACGACTCAGCCCTTGTAAAAGTTCAAAATCCTCCACTGCGACACATGGGAAAACATCTGCTAATTTGCGATTTCTCCTTAGAGTGACTGGCTTGTCAGAGATGTTGGTGACTTTTACAGGAACCCAGTGATCACCCCATAATGGCGTGATAACTCGTCCAACCATGACGTCTCGGGATACAGACTTTGAAGTCGTTGGTTCAACTACAACTGTGCTCCCTGGTGACATTGGAACATCTTTGGGCAATCTCCCCCAGACGAGGTGCTCTTGCCTTGCCAGGAGAGTGACACATTGCTGTAGCTTAATAGTTCCCACCTTATTTGGTGGCTCTGAACCTTTCCAGCGACACGTGTTGGCCATGACATCCAGGAAATGCTCACAATTTGCCATTGGCTCCACTGCGTGATTAGAAACAAGTCTCCAGTAGTCACTGATACTTTTCATACGATGTGCAAGGAATTTGATTACATTTGTGCCAATGATCAAATCATCCCGCTGGCCGGGTACAACGAGAATGGGTACTAAGAAGCTTTCTCCATAAATTTTCAATTCAACTTCGTACATACATTTTGGTTTTGTAACCTTCCCACCACATCCTACTAAGATGACTTCCTCCTGAAGCAGTGTGGGTGTAGACAGCACATTTTCACATAACATCCTCTTCTCTGCTTCTTCACTAAAAGTGCAGGCCATGGAACCTGTATCTAGCATTCCCTTCAATGGAAACATGCTATTTACACTAACTGGTGCATAGAACAACTCATCGAATGCCTCAACTGCCTGAATATTTTGTGCTATCACCTTGGTCCCAATGGGGGCCTGTGTGCATGCGCTTTCATAGAAATGTGTAAGATTAATACTCTCTAGGGGTTTTTTGCCTGCACTCACGCATCCCCCTTCCGAACGTGAGCCATCTAGTTTAAAGTTGATGAGCCGCGGAATGCTGCCGGACTAGGCCTGGGCCTGTCACTTGCACAATCCCTCTTACTATGCCCTGGTTGAAAGCATGCAAAACACAGATGCTCTCGTCGGCAATGTGCCACGGTGGAGTGTTCGTGAGATCGACACACTCTACAGAACTTGTTCTGTGGCTGACGAATAGGCATTTGGACATTTTGAGACAAAGCACGGTCAAGAAGGCTAATCAAAGTTCTCATGCAATTGTCATCACTCTGTGCAGTACTGACTTTGCTACAGTCACCTGGCTCTATAGGAGGGTCAACATCCACTTCATCGCTCTCATAGGACATCTGAACGTGAGCAGTGGCATGTCTGGGAGCATTATGACGTTTCAGTTTGGTTGACATCTTCTCCTTTAAATCTTTCTGGTAGCGGTCAAGCTGCTCCTGGATTTCCTGTGCGGTCCATTTTTCTGGGGATTTAAAACGGAACACCGCAGCAAGATTTGAATCAGGGCAGTACTTCACAAACATCATAGCCACTTCTTGACATGGGTCCTCCATCCGTCGTCCAAGTCTCTTTAAAGCTTCCTCTGCCAGATCCACTGCTTTATTTAGTCGTACCCAATATTCGACAGGATCTTCTCCTGCTAATGGAACAGTGGCATAGAAGTCGGCCAAAGGCATGCATGAATAGTTGGCATCGCTAAAATGTTGTTTCAGGATATCCATGATGACCTTCGGGTTCTCAACTGGGTTTAAAGCTGAATTACAACGAAGGGTAACTTTGACTAAATCTTTAGCTTTACCCATCAATCTGCTTAAAATCTCTTGATGATGTTCTTCTAATGGTATGCCTCTCTTTCGCAAATATGTATCCATCAGCTCCTCCCACTCATGAACTCCAAGCTTGTCTGATGAATCACCACGGTAAACTGGTGGCTCTTTTGCATCAGATTGCATGACTAACCTCACTCCAGTCAAGTTAAGTGAGGGTATGTCTGGGGATGTATTACTGGTACTCAACCCTTGTGTTTGTGCACCTCTACTCTCATTTACCCCATTACTAGCCTCTTTTTGGGAAGCTAACATTGTCTGTCCTACTTGTTGAGCGATGTGTGCTATCAAACCTTGCCAATTTGGATCATTTATATCTGGGACAGCTAAAGGCAAAGTATCAGCTGCCGGATTGGAGCCATAACTGGTTACACGTGTGGAGCATAAGACAGGAGATGCTCCTTTAGTTCTACGCCCCTTAACAATTGGAGTAAGTGGAACTTCACCGAAAAACCTACCCCTTCCAAAACCCGAGCCAGTCATGGTGTCATTTACATCAATTTCGTCTGCTTTTAAACTAAATGCCATGTTCAGAATCAAACAAACAAAAAAATATATAACTTGATAAATTTTTAGATACAATTATCACGTTAGAAATATCTATAACTCTGAAACAAAGAATGACTAATGTGAGAGAATGCTTCAGTCAATATTATTCATAATCAAGAATCTCAAATGTCCATTTATATTATCACAGTTCTCCACTAAGAAACAAGTGAACCTTAATTCAGCATCCCTCGGTGACCCAGCTGACGTAGATCCTGAAGCAAATCTTCATCCGGGTCACGGCACCAATGTAGCCGGTCTCAGACTAACCGCTGCTACCCTTATCCGCGTTGTGTTCAAAGAAGGCTCAGGACGCTTTCGCTCAGTTCACAGAGAAGGTTTATTACCAGCCTTGGCCACTCATTAACACTCCTGTGGATTAATGTCGATAAAGATTATTAATCACTCGTGGGCACCTCGTGACAATATATCCCTCTCTCCGGCACATGCAACACAGACTCATTATATGTAACAGTTGAACAAAACACATTACATTAAAACATTCATACAAAACCAATAGAAAATAGATTAAGGAAGAAATACCTGTGGATTAATGTCGATAAAGATTATTAATCACTCGTGGGCACCTCGTGACAATATATCCCTGTATAACACAACACATGTTAGCTGGCTAACAACCACGTTAACACTGTATATAAACGGCCCACACGATAAATTCTCACACTCGACATCCACTTGTACATAAAACATAAAACAATGTCTCAATCTCACAACTGTTTACAAAATAAAATTAAGTCCATTTCTACACTTAATAAACTTAATTAATCGAGCTCACACAAATGCCTACCTCTCTCCGGCACATGCAACACAGACTGAAGAGGTGCGCATGCTCAATGGAAAGTGCCGTCTACGTAACACAGAGAGTGTCAAAACAAAAGTCTCCCAACAGAAAACACCAAAATGAATACTTAATACCCAAAAAAAAGAAAATGAAAACAATACGGTAATATAATAAGGATTTTTGTGAAAAAAAAGAAAATAATGTATTACATTTATAACTCGTTACACTTGCAGCATTGTGTAGATGATAAATTGTGAAATACTGTACAACACAGCCATATTAATGACTAGTTCACTGTCACTGATACTGTGAAGTGATGATCTGTACAAAGTTACACTACAACAGTGTCACTTCCTGTGTGTGGCCTTCTAGAGACATGTAAAGTTCAGCACATACAGCACTATTATACAGAATCATCACAGAGCTGTGTTCAGAAATGGCTCAACTATACAACTTACTGTACATAGTGAGATACACACCACTGATTCTCACTCTAGTTACAGGTCATTACCTTTCATTATGATATTTAATTAACAGTTAATTAAGTGCATTAATTAATAACAATATTCATGCTAATCTATTCTTTTTATTAATCAATATTGGTTAAAAAACAAAAGAAAAAATCTTCACTGGTATAATTCTTTATATTCTTTTTCACTCCAGGCAGTTTTGCAGATAAAATTGGACCAAAGGATGAAGATGCCAACATTGTGGGGACAGAAACAGACACTGTTACTCTGAAATGTTCATATGAGACAAGCAGTAATGACATTTATCTTTACTGGTACAAACAATATCCTAACAGCGCACCAAAGTTTTTACTGTATAAAGGAGCAAGATCAAGATCTGCCCAGAGCACTCCTGATGATCATCGATTAGAGTCAGAAACAAGCAGAGACTCTACTGAACTTACTATCAGAGGTCTAAAGCTCTCAGATTCTGCACGCTATCATTGTGCTCTTGAAGTAACACAGTGATACAGAGTCACTGTAAGGCTTTACAAAAACAGTAAAACGTACAGATGAACTTTCAAAAACCACAAGATCAAAGAGACTCTTTTTATCTACTTTGTGGTTAACCACAGAAACAAGCAACGTTTGTAATAACATTTGCAGGTGGAGAAAATAACTCACAGTTTTGTTATACTATACAAATTGCAAACGATTTGTAAGGTTTCTAATCCTCTCTTTCTCTCTCTTAGGAAAAGCTGAACGAATCATAATTATATATTTAATATATTTATAGTATTATTTGTAAAAAAAAGTACAAATGTCTCAGCAAATGTTAGATATTAACCAAACGTTTCTGATCTTAAAGTAACATATACAGTATATGTGTATAAAATCTGTAAGAAATAAAGATGCTCTCTTTTGTTCCTAAAGACTCCACTATGGAAATTTCAGGTGAAATAAATCTGTTACAGCAGCATAAATTCCTGAACAGAACTGTATATTCCTCATTATACACAGCCTTTGTGCAACTGTTTAATGATTTAAATGCATTATTACGCTAATACTTTATAACATAATATTTTGATGTAAATAAGGCAGGGACTTATGCCCAGGAAATGGAAATGCCCAGCTTAAACACAGCCATGACACACCTGCCCAGGATTTGACTCAACTCTACTGGGCATAGGATTTTCTGATGATCTAATTCTTTGGGATTTGATGATCTCGCTAAGGATGGAGGCTTACATAGCTGCCTTAGTCTTAGGTTTCTGCACTACTGTAGAAAGCTGACACAAAAATAAACAGAAAAACACTCAGAGCCATCAGTCTAAGGTCATGTTGATGCTCTATCCTTGGTTGTTTTGTTTATATGAAACACTCATATTTGGTCTGGTTTGCTGATGACGGCACGGCTGGCCGCTTCATATCCCTGAGAGACTCCTTGCCCGTGTTTCATTCCTGCTCCCCGTTTTAAGTTAAGCTGTTAAAAGACAAGACAAAGGCATATAGTGATGGCCGCTTTCGAAACACTGCTTAATGAAGCTTTTGTTTTGAATCATTGAAACTGCACTTGGGATTGATCTAATGATGATTTGTGATCAACATGCTTTTTTATAGGTCACAGTTTATAAAGATGTGAATTATTAATATAATACATCTAATTATTGTTTTCATACATACACTCAGAGTACACACCTGAGCTGGTGAGCTCTCCTGCAGTAGTAGAGCACTGATTAAGCTTCCTAACTGTTCACTGAGTCTGTGTTAGAGTGGGGTGTGATAAGCCAGCACTGGATCTGCATCTTTCACAACTCTGGGCTGTATTTCTGTGCTGGTTGGACACAGATGCTTGTTAGTTGACATAAGCTGACATTGGTGGAAAGCAGAAGACTGTAAAGGTCTGCGTGTCTGCAGGTGGTGTGGCTGCGTGGTCTAAGGCGCTGGATTTAGGCTCCAGTCTCTTTGGAGGTGTGGGTTCAAATCCCACCACTGCCAAGGAAATGTTTCAAGGCTGATTTAGTGTCCTGTCTCTGCTAGAGTAGGGTGTGATAACCTAGCACTGGGTCTGCATCTTAACTTTGGTCCATATTTCTGTGCTGGTAAACTTACAGTACATGCTCTTTGGAGGTGTAGGTTTAAATCCTACTGATGTCAGAGAAACTTTTGAAGGCACCGCATAGTCTTTTTAGACAGTTTTTATTATCTTACCTAAATGTCTGCTCAGTCAGTGTATTTGTATTTACAATGGTAAAATTCTGTTGCACAGTAACTTACACAAATTTTTGTAAACCTACCTCAAACCTACCTCGCAATTTTGTAAACCTACCTCAAACAAGAGGCGGAGGCTATAGAGTGCCAATGAACTTTGCAAAGCGTTGTGGGGTCTTAACAAAACAAAGGCTTTACAATGTTTGTGGCTCACATGCCCTCTAGATATGAATCTTAGGAAAAAGAGTTACCAGACCCAGTCTCACACACTCACACTTGTGTCCCGTTGCTAATGCTCACAACATGGTGTTGTATTGCCAAAATAGCTCAGTTGGGAGAGCGTTAGACTGAAGATCTAAAGGTCCCTGGTTCGATCCCGGGTTTTGGCAATTGGTTTGCTTCTAGAGAGGTGGTGTATGTTTGTATCATTGGCTAGGTAGAGCCGATGAACTTTGCAAAGCCCTTGTGGCTTTGGATCTTGGTGTTCTTGACAAGACCATTTTTAAGCCTGTTTGGTAAAGGAATTGTGCCAGAAAGCTACATTTAAAGACACCGTGATTTTCAAATCTATCCCTGGGTCTAGGTGTTTTACAAGGGTGTACTGACTTAGGACCTGCTTAAGCGCATTTGCTTTAGGAAGTGTGCATGGTACAGTCTTTGTCTGGACTTGTCTGGATCTGGACACAACAGGAACATGTGAAGCGTAACAGTAGCCATGAATATTAAACCTGAACAAAGCTTTAGCACAGATACCCGGTGTGTGGAATGCAGTCAGACTGAAACCCTGGAATTACCACAGAAATTTAATTTTAATTACAACAATATATTTTGTAGATTAGAAATGTTTTTTTTTTGTATTTTATAAAAATAAGAAGTATAGGAGCTCCATATATGAATCTTTTATTGGTTATATTCTTTTAGACCATGTTTGTGTGTAATTTACATAATGTGACACATTTGAGGCACAGAGCCCTCTTCAGATCAACCCACACATTCTCAATTGGATTCAGGTCTGGGCTCATTTCAAAACTTTAATCTTCTTCTGGCAAAGCCATTCTTTTGTTGACTTGTTGATTTTTTGGGTCACCATCATGCTGAAAGATGAAGTTCCTCTTCATCTTCAGCTTTCTAGCAGAAGCCTGAAGGTTTTGTGCCATCTTTGATTGGTATTTGTAAATGTTCATGAAATCCTCCACCTTGACTAAGGCCCCAGTTCCAGCTGAAGAAAAAATAGCCCCAAATCATGATGCTGCCACCACCATGCTTCACTGTGCACATGGTGATCTTTTGGTGATTTGCAATGTAATTTTCATACCAAACATACCTTTTAGAATTAAAAAAAGTTTAACCTTGGTTTCTTTAGGCCATAACATTTTCTCATATGCTTTTCGGAGACTTCAAATGTGCTTTGGCTAAATTTAGCCAGGCTTGGATGTTTTTCTTCATAAGAAAAGGCTTGCCAGCCTACCTCATAGCCCAGGCATATAAAGAATTGATTGTCACAATTGATTGTTGAGATTGTCACATGTTCTACACATCCAGTACTTGCCAGACCTTCCCACAGCTCCTTTAATTAATGTTGCTGTGGGCCTCCTGTCTGCCTCCCTGACCAGTTTTCTTTCCATCTTTCCAATTTTGAGGAAAGTTCTTGTTAATGTCACTGTGCCATATTTTTTCCACTTGATGATGACTGTCTTCAAAAGGTATTACCTTACCTTATCTGCACCTTATCCGTACCTTATCTGCAATGCACAGGGTTTAGTCCGCGTTGCAGTGGATTGTCTTGCGCTAAATTCCTGTCTTCAGACGAGCACCAGAACTAGCGGGGGTCAAGATTTTTTTTCTTTGAGCCCAGTGTTTTGAAGACATTTACCTCAGAAGACGTGTTGATTCGTTGCGACTCTTCTTGAGGAGAAATATACCGCGAAGCTCTACCGTGGAGTGAGGAAGAGGTGGACAGTTGAAGTGTCCAATGGAGTTATGAGATTTGCGCTCAAGCTATTTTCAAGACTTTAGATTGTTTAATGACTTGTAAAAATAACAGACCCACGTGGGGACTGACCAATAGCATCGATATGTGAAAAAATATGAAATTGACCAAATTTGGACATATGACGTTTCCGCCCGACAGTGACGATAGTTAAATGCACATAAGGAGGGCTCCCTCTGGTGGCTGTTGAGGGAATCGCTGGTGAACTCGTTACTGCTTTACTCCTTTTCCTTTTGCTAAATTATCAGTTAACCACAGACACATATAATACTTGTGATAACATGCAGCTGAAAAGAAAACGAAGTATGAAGAGCAAACAACGACTACACGTTAAACACTGCAGCCAATTCATGTATATTTCTATCATCCAAACTATATTTTATCTGATGCTAACAGAACATTTAGTGCCAGTTGTTACTGAGAGCATTTGATACAGAATTCAATTATGGATTATTTAGGTTTTTTTTTTTAGCCACTTCCCTTGTGCTTATATCGTTTATAAGGTAGATGGGGGTTTATATATATTTTGTAGTCTGTGATATTTATAGGAATAATTAAAGATGATGAAAAAATGTATTATTTTAATATCATAAAAAATGGTAAATAAAACATGTGAATTCATGGCCCTTTAAGAACAGTGCATTTACTTACTGTTGATAGAATATACATAGAAAATTGAATAAGACGAAAAAAAAATCTCTAATCTCTAGTACAGCAGTAGTTCACCTCCCTGTGTAGTGTAAGATGAAGCATCATTGTCATGAATATGAATAAGTGTCTGAATGTGTGGAGCTACATGTGGAGACATTAGAGACACAACACTGGCATTTATTTCTAAAGCTAGAGGCCTGAACTAAACACTCAGGACAACAATGTTACTCTACTTGCTTTTCTTTACTCACACAAACTGGCAAACTGAATATAACACATACAAGGCAAGGACCACATTTTATTATTAATATAAAATATTTCTACAGAGATTACTATAAAGAGTATACAGAACAGCACAGTTGTCATGAATATGCATAATTACAAGTAGGTGGAGCTCGAGGTGGAGATGTACATCAAATAGTAACACTGACATTCATTTCTAAAGCTAGAGGTTTGAACTAAACACTCAGGAAAACATTGTTTTTCCTCTTCCTTTTCTCTCTTGCTGATGTTGGTAAGTCATATACACTGCACACAAAAGGATTCTTTTTTCTAATTAAGACACAATTCTCCATGTGAAATGTGTCATTTATGATTAAAATATCACAATATTGTTGTAATGTTTTTATAGCAGAGGCTGCTGACAATAGCATTAAACCAGAACAAACAAATGTATTTTCAACGGAAGGCAGCAACATCTCACTGTCCTGCACATATACTGGATCAGTTTACAATCTCCTCTGGTATCGACACAAACCTGGATCAAGACCTGACTTTCTGCTGATGATTGATGAGAGCGGTAAATTTGTCACACCAGCTCAACCACCTCATCCACGATTGTCCATAAAACTTAAAAATGATCAAGATAAAAACAGTAAGAAAGTGGATCTGATCATCTCCTCTGCTGCTGTATCAGACTCTGCTCTATACTACTGTGCTCTGCAGCCCACAGTGACAGGAAATCCAGCTGCACTGTACAAAAAGCACAACACATGACTGAAGCAGAGCCATGCTTTTCTCACAAGATGGAGCTATTTACATGTTTACACTCACTTCTTCAGTCATCTGTCTATGATGTCAGTTTGTTTCAGAAGATCAACCATCATTTCTGGACCAACAATAAAATCTGTTATTGTTGTTGTTTGAGTACAGTAAAGCTCAAATGAGCAATGTTACTATTTTTTAAAAACCTCAATATTTCTTGAGAAATAAAAAAATCTTGATCATTAATGTCCTTAAACTTATTGATTGTGCTATGTTCTAGCTAGAAAAACAACAACAAAAAAAGTGGAAATTGCTTTACTAATTCAGAAATACAAAGTTACAGAACCAACAGAACAAACACCTTACATGCCAGATACTCAAATGAGGTTATATCACTGAATATTTACAGTTTGTTGTAGTGAACAACAGCAAGTCCACCACGCCTGATTTGAAGAGGCAAAAACAGGCAGAGAACATATTACAGTATTACACAGAGAAAAAATATATTTTACAAATACATATATTTGCAAAATGTATATATTCTTTTTGACAGCTCAAACCTCTTTTTGTCTTTAATGTAGGACTGTATTTGGGGTAAACATTTATTTGTGTCTTAAGGTTTTTCTCCTTAATGAACACAAGAAGGTGGGCCAAGTACTAGAGCACCATATGAACCTGTTCACATTCTTTTCACATCTTTTTCACAATAAACGCTCCGTGATATAGACTATAACTGTTCTTCTGTCATACATACTGCACAAATACGATCTTAACCTCTGTCATGGTTTATCTCAGTAGATAAGATCTTTAAAGATATAACAGTTAAGATAGTTAAAACTATCTTAACAGTTAAAACTGTCAGAAGAATAAATACACAACAAATTATTGACTTTTTCTGATGATACCTGGTGATACTCAGTTGTACTAATGATGTATGTTTCATATGTAACTACCTCTAACCTTGTGTTGTTAGTCATCCAGTCCACCTCACTCAGTCCAAGCCACAAACTGGTGATACTGTCATGTGATGCTGTAGGGTGGAGCTTAATGAATCTTTATGATCTTAACATATTAGTCTTCAGAATAAAGACCTCAGAATATTTTCATTCAGCTAAAACCAGTCATTATGTTCACTGTTATATTCATGTGTCTGTGGCTTTCACTAGGTGAGTTTTCATTTTTATGTTGAATTAGTGATACTTATTGGAATAAATTATGTATTTCTACTTTATTTTGTAAAGGTTAAAAACTTTATGTTCTCTTCTCTATGACAGGTGACTCCATGGCAGATTCAATAGAGCCAACTGTCACTCATAAAGTTGTAGATGAAGGTGATGTTACTCTGTCCTGCAGATACAAAACTAGTGCTACATCATACTACCTGCACTGGTACAGACAATATCCAAAATCTAAACCTGAGTTCCTTCTTTATATTCATCAAAGTGGAGATCTAAGTCTCAACCCTCCCCAAAGAATGTCTGCTAAACTTCATGAAGGTGAAGATAAACAAGTGGATCTGATCATCTCCTCTGCTGCTGTATCAGACTCTGCTCTATACTACTGTGCTCTGAGGCCCACAGTGACAGGAAATCCAGCTGCACTGTACAAAAACTAACACACAGTTTTGTTATATTGTACACAGCTCTACTGGTGGTTGAGAAAAATGTATGTGCACTTTTTCAGGCAGTCTTTCACAGTTCTTCATGCACACACATTCACACACTCCTTCACTCCTTGAGGCAATTTGTAATTAAATTAGAAGTTCACTAACAACAAGCCATGACTCCACATATATAACACTGTACCATATAAAGCATCTAAGACCATTCACTCAGACCAGCAATGAGGTAATGAGGAAATCTCCAGAACTAAGGAAAGAGTTTTAGGCTTTGCAGGATATAAGAATTAGACCTCACATGCTTTGTCACTTCTGTTGGGATGGAGTGTAAGTCTCTGTAATTTACCACTGCAATGTGTGTGAGTTAAAGTGTTGTTGCTTCATTTTATATGATGTGTATATTTTAATTAGTTAATGTTACAGTTTTACACAGGAAACCTTCTCTCCACATAGCATTATCTCTACAGATGGTATAACCACTACAGACCAATTCCTGGTATTTATACACAAGTAAATAGAACTGACTTATTTATTAGAGCATGTACATTGACTTATTTTTTTGCACAGTGTTCAGTGTGAGAAAGTTCAGTTCAATTCACTTTTAAAACTGAACACTGTTACAAACACAGAGACCACAGATTATTATTATCTAATGCAGTGGGATGTGAAGTAAAACTGGTATTGTTCTATGTTTTATTGGTGACTCAGTTCACTGTCACTGATACTGTGAAGTGATGATCTGTACAAAGTTACACTACAACAGTGTCACTTCCTGGGTGTGGCCTTCTAGAGACATGTAAAGTTCAGCACATACAGCACTATTATACAGAATCATCACAGAGCTGTGTTCAGAAATGGCTCAACTATACAACTTACTGTACATAGTGAGATACACACCACTGATTCTCACTCTAGTTACAGGTCATTCATTGTATTATATAATATTTATGTTTGTTTTTAAAGCATAAAGTAATTTCCTAATTTACCAGGTTAATATTTGCTTTTGAAAAATTCTTTGCAGATTTATTTATTTATATTCTTTTTCACTGCAGGCAGTTTTGCTGATAAAATTGGACCAAAGGATGAAGATGCCAACATTTTGGGGAAAGAAACAGACACTGTTACTCTGAAATGTTCATATGAGTCAAGCAGTGAATACATTTATCTTTACTGGTACAAACAATTTCCTAACAGCTCACCACAGTTTTTACTGTATAAAGGTGCAAGGTCAGATAGTGGTGATGATAGCACTCCTGATGATCATCGATTAGAGTCAAAAATCTTTGTGTATCTTTGTGCTCTTAGAGACGTAACACAGTGATACAGAGTCAGTGAAAGGCTTTACAAAAACTTATAAAACAACATCAAAAATCCTCCCTTTACCAACCTGTTGTCAGTTAACCACAGACACAAACGATTATTGTGGTAATTTTGTGGTATAAATGAATAAAGAAGCAAACAAGCAAACACTCCACAGTGTGTTACAGGTGCACAGGACATGAAATTAAGTTTATTGAACTTTTCCTGACAGTTTTGTCCATGATGCAGAGTATTTTGATGCTAGCCATGCTCCCATCTTTAAATATTTTTAGAAACCTTTTGGTGTCTTATTTGAAAGAATCATGTTCTTGTTTTACTTAACATTAATATATTTTGTTAGTTCTGAGTGCTGGACAGGACTTTTTTGTATTGTTTGTCTTGAAATATTTTTGTCTGAAACTTTGTGTGCTGCCATTTTGGCCAGGACTCACTGGTAGAAGAGATTTTTTATCTCAATGGAATTATTCCTGGTAAAATAAAGGATAAAAATTATACATTGTAATCAATAGCCATTTAGAATTTACTGATTAATTAAATGGTGCATTCATTTAGTCATTCAGCCTTGTGTGTGTTATGAATGTATGTACAGCTGCATGTTACTTTGTAGGATGTGAACTAGAGCAATGTCCTTTTACAAATGTTGTACGATGTTTAGAAGGTAAAGTGGGTTTGGATGTGATTATATAATATTGTAGATTTAGTAATGTCATAGACACACTGATAGAAATGAGACTACACATCTAATATGTTTAAGATAAAGTAACTTACTTTGGGAAAAATACTTTTATGTCTTTTGGCAAATTTCTTTGCTTACCATGACACAGTTCACCAATTTAAAACAAACAGTAGCACCAATTCAGCTCTTATAGCCAGCAATGAATAAAGTGTTAGGGATTAACAGAAATCAGACAATAGTATGATGTTAAAGGTGACTTTATGATCCAGCTGAAAGGACAGAGCTCTATAATGAGACATTGTGGCTTTGGTCTAGTGGAATACCTACACTATGGTAATGCTCAGTACATGCTGATTTGTATTTATCAATAAATCTCCTGTCCTTATGTGCAACAGAATAAATAGGAAATGAGGAAATGGACACAGAATCTTCTGTTAAACACCTGGAATCAAGCACACAGAAAGTAGAGGTGCTACTGCAGGACTTTATGATAACAATGATAATAATAATCAGTTTCATCAGTATGGTCACCGTTCTAGATTTTCCCCTTGGTTTGAACAAAGGTATCTTGTCCACCATTTTAATCCTTTGAACACAGACTGTGAAAGTGAGATTTTGTTAGAATATACTCTCACTCTTTAAGGGGAAGGCCTATCCCTCCTTCCTTACAAATTCTGATTACCTTGAGGTTTTTGGCATGTGGAACATTCCATCGTGAAACAGGAGATTTGTGTGGCGTGAGTGAACCAACAGTGTGCAAAATAGTCCACAAAGTCTGCAATGCTATATGTAAACTAAAAGATGACTACATTAAGTTCCCTGATGCTGCTACCCAAGCCATCTACAAGGTGCAGTTCTATGAATATGGCAATTTCCCTGGAGTCATTGGCTGCATTGATGGGTGTCATATTCCCATAAAGCGTCCCTCTACACCAGATGCTGAAGAGTACAGGAATCGTAAAAACTGGTTCTCAATAAATGTGCAAGGTGTGTGCACTCCAACTATGCAGTTCTCCAACATTGTTGCACGCTGGAAAGGTGCAACTCATGATTCAAGGATTTTCCAAAACTCCTCTTTGTATGCTCATTTGGAAGGAGGACAACATAGTGGAATCATACTTGGTGACAGTGGGTATGCACAGAACAACTTCTTGTTCACCCCCTATCTTCATGCAGTCACACCAGCGCAACAGAGGTACAACCAAGCACACATCCGCACTAGAGGTATAGTGGAGCGCATGTTTGGTGTGTGGAAGAGTCGTTTCCAGTGTCTCAGACGCACACTGCGCTTTGAACCAAGAAGATGCTGTATTGTGATAATTGCTGCAGCAGTGCTTCACAATTACATTAAACAACATGGCTGGCCAGATCCTGAAATGGAAGATGACAGTGACCTAGATATTCCCATTGTTGAAGCCAACAAAGACAGATATGGACTAGCCTGCAGAGATGTTTTTGCTTTGCAGCATTTTTCACAAAGACAATGAATTATGACAACAATTGCCCTGTATTGGTTTCAAGATTATTTTTATTTAAACAAACGAAATTTCAGAACCCAGAACTGGACAGCATTTGTTGCTGCTTCATGTTTCTCTCCACCTCCTTCAAAGCCAAGTCAATATGAAGGATTTTCATCTTTATTTCATGTTCTTCTTTTAAATACTTTAATTTGTGCTCATGATAGTCCATGGCCAGTTTCTCATGTATGGTCTGTCTCTTGGTCCTTCGGCCCAGATTAGCGACACCATCTTCCCTTCTGGCTGCCTCAGATGTAGTGGGCTGACATGTACCCTTTCTCGGGCCCTCCAAGCTTACGTGGTAATCTGAAAAACATTGTATTGATGATGCATCAGAGAATAATACTTGTGTTGAGTTCTTTGCTTATTTTTGTTTTGGGGATATAAGAGATGACGGACAGCATTACATATTCACTGAAGTCTGAGGATGGCACATGTTGCCTACCAAATGAAGATTGGACAGGTGCCCCATCTGAACTGTCCATATGGTCATCATCTGGGATACCTTCCAGGGGTTGCTGGCTATCAATGAGGGCACTCAACAATTCTCCCATATCATCTGTCTCTGGTCTTTCCAGGGGTCCACCACCAGTCTTGAAATGCTCCCTACGACTAGTGTTCCGTATTGATCACAGCTGCAACTGGACATTTATCTTTCATATAAAAACCTCAGAGTGAGTGGTGACTGAGCCACATTCAAAATTGAATATTTCTGTACAAACTGGTCATATAGATCCATCATGCTATAGCTCACACAGTCCACATGTCCTGCACAGAACAGCATCACTCTGCTGGATCTCAAAAGAATAATCAGTTGATTCACTCCTATCTTATCCACACTGCATTGTCTCCCAGTCACATTTCACATTGATTATAAAATACTAGTACTGACTATTAAAACACTGAATGATCTCATGCCACAGAACCTGAGAAAACCTTTCTAATGATTTGCCACACCTACAGGTGCAGGTTATTTGTTAGTAACTAAAGTAGTAAAGTCTACAGCAGGGGGCGGAGCTTTCTCTTACAAAGCCCTGCAGTTATGGAACAGACTTCACATTAGTGTTTTCACTGAATATTAATACTTTTGCAGGAAAATAAGTTGGACCATGTTTTTTTTTATACATTTATCCATTCTTCTTATCATTCTTGAAGTTGTATATTGCTGTTCTTCAGAATTCATCCAAACAATTTTCCCAACTTCCACGGTCCTGTCCTTGAAATAATAAACGGCGAATGTCATTGCTGTCATGGACTGCTTGGACAGTTCCCTGTCAGACCACCAGAGGGCGATCTGTCAGCACTTTTATTTTGTCAATGTTATTTTAAACATTTTATTTTTCTGTGTGTGTTTTTCCTGTTCCTTTGTCCTGTTTCCACACATTTGCACACTTGTTCCTGTTTATGATGTAAACAGAGACAAAAATCTTTGTTTACAAATGCATTTATTTTACATTTTAAACATTATAAAGGAGCAGTGAAAAAAAAAACAATAATAAGGAACACATACCTAAGACTGCACATATACTTATTAATGCAAACTTTAAACCCTAAATAACTTTAATATATAACACATTAATATAAAGACAAAACATATCTACACAAGTTAAGTAGAACATTTGTTTTTCTTTTTCTGACACATCTCTGGCAACTGTTTAGGGCCTGCTTATGACAAATGAAGTATTACAGAGAGAGAACAAAATCTATGGTCAGTCATGATACAGCAAACCTGGAGCAGAAAGGGTTAAAGACCTTTCTCAAAGGCCCAACAACAACAGCTTGGTAGTGCTGGGGCTTGAACCACAATCCTCTAATAAACAACCTAGAGACTTAACCAGTTGAGTCACCACTGATCACCTGCACATCCTTTTCATAATTAACCCTCTGTGATATAGACTATCATACATACTGCACAAATATGATCTTAACCCCTGTCATGGTTAATCTCAGTAGATAAGATCATTACAGATGAACCACTTCAGATAACTGAAAGTATCAGAAGAATAAACACACATCTAATTGTAGATTTTCTTCTGGTGACACCTCGAGTGCAGTTGTAATAATGTTGTATGTTTCATATGTAACTACCTCTAACCTTGTGTTGTTAGAGTCTTCCAGTCCACCTCACTCCTGAATGTAAAGCCACACACTGGTGACACTGTCATGTGATGCTGTGGGGTGGAGCTTCATGAACCTTTATGATCTTAACATATTAGTCTTCATAAAGACCTCAGAATATTTTCATTCAGCTAAAACCAGTCATCATGTTCACTGTTATATTTGTGTGTCTGTGGCTTTCACTAGGTGAATTTTGAATTTTTCTTATTTCGAAAATATTATGTGTTGAATTAGTGATTATTTAGTCTGTTTTGTAAAATAATATGAATTATGTATTTCTGGCTTTATTATGTAAAGTTTAAAAACATTATGTTATCTTCTCTATGACAGGTGACTCCATGGCAGATTCAGTAGAGACACTTTTCACTCATAAAGTTGTAGATGAAGGTGATGATGTTACTCTGTCCTGCACATATGAAATAACCAGTGGTACAGCAAACAACTACCTGCACTGGTACAAACAATATCCAAAATCTAAACCTGAGTTTCTTCTTTATATTCATCAACGTGGAGATCTAAGTCACAATACTCCCCCAAGAATGACTGCTAAACTTCATGGAGATAAACAAGTGGATCTGATCATCTCCTCTGCTGCTGTATCAGACTCTGCTCTATACTACTGTGCTCTGAGGCCCACAGTGACAGGAAATCCAGCTGCACTGTACAAAAACTAACACTCACTCACTCACTCACTCATTTTCTACTGCTTATCCGAACTACCTCGGGTCACGGGGAGCCTGTGCCTATCTCAGGCGTCATCGGGCATCAAGGCAGGATACACCCTGGACGGAGTGCCAACCCATCGCAGGGCACGCACACACACTCTCATTCACTCAAAAACTAACACAGTTTTGTTATTTTGAAATCAGTTCTACTGAATTTTGAAATTGCATGCTATATTTGTAAATTCTCTCCGTTTTGTGACTTATAAAGAGTTTATATATTTGACACATTATTAGAAGACGGCTCATTCAGTTAGAGAAAATTCTATCACTAGTGATCAGTCTGTGCTCCTCTGCTGGTCTGATCATTAACATGTTTTTATTGTGTCTATGTTCAGGATTTCATTTCTTTGTCACATTACAACCCACAGTGATGGTTAATGGCTCAAATGAAAATAGCCAATCTGATCATTTTAGTATTGTAATTGAGTTGTAGTGTTTCATGAGTATTTCAGTTTTGACCTAGTCTATAAAAGAAATATATTCATATTCATAGTTTAAAGTTCCAAGACAGGAAACCCAACCACACTGTACAAGAAGCACTACACATGACTGGAGCAGAGCCATGCTTTTCTCACAAGACAGACACACACAGATGCAGACAGACAAACACACACACAGTCGCAGACAGACAAACACACACACACGCAGACAGACAAACACACACACGCAGACAGACAGACACACGCGCAGACAGACAAACACACACACAGACGCAGACAGACAAACACACACACAGACGCAGACAGACAGACACACACACGCAGACAGACACACACGCAGACAGACAGACACACACACGCAGACAGACAGACACACACATGCAGACAGACAGACACACGCGCAGACAGACATATGTACACATATGTACATACAGACAGACATGCATACACACACAGAGACACACACATACATGCATACATACACAGACAGACGGACACACACATACATACAGACACTCACACACTGTGTTTTGTTACTGATCAACTAAAATGCTTAATATGCTTTTATTCTACAGGTGTTTTTTCTCAATAAACCCAGAAAAGGGAACCAAAGTACAGAATAAAAACTCCAAGCATCCTGTCAACTTGAACCCTCGAGTCCTCACCCTGATACAGGAACTCTCCAAACACGAGTGGCGTTAAGCCTTAAGATGGACTCTTGCTGTTGACTCTGACTGTTTGAGAAGAGGTACTGTTTTCACTTTGTTAAATCCACAATGTGTATTATGGTTAAGGCACTATGTAATTTGTTTTAAACTCTTAAAGGTGCACTGTAACTCTTTCTGTTAGAGGGTCTGTATGTATCTTGCATTTATTCAATTAGAACTGTTTTATTGCAAAAGAATACCTTAACAACCTGTATTCTCAATGTAAGGGGGCTTGCCTCTCCACAGATCTGGGGTCTCATTTATAAAACTGTGCGTAGGATCCCTACTAAAAGTTTACGTACGCCCAAAAGCCAAAAATGGCGAACGGCAAAAAAAATTCCGATTTATAAAACCGTGCGTACGCACACCTGTAAGCAATGTTCCCTTTATAAATCACAGATCACACGCAGATGTGCGTACGTGAACCAGCCTCAAATCCCGCCCTGTACACGCCCATTTTTAACCATAGTCAATGTAACCGATGATGAGTAGCGATTGTGCTTCATGACTGTATTTGCAGACTATGACATTTTATGATATATGTACATTAAGGAAAATATTTTGTTTTTACACTGTGTTCTGCAGTTCTCTAATAAAAGGATATTTCATGCTATTCTGTATCACATGTAGTCGCGCCATCTCCTCCTGTGCTCCCATTGTGGATAATGTGACTGTAAGGCAGCGCTGATTATTCATTCATTCATTCAACTTCTACCGCTTATCCGAACTACTCGGGTCACGGGGAGCCTGTGCCTATCCTCAGGCGTCATTGGGCATCAAGGCAGGATACACCCTGGACGGAGTAGCGCTGATTATTATTATTATTATTTTATTTTTAATACATTTTGAATTACGGTTGGATTTTACTAGCCTAAAACAATCAGCACAAATAACACTGTTGGATTTAATCTTCATGATAATGTGGATATAAGGTATGAAATGGAGTGAAAATTAAATGTCATTAATTCTTATAATCGTTCTTCTCACATGTATTTTCTACAATCTACTGTAACTTCACTTCACGACCTCACCATCTGTGTCACCAATTCCCTTTGTCTCCAGAATGTGTGTACGCACGTCTGTTTGCTTAAAGGTGTGCACATTCTCCCGTCAAGTTTGTTTTTTATAGATCACAACCTTTGCGCAAAAACTGGCGTACGCACGTTTCCAGCCCCGTTTTGTGCGTACGCACGCTTTATAAATGAGACCCCAGATTGTGAAGGTGATAATGAGCAGCAGTGAACAGAAGTGCTTGGCAGTTCCTAAAGAACACCTTATAAGTTGACCCAGATGGGATTTAAACCCACAATCCTCAGCTCCGAAGGCTGATGCCTTATCCATTAGGCCACTGGGCCTGCAGACAAAGGTGTCAGAAAAAGCTTTTTTTTAAAACCATATATCATTTTCTACTGCTGTCACATGAGTTTATTATCCGCATTCACTCCAATCCTTCACCATTGTCCAGATAGATCTGAAAAGCTCTGGAAAGCAACAATTGAGCCTTCTTCAAATAAGATGTTTAAAGAAACACATCCCCAAAACATTCTGTTTAATGCAAGAATAAAAGGCAGCTTGGCAAAATCCAAATCTTGCTGATACCACTACATTTTGGAGAGCATGACTTAGAATAGAATCAGCTTGTAACATATGACAGAAAGTTCCATTTAGAGGCTCAAATTGACTCGGCGGGTACAGCACTTATGAAGACTTTTACGGCACAGTCTGAAAGGCAGCAAAGCACAAACCTGCACCACCCGGGAATCGGAATAAACGGCAGGCAGGAATTAATGGCTGCTTTGGAAAAAATTAACCTTGCTTATACCACTACCTTTTTAGAGCTTGACATGGAATACCACCAGCTTGTAACATTTGACAGAAAGTTCTATTAGGAAGCTCAAAAAAGTGTAAATCTTGCTGATACCACTACATATTGAAGAGCATGACTTGGAATAGAATCAGCTTGTAACATATGACAGAAAGTTCCATTTAGAAGCTCAAATTGACTCAGGAGTTACAGCACTTAGGAAGCCTTTTTCAGCACAGCTTGAAAGGAAGCAGAAGACAAACCTGCACCAGCCGGGAATCGAACCCGGTTCACAAGAATGGGAATCTTGTATGATACCACTACACCACTGGTGCACTGTGCACCAGGCTCTTTTGCTACAGTAGTTATCCTAGCATTTGTTGTTCAGGACCTGTGGGATTCTTGAACTTCAGGGTGCCTTCTTAAGAGCTAACTAGAAGTGCACCCAGATGCTTCTCCAAACCACAATCATCATGTGAAGCTGAAGCTTTACTTGTTAGGCCTTCAGCTTTGATTTTCAAAGTCCATTTCAATGTTTTTTCATCCGGCAAACACATGTCACAGACCAGATTGTGAAGGTGATAATGAGCAGCAGCAAACAGAAGTGCTTGGCAGTTATCAAACCCACGATCCTTAGCGCCGAAGGCTGATGACTTATCCATTAGGCCACTGGGTCTGCAGACAAAGATTTCAAAACAAAAAAAAAATTACCTGTTAGGCCTTCAGCTTTGATTTTTTGATTTGTTGATTTTTTGACAAAACAGTCAATTGGCCGAAACATAGTCTTAGTCACACACAATCGGTTGTAAATGAAAAAAAAAACATAAAAAAAAAAGTTAGTATGTGATTCTCATTTTCTGAATGAATATTTAGAATATTTTTGTTGATGCTGTTATTGAATATGATTGTAGAGACTACTGATCATTCATTATACAAACAATGCATCTGTTTATCCACAGACTGTTTATAACTCAATGTCAATTGTGATGACAAACAGTCACATCAGCTGCATGAAGACTGCAGAGAACTGCTGTACAGGACCAAGATGGTATTATTAACAATAAACAACACTAAAGTCTCTTCTTGGTGAGTTGGGCTTCTGTTCCCCACATTCACTTCAATAATAAAAATAAATAAATATGTAATATATACATATTGAGCACTTTATTGTAAATATAGGTGTATTATAAAGATACACACACACACATATACCGGGACACTTTTCTGCAAGGAGTGGAGTTCCCCAGCAGATCAGTGTGGCAAAGCATTTACTGCCAAACCCGAGAGGGCTTCCAACAGCACACGTGGAACATGTACATGCTGTTATCGAGTTCCAGGCGCCTGAAAATTTTAAGGGTGAGGCAGTAATTCGACACCGCAGACATGCTAGAACTGAGACTGTGGTAACACATGCAGATGTAGCTGCACCTGGCATGAGCCTGACTCATGTGGCATGTGAATCTTCTTTCTGGCCCAGTGTCAAGCATGATCCTGTGTGGTTTAACTGGCCTGGATTTTCAAATCAGCAGGGTCATCATCCATCAGCACCAGAGATGTATATATATATCTCTGGGATATACATCCTTTCTGCCAGGTAATCACCCATCAGTGCCAGCACCTTTGTTACAGGGTTCTTTATCATTTTGCCAGGTCCCCAGTCTCCAGTCTCAGAACTGAAAACATGCATGGAGACTCCAAAAATCAGAGCTTGTGGCAAGAGGGGAGCCACCAAAAAAGCGTCTGTCAAAAGAAGGCTACCACTACCAGTGTAAATTATGTGGTCAGTCAAAGAACAAACTTACTGGCCATACTCAAATTAAAGGTTAATGGTACTGTCCAGCATCTGGGAAGGCCATTGAACAGTGGTAAGACTCTTTGTATTCAATCAAAGAACATTTATTTAACTTCAAACACTTTTTATTTTTTCTAGCAATTTTTTATGCGAACATTTTTTATGTTATAACCTTTGTAATAAGTGAAAAGCTCTATAATGATAGTATTTATATAAAAATTATTGTAGGTATAAATATAATAATATATATTATATATATATTATTATTATAAATATAAATATAAATGTATATGTATTATTATTATTATTATTTATTTATTATTATATATTAATGCTTGTCTTGTTAATAAATGTTTATGTTGAAATAAAGTGCATTAGTAAATAAAATTAGTTTGGATAAAATAAGCATTGTGTGTTAATCATTCACATAAACAAAATTCATGCACTGTACAAAACCTAGTTTTGTTATGTTTAAAAGATGCAACCATGTGCCCCCATTGCAGCATAATCATCCTGCACTACAACCCCTCCACTTATTTTTCCCTTTTCCTCCTTTTCTTTCACCCCTCCAGGCAGTCTCTTTCACCCTGGCTCTGGTATTAAAGTGCTTTGTGTGCGCATGTGTGTGTGTGTGTGGTGTGTGATTTGGGTGCGTGTGTTAGTGGACATTTTATGTGTGCATTTTTGTGTCTGTATGTATGTTCATTGCGCTGAAAAGGGCAAAAGTGTGACCTATTGCCCCACTAAATTTGGCCGGGTCAAATTGACCCGGGAGGACTTGAGGAGGAAAGTATTTATTTTACGAACACATAGTTCAACAAAAATAGACAAAATTTTACTTGCAAAGTTCATAATTTGGAACAATCCTGGTACATTTCAGGCAAATATGTGGAAGGAAACCCAAGTTATGACACAGTAAACTTTCCAGATGAGTCAAATAGACCCCAGGTCTGCACAAGGGTTATATAAATATCATATGTACTATGGCAATGACAAACCTTAGCACACAATTTTTAATAAATAAAACAGACTATTTTGTAAAGATACAGCAGGCCTTTCTGAAGGTTTCCATGTCACACACAGAGGTTTGGCCTGCCTTGGATCTGAGCTACTCTGAGTGAACAAATGCAAATGTAACAGGCCTCAGAGGTAATGGGGGTGTTTGCACAACAAAAGCAGGAGAACAATGGAGCTGTAGGGGTCCTAGGAGGTGTGAGGTCCAGGGATTTTACACAAATTTGCGCAGCCTTAGTAATTCTAGTGTTAATTTTAAATGTTTTAATGGTGTCTAAGCTTTGGTAGGTTCTATATGTATATGATATGCCTGTTTGGACAGAAAAGAGGCTGAAAAAATGCTTTTGTGACTTTTTATGGGAGGGTAAACCAGCAAGAATAGCTTACAACATGATCTTAGGGGTGGCGGAGAGGGGAGGCTTAGGTTTAATGGACCTAGAACAGAGCAAAATGAGTCTAAGAGTGAAAGTAGTCAAGAAATATCTACAAGAAGAAAACCAATTTGCTTGAAAAAAAAAAAGTTAAATGCCTGGGGAAAGCTGTTAAAGATTATTGAGCACTTTCCACAAGGGAGAGAAAGCATTTTAAATCAACGTCTGTTCTTAAACAAAAACATTTTAAAACAAGGGAAAGTAATATTTTTTTAAGAAGTGGATGATAGCAGGGATAACAAGAGTACAGGACGTTTTATATCGTCGCTGTCAGGCGGAATCCTCGTATCTCCAAAACCGTTATTTTTCAGGAAATTTAAAAAACGCTGTACCTTATCTGCAGTGCACAGGGTTTAGTCTGCGTTGCAGTGAATTGTCTTGCGCTAAATTCCTGTCCTCAGACGAGCACCAGAACTAGCGGGGGTCAAGATTTTTTTTTCTTTGAGCCCAGTGTTTTGAAGACATTTACCTCAGAAGACGTGTTGATTCATTGCGACTCTTCTTGAGGAGAAATATGCCGCGAAGCTCTCCCGCGGAGTGAGGAAAAGGTGGACAGTTTAAGTGTCCAGTGGAGTTATGAGATTTGCGCTCAAGCCATTTTCAAGACTTTAGTTTGGTTAATAACTTGTAAAAATAACAGACCCACGTGGGGACTGACCAATAGCATCGACATGTGTAAAAATATGAAATTGACCAAATTTGGACATACGAGGTTTCCGCCCGACAGCGACGATATGAATTTAAAAAGGAGTTTCTACCAGAACAGTTTTTTATTGATGCAATGGAAGAGGCAAAAGAGGAATATGATCAGAAAGAACTGAGGGACGAATATAAAATAATCAAAGATGCAATACCAAAAGAGTGGATAAGGAAAATAGACAACATGGAAGCAGAAAAAGAACAGATGAACATTTATCCGGAACAAGAAGAAAAATTGTATGGTTTTAAAAGCTGTACAGTTAAAATGTTTCATGAGATTTTTAGGGAAGAAGTTTTTAAGGAACCAAATACAAATGAGTACTGGTGTAAACTTTTGAAGGATTAAAAAAATACATATGGAAGAATATGAAAGGGAAGTGTGTGAAAGTGAAACTTTATATTTTATAAGACCTAAAGCAGTATTTACAGACGTAATCTTAACCAAGATAGAAATTGAACAAAGTCCAATGTGTAAAGTGTGTCAGGAAAGGGAGGAAGGGTTTTTACATCTGTTTTTACATTGTAAAGAATTGGAATTGTTTTTTAAACAATGTAAAGTTTTAAGTAAAGTGATGTGTAATGTGAAAGTAATTACATTACAAAGTAAATTACAAAGTAATGTGAGTGGGGACTGGAATGAAAATGATTTGGAATGGAATAGAATGGTAATGTTAGGTCGAGACAAAAAGTAGTAAAAACAAAAAGTTTGTAAATTTGAGTATGATGTTAATGAAAAGTCTAATATGTGAGAGAAGAATCATAGCCAAAAGAAAAGGAATTGTTTTAGATTTGTGGAGACTTTTTAAAAAGAAAACAGAATGATATATGAAATATATGAAAAAATTTATTAAAAGTCTAATTTATTTAGATACTTTGTTGTTTCCTAGGCATCCCATGTCCAGCAAAGAAAATGGGTTTTGTCCAATAACTAACAGTTTAGCTCTTAGATGCTTCCAGCAGAAACCCAAAATGCCAGAAAATCAAAACAGCAGTGACTTAATACAGCTATGCGCCAGTGGTCGCCTAAGCCAGGGATTGTAGGTTTGAGTCCCTTTTAAAAGATGTGGCGCAGCGGAAGCGGGCTGGGCCCATAACCCAGAGGTTGATGGATCGAAACCATCCTCTGCTAAGAAAGTCCTACTTTCTAATAAAAATGAAATGGCTTAATATTTGTTGCAGTTTAGCTCTTAGATGCCTCTCGCAGAAACCCAAAATGGCAGATATTTAGAACAGCAGTGCCCCAGTGGCCTAATGGATAAGGCACTGGCTTCCTAAGCCAGGGATTGTGGGTTGGAGTCCCATCTGGGGTGTGCTTAAGCAACGTGATGCAGGAAAAGCACGCTTGTAACAAAACCAATCAATAAATCACAACCCTCCTCTCCTAGGAACAGTCCACATTTTAACTAAGAAGAAAATGGCTGCTATCAACCCTAATCGTTGCAGGTCATCGCCATGATCCTGGTTGTCTACTGGATGAAGCTTTGGCCTCTTGCATCAAAGACAATGGGTTTTGTTCAAAGACATTTCAGTTTAGCTCTTAGATGCCTCCAGCAGAAACCCAAAATAGCAGAAACATAAAACAGCAGTGACCTAATGGCTAAGGCACTGGCCACGTATTGTAGGTTTGAGTCCTATTTAGCAGGTGTGCTGAAGCAGAGTGGCGCAGCGGAAGCGTGCTGGGCCCATAACCCAGAGGTCGATGGATCGAAACCATCCTCTGCTAAGAGCAGCCTGCTTTTTAATAAAAATGAAATGGCTTAATATTTGTTGTAGTTTAGCTCTTAGATGCCTCCAGCAAAAACCCAAAACACCAGAAAATCAAAACAGCAATGACTTAATACAGCCATGCTCCAGTGGCCTCCTAAGCCAGGGATTGTAGGTTTCAGTCCCTTTTGAAAGGGGTGCTGAAGCAGAGTGGTGCAGCGGAAGTGTGCTGGGCCCATAACCCAGAGGTCAATGGATCGAAACCATCCTCTGCTAAGAGCTGCCTACTTTCTAATAAAAATGAAATGGCCTAATGTTGCAGTTTAGCTCTTAGAGGCTTAAAGTTCTGAATTGTTGCTGTCATCCCTAATTGTTGCCGGTCAACGCCACGATCCTGGTGTCCTACTGGATTATTCAAGTTTTTCAATTCAATTCAAGTTTATTTGTATAGTGCTTTTTACAATAGACATTGTCTCAAAGCAGCTTTACAGAACAAACATAGAACAGAAGGTAAGCATAAGGAATAATATAAAGAATTATTATAATAAAAAATTCAAGATTATTATGAGATATATATATAGTTCACAATGTGTATGTATTTATCCCCAATGAGCAAGTCTGAGGTGACTCAGGCAGCAGTGGCAAGGAAAAACTCCCTTAAATTGGTAAAGGAAGAAACCTTGAGAGGAACCAGACTCAAAGGGGAACCCATCCTCATATGGGTGACACTGAAGGGTGTGATTATAAATATACAATCAAACAAATGTTGTATTGGTTTAAGGATCACATGGAGTTCAGATCTCCTCTTTAGTATCACAGAGTCCAACTGGAACAGAAGTCCTGAGTTTTGTGATCTCAGAGAGCGCGAAGGACTGTAACGTGTTAGAAGTCTAGTTAGATACATGGGAGCTAAACCATTAAAAGCCTTGTATGTAAGTAGCAGCAGTTTGTAATCAATTGTAAACTTAACAGGTAGCCAGTGTAGAGATGATAAAATTGGGGTTATATGGTCATACTTTCTCGTCCTAGTGAGAACTCTGGCAGCTGCATTTTGGACTAACTGTAGCCTATTTATTAAAGATGCAGGACAACCACCTAGTAACGTATTACAATAGTCCAGTCTAGAGGTCATGAAAGCATGAACTAGCTTCTCAGCATCAGATACAGACAGGATGTTTCTCAGCTTGGCAATATTTCTAAGGTGGAAGAAGGCTGTTTTTGTAGTATTGGCGATATGATTTTCAAAAGACAAGTTGCTGTCTAATATAACACCCAGGTCTTTCACTGTTGAGCTACTAGTAACAGTACATCCCTCTAAATAGAAGTTAAATTGTGAGAGTTTCTATGTACTGGTTTTTGGACCTATAAGTAGTATTTCTGTCTTATCAGAGTTTAACAACATAAAATTGCTGCTCATCCAGTCTTTTATCTCTCTAAGGCATTGAGTTAACTTGGACACTTTACAGTAGCTATTTCATCTGGTTCTGATGAGATATATAACTGTGTCATCAGCATAGCAATGGAAACTAATCCCATGTCTTCTAATAATGTTCCCTAATGGAAGCATTTATATCGAGAAAAGCGGAGGTCCTAGAATTGATCCCTGAGGGACCCCATAATTAACTGGCAATAAACTGGAGGATTTACCATTTAATTCTACAAAATGGTATCGATCAGATAGGTAGGATCTTAACCAACTTAAAGCCTGTCCATGATTACCTGTGTAATTTTGTAAGCGATCTAGGAGAATGGTGTGATCTTTAGTGTCGAATGCAGCACTAAGGTCAAGTAGAACTAATAATGACATACAGTCTTTGTTTGAAGCTAAGAACAAGATTTTTGTGACTTTCACAAGTGCAGTTTCTGTGCTATGATGGGACCTGAAACCTGATTGAAACTCTTCAAAGATATTGTTCTCCTGTAAGAAGGAGCTGAGTTGAACAGACACAACCTTTTCAAGTATTTTAGACATAAACGGAAGGTGTGAAATAGGTCTGTAATTTGATAGTTCATTTGGATCTAAATTAAGTTTTTTTGATGGGTGGCATAATAACTGCCATCTTGAAGGATTTAGGGACGTAACCTAAAGATAACGAGGAGTTAATAATATAAAGAAGAGGCTCACCAGCTTTATGTAACACTTCTTTCAGTAATTTAGTTGGAATGGGGTGTAGTGAACAAGTTGTTGATTTGGCTGTAGTAATAAGTTTATCTAACTCTTCCTGTCCTGTACTTGTAAAGCACTGTAGTTGTGTGTCTAGAGCTTTAGGTGAGACTGGGTCACTAGTTGCTCTCATATGTTGAGCATCACCTATTTTATTCCTGATATTTTCGATCAGGAATAGTGTGTTCAGATTTCTGTTTTTTTTGTTTTTTTTTTTTTTTTGTTAATCTAGCCACTGTGCTAAATAAAAACCTGGGATTGTTCTGGTTATTTTCTATGAGTTTGCTCAGGTGCTCAGTACGGTGGCCGGGAAGTGCAAAACAAATTAACAAAACCGAAAACACATTAACAAAACCCAAACCAAATTAACAAAACGGAAAACACATTAACAAAACCCAAACCAAATTAACAAAACCCAAACCAAATTAACAAAACCCAAACCAAATTAACAAAACCGAAAACACAACGACAAGTCAGACAATCCAGAAACGGTAGTGTATCGTTTTTTGAATGGAAACTTACCGATCATTGGACAAGACACTTGTCACTCAAGATATACAGGTATGGAATCTTATGTGTAATGTGTAAAGTTCTCCGTTTAAATAAAGTTCTCCGTTCAAGAAAATAACAGAATTAATCCACAGTAATCCATTCCATCCATCCATTCCAACTTTTCCCTGTGGCAGACTGTTGAACTTCATGTATACTTTGAGTGACAGGTGTCTTGTCCAATCACAAACTATACCAACCCGAAAGCGGTAAGTATAGTTTGTGAATGGAAACTTACCGATCATTGGACAAGACGACTGTCATTAAAGATATACAGGTGAATGAAAGGTGTCTCGTCCGATGATGGTAAGTTTCCATTCACAAATTATACCAACCGCTTCCGGGTTGTCTGACTTGTTAATCTGTTTTCGGTTTTGTTAATTTGGTTTGGGTTTTGTTAATTTGGTTTGGGTTTTGTTAATGTGTTTTCCGTTTTGTTAATTTGGTTTGGGATTTGTTAATTTGGTTTGGGATTTGTTAATGTGTTTTCCGTTTTGTTAATTTGGTTTGGGTTTTGTTAATTTGTTTTGCACTTCCCGGCCACCGTAGCTCAGCCCTGGCAGCTTTTAGAGCCTGTCTATAGCTGGACATACTTTCCTTATACACAATTCTAAAAACCTCTAATTTAGTTTTTCTCTACTTTCGCTTGAGGTTACGGGTCTCTCTCGAGGGTGTGACTATTATACCACGGTGCAAGCGTTTTATCTCTAACCTTCTTTAATCAGATTGGGGCAACAGTGTCTAATGTGCGAGTAAATATAGCGCCTATGCTGTTAGTCATTACATCTAGATCGTTTGTGTTTAAGGGTACAGTAAGAAGTCCAGACAGGTCAGGCAGGTTATTAGTGAATCTGTCTTTAGTGGTCGGAATAATAGTTCCAAGTCGATAACGTCGTGAGATACAGTTAGTCTGTTCTACAGGTAGTGTGTACATTATGAGGTAATGGTCTGTGATGTCATCACTTTTGAGGTATGATATCTATATCAGGGACATCTATTCTGTGTGATATTATTAAATCTAGTGTATGATTAAGACAATTAGTTGCTCTAGTAATGTTTTGTTTAAGCCCAAATTAATTTAGTAAGTCTATAAATGTGAGTCCTAAAGCATCATTTGTGTCATCAACATGAATGTTAAAATCTCCTACAATTAACGCTTTATCGAAGTTAACCAGTAGTTCTGAAAGATAATCTACGAATTCTCTAAGAAAATCGGTGTAGGGCCCTGGGGGTCTGTACACAGTCGAAAGAGCAAGAGACATCAGGGATTTTTTCGTGTGCATGTGCGATAGTGTAACAATAAGAACAAGCACTTCAAAAGAATTAAGTCTATACTTTGTTCTCTGGGTAACAGTAAGGAAATCACTAAAGATAATGGCAACACCACCTCCACGACCAGTCGGCCAAGGCTCGTGCTTATAGATATATCCTGATGGTGTAGACCAGGGGTCGGCAACATTAAACACTCAAAGAGACATTTGGACCCGTTTCCCACAGAAAAAAAAACACAGGCAGCCACAAAACCCTTTTTACATCTAAAATGAAGATAACACTGCATATATCGTTTTTTACCTTTATGGAAAGTATAGAAAAAACTGTACTGTGTTGCATTTATTAAATCAATGAACTGCTATCGAGTAAACGAAATTTTATTTCTGCAAGCAAACAAAAATATTTTGAACAGTTTGAACTAACCTTAACAAAAAAGACGCTGGGTTGAAGGTTACTTTCAAATAAAATGTTTGAATAAAATCAATCTTTTTTTGATTGGCTGATTAGACGCGCTTGATTCCTGCCCAGTTCTATAGAGACAGCGGTGCGGACTGATACATTTTGTTAGCTGCGGCATATTAAATATATGATAAATAGTCAAAAAGTTTTTCTGTGTGAGAAATACAATGTGTGGTGGAGAGCGTGACAAAAGACCCAAATGCGTGACTGTCACTCTCAATGCGTGACACTTGACAGCCCTGTATGACGTCAAAATTTTAACTTGCCGGCTGCAGCAAACCAAAAATGCGTCTGCTTCCGTGTGTCGGATTTCGAAAGTAGGCAGTTATGACGCATGTTTTGAGCGACAAAAAAATTAAACACGGTTTATTTTAATGTTACAAGAGCATTATAATCTTAGAATTTAGAATTACATTTTTTTTAAAAACCAACTAAAATAAAATAAATTTAAAGTAAATATTTATTTTCCAAATCTACAGGGAGCTGCAGCAGAGGGATGAAAGTGCCACTTGCGGCTCCGGAGCAGCGGGTTGCCGACCCCTGGTGTAGACTCATTTAGACCGATGTAGTCATTTGGTTTAATCCAAGTTTCGGTAAGGCAGAGTGCAGTAAGTCTATTTTCTGAGATGATTTCATTTACAATAAGTGCTTTGGGTGCAAGTGATCTAATGTTCAGAAGCCCAAACTTTAGGAACTGTTTTTGTTTGTTTCTTTGGCATTTTTCTGGTCTAATTACAGTAAGATTATTTCGAGAACTTCTCACGCATTTACTTTTTGATCTCACTACTCAAGGAACAGACACAGTTTCTATAGGATGAGCTATGTGTGCATTTGTGTCAATGTGTTGAGGTGAAGTATGGCTATTGAAATTTGTTGAAAGGCTGTGTCAGGTGTAATGGCTGATAAAAATTCAACTTTGCATCAGAGAAATACTTTATATTTTAAAGTAGATTAAAGTACCACCACACCATCAAGAATTACGCCAACATCAGAACGGTCACCGCTGAAAGTCCCGCTGGCAAAATAGATCCCCACTGTTGTGCCCTCTATGGCCTTAAGATGTGATTATTCACGTCTTAATGAAGCCATTCATTAGTCCAACAGTTGCATACACCATACAGCACAAATCAGGCCATTATTAAAAAGCTGGCCATTGTTCTCTTGTACAGTAGTTATCATGGGAGCAGTGTTGTGCTAGTTACTAAGAAATAGTAAGTAGTAACAGTTACTTCATTCGAAAAGTAACTCAATTACTTTGTTGATTACTTACACCAAAAAGTAATGCATTACTGTTAAAAGTAACTTTACTTTTTTAAAGAACATTAAAGAATGTTCCCATTAGTTCCCTTTTATGCGTTATGGTCTATACAAATACAAAACTGACTTAAACACAAAGTAATTTTTAAACACTATTTTATTTATGTCAGACCAGCACAAACTGAATATATCACAAGGAATTCTGAAACCTTTTCATCATCAGAGAGCGATTTCGGCTGATACATTTGGAAGGCTTTTACAAAGTTAGAAAAGTTATCAGTAACCGTAGCTGTAACTTTTGTTGACAGTCCATGTAATACATGAATGTGATCGATCTCAGCAGCAACTACCTTTGATCCTTTTACAGGCCAACACAGATTTCAGACTTTGAAGAGGAGCGGTGTTTATCCAGTGGGCTGTCATGCCTAGGAAGCTTTTGTTGTGTACAGACCAAATGTCTGCAGTGGTCACGATGTAGTCTAGCCCCTCAAATGTTGTCTTCAGCTCACTATCCATTTTTGAATATTCTGGAGGTGCTTCGACAGATTGGAGTTGCTGTTTATCACAGTAGATAGGACCTTTGAACCATAAAGACACAGCTTTCATTTGACTAAAAGGTTTTTGTCTTTATGCTCAACCAGGGGCGGTTCTAGAAATTCATCTTTAGGGGGCTTAGACCTCAGTGAGAATTTAAAACAAGAGGAGTTTTATATTATATATTATATGACTACATAGTAAGCCAAAAGTTATGGTATTATTTAAAATGGCAAAAGTGGACACCAAAATTTTATGCATGATGTAATGATGCCAGTCTTGATTCAAATCAGTTCATGTATGTGTGCATTCTCTACAAACAGTGTGTCCAATGAATGCAGTCATTAATAAAAAAATTTCACAAGACAAAGAACAAATCAATAAATGTTATTTTTATTTAGTGTTGAATGGATTGTCTGCATTAATATTTTGTTTGTGCTATAAACTCTGGTAATGAGACTAATGAAATTTCACTGCTTTTGGTTGCCGTATTTGCAGCTTTCAGCCGATTAATTAAAGCTCAATCCTAGCAAAACTAAACTGCTGTTCATCCCAGGTGATTCATCCCCAGGTCATGACCTTGCTATATCCCTGCACAACGATCTGTTTATCCACAGACTGTTTATGACTCAATGTCAATTGTGATGACATACAGTCACGTCAATCAGCTGCATGAAGCTATATTCAGCACCACAATTATTCTAGTGTAGCAGCAGATACTGTAAGGAAAATCACACTTAAAGCAATCACAAGCAGCTGTGATGGCCGAGTGGTTAAGGCGTTGGATTTGAAATCCAATGGGATTTCCCACGCAGGTTCGAGCCCTGCTCACAGCGTCAAAGCCTCCCAGGGATGTCATTTAATTGAACAGAATTAGATAATTTCATTAGAAGTTCCTCCCTTAGTAAAAAGGGCCTTAGTTATAACCCCAGTGATTCTTTGTGTGCCACAAACAAAATGTCCAGTTTAGTACTGGTCTTGGTGCAATGGCTGAAAGGTTAAGGTGTTGGACTCAAAGTCCAATGAGTTTCCCCAGACAGGTTTGAACCCTGCTTTGAGGAGATTTGTGAATGCTTCACAGACAACCCGAGGAAGCAATATACCATGCGAACAATATTTCCAATTAAGTCTTTCAAAATTGATTAGAAATTGCTCACTCAGTAAAAAGGTTTGAACCCTGCTCACAGAAAAATTTTAACACTCAGTAGGAAAAAACATGCATCCCAAACCAAACAACAGACTTACAGCTGTACAGCTGATATGTACAACCACATGACTCTCTTGTCCACCCTCAGGAGTCTTGGGATCAGCTTGGGAATGGTTCGCTTCCTACCTGGAAGGACGCTCATCAGAATCAGAATCAGAAAGGTCTTTATTGCCAAGTATGTTTTCACATACGAGGAATTTTTTCTAGTACAGGAGCTCCACAGTGTAAACATATAGCAATGGTAAGACATGAACACATAAATAATAGACAGTTGTATGTGCAAATTGTAATATAAATGTGCAAATTAAAGTAAAGATGTGCAAATTCAAATGTAGATGTGCAAAATAAAATATAAATGCGTACTTGCAGACAATGTAAGAATAGGTATTGTTCTGTGTATGTTAGGTGTTCATCAGATGTATGTTAAGTGTTCATCAGATGTATTGCCTGAGGGAAGAAACTGTTCCTATATCTGGTCGTTTTGGTACTCAGGGCTCTGTAGCGTCGGCCAGATGGCAACAGTTCAAATAGTAAGTGTGCTGGATGTGAGCGGTCCAGAGTGATTTTCTTTGCCCTTTTGCTCACTCTGGAGAAGTACAGATCTTGGAGTGTGGGTAGAGTTGTGCCAATGATTCGCTCAGCAGTCCGGACTATCCTCTGTAGTCTCCTGAGGTCGGATTGGGTGGCTGAGCTAAACCAAACAGTCACTGAAGTGCAGAGGATGGATTCGATGATTGCAGTGTAGAACTGTTCCAGCAGATCCTGTGGCAGGTTGAACTTCTTCAGCTGGCGAAGGAAGTACAACCTCTGCTGAGCCTTTTTCACAATGGAGTCAATGTGAATGTCCCACTTCAGGTCCTGGGAGATTGTGGTTCCCAGGAATCTGAATGACTCCACTGCTGTCACAATGCTGTCCATGATGGTGAGTGGGGGGAGAGCAGGGGGGTTTCTCCTGAAGTCCACGATCATCTCCACTGTCTTGAGCGTGTTCAGCTCCAGGTTGTTAAGGCTGCACCAGACAGCCAGCCGTTCAACCTCCAGTCTGTAAGCAGACTCGTCACCGTCCTGGATGAGGCCGATCAGTGTGGTGTCGTCTGCAAACTTCAGGAGCTTGACAGAGGGGTCATTAGAGGTGCAGTCGTTTGTGTACAGGGAGAAGAGCAGTGGGGAGAGGACACAGCCCTGGGGGGCTGTTGTGAAAAATCCTTGAGCCTTAAGAGAATACACTATACTATCATCATTATTATTATATTAATCTAGTGGTTATATTAATGATTATTATATGCAAGGTAATAGTAATATGTTAATATAGCGAGTCTATTATTAAATAATTAATGAATATATATATATAATAACCACATGGAAGTCAGAGGGAATGGTTATGGTTTATTATTCGTAATCGTAATAATCGGAGGGAGAAGTAGGGGTATAGTCTGGAGATCCAGGGTTGGACTCAGAGCTAGAATCAGAAGGAGGAGATGCCAAGGCCGGACTGAGAGGACGGACATAAGCATAAGGCACTGGGGGACGAGGAGGAGAATCGGGAGTCCCGAGCTCAGGGTTGCAAGGCTCAACGTGAGGACAGCCATCAGTTTGGGTTCTCTGGTCCACGAGGTTAGGTAGAGGGGTGGTTTGAGTCGTGGAAGTGCTAGTAAGAGGCCCCTTCACAATATGGAACAGCAGATGAGGATATAAGGGGAGATCAGGGGAACAGAGCTGTTCCAGACACGTAACGAGCTCATGGGTGATATGAAGTAGCTGGAGGCGGCGATAGGTCTCCGTGACTTTAGCTGGCACTGGCCTTGTGTAGGGAGAAGGATGAGGATGGTGAGGCGAGGACCTGATGGGGCGACTAGGATGAGCTGACTGACCTGGAGGCAAAGGGTCTGAGGAGAGATAAGGGGAGTTAGAGGAGATAAAGGAACGGGAACTTGAGATAAGGGTAAACAATTCCAGCCTGAGCAAGGACAGGCTGAGATCACAACATGAAACATGCGATCAAAACAAAGTTGAAGCTTTTAGCAGTTTAGAGGAGTCATTAAAAGAACTCCATTTTTTACTTTTATGTACACAAGTAACATTATAGCAGCAATAGCTTAACAATAATGACAACAGTATAGCAGCAATAGGTTAGCAAGAGTTTTAGCCACAGTGGCAATATAAGATGACAAATAGATAAGAGCTTTCTTTTAACATAATAACTTTTGACATAAAATTAGACTCATAGAGTGACTTATAATTATTAAAAATCATGTATAGAAGAAAATAACAAGGGAGAAACTTACCCATTGCAGTTGAACGAAGGATTAATCTTCAGGACGTCTGGCACGGAAAAACTTAGAGGCAAATGTAACTTCGACCAGGGAGTGAGGCTTTTTTTAAAGCACACTTTTAATAACAAAATTGTTGTTTAGATATAATTGTTATGTCGAACGAAGAAGACCCAGGGTCACAGGCCTGGGCTTCCGGACCTGGGCCCCCGGGAATTAAGGGGAGGAAAATCCATAAATGGGCATATGGGCAAAAGGTGAAGGATCAACAAGGGGATTGTAAGGAACAGGACGTTACAAAAACATATGAGACATAAGGATAAGGTGATATGAAAATGGGTCTGTAAGGAGGGGGACCGATAAGGAGGCTCTTGGAAGCGTATATATAGAGGAGAATTTTGAAGTCCAAGGTGTATGCGTATAAAATCCCGTTACTTTGCAGGACCGTCCTGAGGGTTTTTTTTGTTTTTGCATGCCGATGCTCTTCATGAAGATGCTTTTTCTTTTCTTGGGTTTTTGGGATTTCTTTTGTTACTTTTCAAATTAGCAATTTCTCTTAGAGAATTGTTGGCTGATTGACCACAATAAAGAAGTTTGCTCATTCTCATCCAGGTCTGAGGAGCTTTCCCATTGTTTTAAGCCGTATTAATGTTAGTGCTACCAGTAAATTAAGTCTAAGCAACAATTATATAGTATAAAAGTATTATAAAGTATATCCGTATAATTCACCCTGATATGTGCCGACTTGGAGACGGGCTCTAAGTTCCGACATATTTAATGGCGACCACGAAGCGACCTCTGCAGGGACGGTGTGAACTGCCTCCAGAACCGGGACCGCTCTCTCTGACAGGCTACAGAGGCCGGCCATAAATAACAAGGTGAGCAGACGCCTGTTAAACTCAAATGTCTGTGTATAGTGAATCTGTGGCCTGAGCGGGGGGATTGGCCTCGGGAAGGAGAGCGGACAGCCACCCTCGAGATAAGAACCCCTAAGGGTGAGATAAAGAGCACGGAATACATAGATAAATATATGAACCCACAAGTAGAAAATAAGTACACACGTGATAAGTGTACGTGTGTACATAGATAAATATATGAACCCACAAGTAGGAAATAAGTACACACGTGATAAGTGTACGTAAACACACAAGCACACACGTGATAAGTGCACGGTAATGTGCAAACTGTGTATGGATCAGTCATGGACATTGCTGAACCGAATGATGATTCAGATTGCTGTTTGATGTAGTAAAAGTGTGGTGTGTGGGTAAGTAAAGAACAGAGGTAAGTAAGCATGACACCAGTATTGTATAAAGTAGTAGAAAACAATACTTGAATAAAAGTGCAAGTATCATACTAGAAAAAGATTTTGGTAGAATATTTTACCATATATTATAATATAACACCTTTTATAATGATAATTAAGCAAAACGTCTCAAAGTATCTGATATATACTGTACTTAAAAAGCTGAAGTAGAAATAAGAAGTAAAATTCAGTGATTGTGAATTTGATTGTGATTGAGAGTGATTTTAGGCAAGCTAGGAGCAGGGTTTAGGCCTCAGTGTGAAATTAAAGCAAGAGGTTTATATTATATGACTACATAGTCAGAAAAATTATGGTATTATGTAAAAGGGCAGAATAGACAAATTTGAATAGATCAGTTCATGTATGTGTGCAGTCTCCACAGTGTGTCCAGTATGTAGTCATCAAAAAAATAAATGAATAAATAAATAAAATGAACAAATAATAATATCGACAAGACAAAGACCAGAGTAATGATTATTATGTTTATGAAGTATTGCATGGAGTGTTTGCATTAATGTTTTGTTTGTGCTGTAACTGTAGGAACACGAATTGTGACATTTCACCGCGGTTGGGTGTTTTTGCGCTCTTTCCAGCTCTGACAGCGCGTGCACGCTGCGTGCGCTTGTGCTTTTCCATGGAGCGTCTAGGAGTCTAGGAGCAGTGTAATCTCCCTTATGGCATTTGTCTGGTTTTAGTCTGTAGTAACAAGTAACGAAGATGCTTAGTGGAAATATAACGGAATAAAAGTTCAAAAATTCGGACGTATGTAAAGAAGTTCTTGTACTCTGTTACAGTAGAACATGGCACGATACGCACGATTCAGCACATCCGGCTACACACACAAAGGATTGCATGAAGAGCAGTTAATATCCTGAGTAAAACGAGAAAAGAGAATTATTTTGTTGCATTTTATAGTCAAGAACAGTCATCATCATCCTGCGTTTGAATTATAATTCCTCTTAGTAACAACGTCACGGACACGCACAGCTTTGCCCAGTATTACGAGCACCGCTAGGGGATGAGGCTGCATTAACTTCATTGTAACTTTTGTGCATTAGATCCTCTAAATACACGGTCATGTTTTATTTATTAAGCCCACACACAAAGCATAATATGATTTATAGTGGTCGTACAAGTGTGATGAAGTTGATCGTTACCTGAACTAGGCGGCGCTAGTTCAGTTGGTTTACTTGCCTTTAAGCTCTTCCTTTTTCCTCACTGGAGTGATTTCTTTCATAACAAATATTATAGATTTTCATATTCTTAGATTCCCAAGAATCCAGGGGAGTTGGAATATCTCCACCGTATTATCCACATCACTTTGCTCGCCTCACAATCATCACGGTTCTGACCGAAAACCGTAAGTAGAAGTTCATCTCTCACTTCTCATTGGAGGATCAGAAAACTACAATTCGGTGTCAGATTTGTAGTCCAGACTCCTAGGAATCAAACAAGGCCCCACATGAGCCAATAGGTGCCCGTAGAGTAGAGATAGACAGCTTAAAGGCCAATGATGGTTCTCCATTGTATTCAGAACACCTTCTGTGTGTGTGGCAGTTGAGGTGCGATAAGGGCCATCTGGCAGGGGGGGCTGCCAGTGATAACAATTCTTAAGGTGGATTGCGCAATCCTAGAACACACACACACAGAATAGCTTTCCCATGTTTTTCTTGAGCAAATACTACTGCTTAGTGTAAAATATTCATATAGAATCCACTCTTGGGTCTCTTTGACTTTAGAAAAAATGTTTTTTGGAAGCTAAGACGTGTGGCTATGATCTTGAGTTCTTCATTAGCTCATGGCTTGTGTTTACTGTAGTGTTTTATTACAGCAAAATTATTTTGGTGGAAAATGAAACCTCCATTCTAGCCTCTGTAACTCTGTGCCAGTAAGGCCTTGAATCGCCCTGATACGTGTAACCAAAACAAGAGATTGTTTTCTTTCCAATCTGGGGCATTTTCTAACCGACTAGAGGACACACTATTACAGGATGTTATAAATGAGACGTTAGATGAGGAATAATAAACCAGTTGGGAGAAATTACCGAGTGACTGAAACAATTTAATTTTAATCTGGATTGGATTAATTAATTAATTGAATAACTGGTATTTATCTGATTGATTAGTGAATTAAATTATGGGATGGGTCAATACTTGGTTGATTATGTAGTTGATTGATTTTAATCCATTTTTAAGTATAACTATTTAATTAAAAGTTGTATTTTTTTGTACTTATACTTTGAGATCCTAATATCTGCCTTGTTTCTCTTGAGAGCCATACTAGGACTCCTGCACAACCACGTTTACCAGAAAAAGAGTAAACGTTCAGCTGAAGTAGTCAATAGTACACAGAAATCCAGTACCACGTGACAGTGCCACAAGGGCGAGATAGGGGTGCATGATGGAGAAGGGAAAGAGTCTGATTACTCTAGCTACAATTATAATAATGAGGCACAAGGATGCTGTAAAAGAAATTAGAAAATACATGAAAAAGTGGCAAGACCGGACAAGGGGAGAGTTGCAGTGGCCTGAAAGTGGGACATTTGATGAAGGGAAATGTAAAAAGATGAAGGAAAGAATAGAATGCTGGGGGGAAGCGAAAAAAGAGAGTATGGATAAAATTATAAAGAAATGGGAGATAGTGGAGTGGTTTGAACAGGAAGGAAAGAGAAGAAGAGAAGAGAAGCTAAAAAAACCACAGAGTAAAGAACAGGAGAGAGATAAGGCTACAGCCCCACCATCAGGTGAATGGGTGGAGCAGCTCATACCCCCGCCGTACAACGAACAAAAGAAGCCTGATTATCATGGAATATACCCCGTAATAAATACGGGAGAAAAAGGTGAAGCACAAGAAATAGAACTGGAAATCACGGGTGGACAAGTCAAAGGACTAATCCGACAAATGTCAGCAGAAAAAGGAGATGCTATGAACAAGTATGAAGAGCCCTATCATCCTTCCTCAGAAGAAGGTAGCCAGAGGGAGGAGAATGAGATTCTAAGACACAAAGATGAGAAAAAAGGGAGCTCAGAACATCCAAGAGAGACTACAAAAGAAGAAGGAAAAGAAAATCAACAGGAAATGGACGAAGGCGGTGGATACCAGTTGCACTGGGATGATCAGATAGAAGATATTAATGCCCGGTGGGGGAAAGAACATCCTCACCTATCTCATCAACAGACAGAAGCTGTAAACACGGAATGGCTGGCAGGGCATCCCCAAGTGCAATATATACGTGCACACAGCACACCAGCCTCAAGAGAATATCAGATGAGGAGGATGGACGAGGCCTACTGGGCAAGTAGAAGGCGAATGCAGGATATACAGTGGGAAGAACAGAGTGCAGTGATGGATAGACTGCACGAATCTCTGGATAAGCTGGAAACTCACGCCAAAAGGGTCCTCATAGCTGGAGGAAAAGGAGAGCACCACCGAGGAAAGGAAGAAAAAGGAGGAGCGGAAACGGTGGACGAAAGGGTGAAGAGATCTGCTGAACAGCAGTCACAGACCTCCATGGCTACAGAAAACGAGGAGGAAGTATCCCAAGGGATGGGCCCAGAAGACGAGAAATCTCAGCCTGACAACAGAAGCATGAAAGTGAGGATAGATGGAGAAGTGCAATTAACCTCACTAGAGCAGGTAAACCTATGGCCAGACAAAGAACAAGGCGAAGCAATTAAAACAGCTCTGAAACAAAGTTGTATGGCAGATGAGACAATGCAGGAACTAAAAGAACACACATCTCACCTGGAAATGCGGGTGGAGGAGTTGAGAGGAGACCTAAAGGAAGAACAGAAGCGTGCCGAGCAAAGGATAAGAGGCCTACAATATGAAAAAGAAGAAACCACAGCAGCAATATGCAAAGGCTTGGAGAAAAGGTTGCAAGAACAAGAAGAAAAGATAGCAAAAGCAACCGAAAGAGTAAAACAAGAAAAGAGGGCCAAGCCCACTATGAGAGACAAAAGAGATAAAGCGAAGTGGAAACTACTACAGAACCGAAGACGTGTGATCACACGGTCACAGGCTCAAAGCCAACAAAGGGAGGTGGATAAAGAAGAAACTGAAACCTCCAGCGACGAAGAGGGGGAGATAGATGAGCCTGAGTCGCGTGGAGCAGCAGCAACCAAGGCGGACGAATATACAATGCCAAAGATGGCAGCACAGTATCCTCTAATAGTCAAAGGACAGCAAATACATTATGTGCCATGGACCTTCATGGATGTGACTGGATTAGTAAAAAGACTGCCAAGTGTGTGTGAAGGGGCACAGAAATGGATCACAAAGTTTGAGGAACAGACAATGGGACAGAGTCTGGCCTTGGGTGACCTGAAGGTAATCCTATGCCAGACAGTTGGGAAGGCAAAAATGATAGAAATGTTCGGCCTCACTGGACTAGGAAAAGAAGCGAACGACTCAAGAGCAGATGGAATAACCTTTGGCCCATTCAGAAATCGTCTGTGGGAACAGCTAAGGGAAGCATATCCAACTAAAGCCGATCCGGGCAAAGTGGAGAAATTAAAGCTGGATGAAGAAGAGGGAGTTGCCCAGTTTATATTGAAACTCCAGGAGTCTTGGAGGGAGGAAATGGGAGCCTCGTGGGATGAAACGCCCGCAAGTATGACTCTGTTCAAGCTCATGTTGAAAAGGGCACTGCCAGCAGAAGTTCAAGACCAGCTGGAGACGGTAGTGGGTTTGAACACTTTGCCATGGGCCACCTTCGAGGCAAACGTGATACACCATACAGAACTTCACAGGAAAAGGAAAAGAGAGGCAAAGAAGGCTGAAGAGAACCTGTTGGTGCAACTGCACAAGGCACAACTGGGGGAACTGACGAGAAACAAACAAGAAAGCCACGATAAGAAGAAGAAGGAGGATAAAGAATACACCAAACAGGCGGCAGTGATGGTCGCCCCAGCTGCAGTGCAGGTAGCACCACCCCAAGATGGGGGAGCGCCACAGGTGGTGACACAGACACAGCCGGTGCACCCAACTATGATACAGTATCCCATGGGATACCCAACAATTTATCCTGTGAATCTTCAGTATGCACCTCCGCAACGTGGATGGGGACCGAGCAGAGGTCGGGGAAGAGGAGGACAAGGAAGACAGCCTCCACAGAGACCGGCCTGGGGAGCAGTAGGACAGGGAAAAACCTGCTGGAATTGCAATAACCTAGGTCACGTAAGATATGATTGTCCCTACTTACAGTATGGAGCACTAGGAGGGGCCATGGGAAACCAAGGAAGACAACTGATGCCTGGACAGATGCCTGCTCCAACGTTTCAACAAGGAGCAGGGCAGTCAGGAATGCAACAAGCACCCGCAGCAACCCCACAAGGAGCGGGAAATTGGGCAGGCCAATGGATGGGCCCAGGGTTTCAAGGACAAGCCCCAGTACCACCTGGAGGGAGCCCACTGGGCTCAGCCCCAGGAGGAATGTGAAGAGGCCTAGAGAAGCCAGAGGGGGAGCTGGTGCAGTGTACCACCTCACTGCACCCTGCACAAGAACCAACAATTGTGGTAGGAATTGGAAATGAAGTACAGGCCCCATTCCTGATTGATACAGGAGCAACATTTACAAGCATTGGAAAAGAAGGTGCAAAGCTTCCCCTCACACGTAGAGCAATAAAGACAGTAGGCTTCTCAGGAAAAACTCAGACTCTACGATTTACTGAACCACAATGGATTACTGTAGAAGGAATAGTAGTGCAAGCACCTCTACTTTATTCCCCAGACACTCCGGCTAATCTTCTTGGAAGAGATGTGCTCTGCAAACTAGGAGCAAAAATACACTGTGGGCCAACAGGAGTGTGGATAACACTTCCAGAAATGTTAGCTCAACAATACCTAGTAGTAAGCCAAGGAGAGGAAATGACAGAGCTGGACAAAGTGTATTGGATGGAAGTCAGAGACAAAAATACATCACAAATATGGAAAGAATATTCAGAATGGAAACCATGGCTAAATTACATACGCCCAGATTGCCGTGAGGCTGGAGGACCATGGCATTGTACCCTGAAATATGATGAAGGGGGAAAAGATGAAGAATACGCATCATTATGGGAGGAACGACTAGAAGGAAGAAAATGTGTCATCAGCACGGACAGCCTAATACTTGGTCGGCAAGGAGTAGCTACATATGCCATACTCCCTGAACAGATTCACGAATGGTATCAAGTGGGAGACGCAGGCTCCCACATCTCCCTGATGATTGGGCAAGGTTTTGAGTCAAAAGATTTAGGGCCTATGATGAGAGAAGCAAGAAGGGTAGAGAAATGGAACGCGGCGAGAAATTCTAGGGTATATATGTCAGAAGACAGAACATTTCTAAAGATAGATTATAAAGGGACAGAGCAGGTAGTAGCTACTACTATGTTGGTGAGTCAGCAAACAAAGATACAAGTAAGATTAGGAGTAGAGGTACAGATGCCACAAATAGCAGATGAGGAAGAGTTGACAGAAAAAGATGTAGTTAAAGCACTAGATGAAGTTCCGGAACAACTATGGACTAAGCACGCAACAGATGTAGGACTAGTCAAATCAGCAGGGCTAGCAAAAATACAAATCAGACCCAACGCTCCACTACCCTATCAAAGACAATACCAGTTATCCAAACAAGCAGAAGAGGGGATAGGGCCAACTATTAAAGGATTAGTAGAAGCAGGGGTTTTAATCCCCACTAGGAGTCAGTGCAACACTCCAATTTTTCCGGTCAGAAAGCCTAACTCAGACAAATGGAGATTGGTCCACGATTTGAGACAAGTCAATCAGGTAGTGGTGGCGGAGACTCCAGTAGTCCCAGATCCACACACTTTGTTATCAAATATTCCAGTGGGAACAAAATGGTACACAGTAATTGATCTATGTTCAGCCTTTTTCAGTGTCCCATTGCACCCTGACTCTCAGCACTTGTTTGTTTGTGGTCACTTATCGTGGGCAACAGTATACTTATACAAGGCTGCCCCAAGGATATTGCGAAAGTCCATCGATATTCAACCAAGTACTGACCAGAGATCTGGTGAATTTACAAATGGATAGACTCATAGTCCAGTATTTTGATGACTTTTTGATCTGTAGCCAAACAAAGGAACAATGTGTACAGGATTCAATAACAGTACTGAAGGCCCTAGCAAACAATGGGCACAAGGTTAGTAAAGAGAAGCTACAATTCTGCCAGAGAAAGGTGGAATATTTAGGACGAGTTCTAGAAGGAACAACACGAAAAATATTACCGGCTCATGTACAAGCTATACGTGATGCACCATGACCTCAAACCGTGCGTATGTATATTAGTGGTCATTCGCCCTGTGTGTGTGACATTGTGTATATTGGGGAAAGTGGACAGGTAAGTACGTCAAGTGACATACATTGTGCAACACATAGGTACGCATTCCTGTATTAGACACATTAGGTTAGGAGCGTGTGCCACCCTCTGTACGTTTTGTTTGGGGTAGGTAGTGTAGGTTAGTTAGGGCGTCGTTTGACGCTGAAGCTCTGTCTTATTACTTTTCCTTTTGTAGTTTAGGTTAGAGGGTTAATTTCAAGGTAGAGTGGTTTTGTTTTGCTTATTTCTTTGTTTTGGCACAGCTCGTGTCCCTCCCCCCTGTATTGATTGCCACATACAGTGCACACCAAAGAAAATCCAACCTTATCCTTTCATGTTGTTGCATCCCATCCATACCCCTAGATACCGTCTGGGATCATAACACATTTGGCAGGTTTAGTAGACCATGGATATGCGATTTTGCCTTAAAAGTACAACCACTTAGAGACATAATAAAAGCTACAGATCAGGCTAAGCCCAAGGCACAGCTGACACGGACACCAGAAGCACTAGCAGCATTCGAGATGTTGAAGTGCACACTAGCCTCAGCCCCAGCGCTGGCTAGTCCAGATTACAGCAAACCATTTCACCTATACGTGTCAGAAAGACAAGGTTTTGTATCGGCAGTACTAATGCAGCAACAGCAAGGGGTAGGAAAGCAGCCCATTGCCTACTTCAGCACAGCGTTAGATAATGTTGAGCAGGGCATGCCGCCATGTTATCGTGCTATATCAGCAGCAGCATTTGCATATCAAAAAGCTTCTACAATTACGATGGGTCACCCCGTGACCCTGTACACAGCACATGCACTGCATGCATTATTGACAAATCAAACGTTTGTAATAACCAATGCGAGGCGCACAGGATATGATGTAATACTGTCAGCACCGGAGTTGACAATCGAAAGGTGCAACACAGTAAACCCAGCCGAAAGAATGGTGCTGCCGAGTGAAGGGACTCCACACAATTGTACAGAAGAATCTGAAAAGTTCCTGAAAGCGCGACCAGATTTAGAGTCCCAACCTCTTTTAGGGGCACAACGAATCTTCTTTGTGGATGGATCCTGTTATCGCATCAGTGAGGGAAACAAAGCAGGTTATGCAGTAATTGAATACGACTTCATTGAGAATGTATATCAAACAATTAGTGAGGGGACTGTCCCACAACCATGCTCAGCTCAATTGGCAGAGATAAAAGCATTGATAGCAGCGTGTAAGCTTGGAGCAGGAAAAGCGTGTACAATTTACACTGATTCAGCCTATGCATATGGGGTATGTCATGTTTTTGGACCAATCTGGGCACAAAGAGGTTACCAGAGGGCTGATGGTTCTGCTATTACCCATGGATCAGCCATAGTTGAACTGTTAGCAGCTATACAGCTACCTGAGAAAATAGCTATTGTGAAGTGTAAAGCTCACAAAACAGATGGAACAACAATAACTAAAGGAAACGCTGCAGCAGATGAAGCAGCCAAAAAGGCAGCATTAGGGGATAGATGCATAATGGCAGTTATGCAGGGAGAAGAGCCAGATGCAGGTTCAGGAGAGATGTCAATAGAAGATGTCAGGGATGCACAAAACACAGCCAATCCGGAAGAAGTAGAACAGTGGAAAAAGCGAGGTGCATTTCAGGACAAGGAGTCAGGAGTGTGGAGAGGGGGAGAGGGGTTGTGGGTAGCACCCACAGCCCTATTACCAATGTTGATAAAGGAAGCCCACGGGATAGACCACTGTAGCAAAAGGGTGATAGTAGACACTATCAGGAAAAATTGGTGGTCTCCATATCTAGCCAGCTTTGTAGAAAAAATGCTGAGAACATGTGAACTATGTGCTAAAAGAAATGTCAGGAAGCATTTCACAGCCCCAATAGGACACATTCCAGAACCCCGAGGGCCGTTTCGACACTTAATGATGGATTTTGTGGATATGGCAGAAAAAGCAGAAGGGAAGCGATACATTTTGGTAGTGATTGACATGTTCAGTAGATGGGTTGAAGCAGTGGCCAGTGCCAAGAATGATGCTAAAACAGTGGCAAAATTCTTGTGTAGGGAAGTAATCCCGAGGTTTGGTATTCCAGATCAGTTGAGTTCAGATAATGGACCTCATTTTGTAAATAAAGTAATTGAGTCCCTTGCGCAAGCATTGTGCATTAACCATAAGATGGGATGTGTCTATCACCCAAGTTCACAAGGAAGAGTAGAAAGAGCCAACGGCGTGTTGAAAGAGAAAATTGCAAAAATATGCGCTAGCACCAGTCTGAATTGGGTACAGGCTTTGCCTTTGGCTCTGATGAAAATGCGTTCGCAGACGAATCGTATAACACACTTGACACCTCATGAAATGGTGACAGGCAGGCCAATGCCCATGGCTTTCACACGAGGACCCTATAAGGGCCCATCGCTTGAACAGATGGAAGGCAAAATGTCAAGCTATGTGAAGCATTTAACCCATATCTACAGACTCTTGTGTTCTCAGGTTAGCTACCCCCACTGCAGTCAAGGTCGCAGAGCTTTGTGTGCAGGCCATGTCGCGCCCACGGAGAGGCCGGCGCCGAGTCCAGCGACCCCTCACCTGTGCACGGTTGGAGGCAAGCCCACGGGGTGTCGCTTGTCGCCTCGACGACGCTCCTGGTTACTGCTACACATGTATCCAACTAGACATCGAGGTGGACCAGTCCGATTTTATCTGGAGGGACTTCGACCTGGGTGCCGCGCCGTATCGCACCTGGCTGACATACCCGTCCCCGCCGACGGCTGACACCTGGTTTACGTTGCTGGAAGACACACGCCCCGTGTCACTTATCCTTGCACACGCAGATCTAGTGCTCCCTGAAGGACTATGGGTTCATTCGTGCCATCAGAATGATTATGTTCTTGACAAAGGACTGCTTTTGCAGGTACACACATATGAGGTGCGTCGTTCCCTTTGTGTGGCCTCAACGTATGGACGTAGATATAAACATGCGTATATTGTTTCCCGCCATATACGGCAGGCCGCCATACGACAGTACTGTACTCTATTCTTCTGTGGATATAAACTTTGGTCATCTCACACTAAAGATGTGCAGCAAGGACTACAGGATATGAAGAAACCGCCCACGTTCATATACTCATGGACAGGAGGTGATTCAGATGCGGTTGTTCCTGTAACTCGAGACTTTCACGCTTATCGCAACAGAAACATTTGGGGTTCCCTACGCGCAGGCCGACACATTTGGGCCCCCTTGCCGCGGTGGATTCAAACCATGCATTGTAATCATTATTGGTGGTGGTCGTAGGGACGATTTCCATGCCATGCAAGAACTGTTTGATTTTCATGTGTTTATGCTATATGTTTCGGTGACCCTGGTGACACTGATTTCACTGTCGCGCTATATTTGCGGGCAGAGTGAGAATTTTCCCTCGATTTGGCATCATGAGGGTTTTTCGCTCACTCCTGGCTCACCTTTTGAGAAGGGGCACGTGTGTGTTGTGGTCTACTGTGCTCATTGTTGTTGTTGGGGGGAGAGATTTTGTATGTTTTTATGTTCTGAGTATGTTTTTGTTTTAGTTTCTGTTTCTCGTTTGTGTTGGGGTGGTCATCGTGGTTAGGTACTTGGGTTTTGTTGAGACTTTTACAGTCTCAGAGGGGGAGAGATGTTGTGAAAAATCCTTGAGCCTTAAGAGAATACACTATACTATCATCATTATTATTATGTTAATCTATTAGTTATATTAATGATTATTATATGCAAGGCATATGTGCCGACTTGGAGACGGGCTCTAAGTTCCGACAGGGCGCCAGTGCTGATGGTGCGGGTGCTGGATTTGAGTTTCCCCAGTCGCACTAGCTGCTGCCTGTCTGTGAGAAAGCTGGTGATCCACTGACAGACAGAGGAGGGCACGGATAGCTGGGATAACTTGGGCTGAAGGAGTGATGGGATGATGGTGTTGAAAGCAGAGCTGAAGTCCACAAACAGGATCCTCACATAAGTCCCTGGTCTGTCCAGATGCTGCAGAACATAATGCAGTCCCATATTGACTGCATCATTCACAGACCTGTTTGCCCTGTAGGCAAACTGCAGAGGGTCCAGTAAGGGACCAGTAATGTCCTTCAGATAAGCCAGAACCAGTCTTTCAAATGATTTCATGACCACAGATGTTAGGGCCACAGGTCTGTAGTCATTTAGTCCGGTAATTTTGGGTTTCTTTGGGACGGGGATGATGGTGGAGCTTTTGAAGCATGAGGGTACTTCACACAGCTCCAGTGATGTGTTGAATATCCGAGTAAAGATGGGGGCCAGTTGATCAGCACAGGTTTTCAGACAGGCTGGTGAAATGCTGTCTGGGCCTGGTGCCTTTTTCCTTTTGTTCTTCTTAAAGACCTGACACACCTCATCTTCGCTGACCTGAATTTTAGGTGTGTTGGAGTCAGGGGTTACAGGAGGTGAAAATTGGGCTTTTTCAAACCTACAGTAGAACTCGTTCAGGTCGTCTGCCAGTTGTTGATTCACCACAGTGCTGGGGGATGGTGTCGTGTAGTTGGTGATGGCTTTCAGACCTTTCCACACTGAAGCTGAGTCGTTAGAGGCAAACTGAGCCCGTAGCTTTTCAGAATAGTTTCTCTTTGCTACTCTGATCTCCCTTTCCAGTGTGTATTTGGCCTGTTTGTACAAGACCCTATCCCCATTCTTGTGAGCATCCACTTTGGCCTGACGGAGCTGACTGAGTTTTGCAGTGAACCATGGTTTATCGTTGTTGTAGGTTAAGTGAGTCCTGGTAGGAATACACAAATCCTCACAGAAACTAATATATGATGTTACAGTCTCTGTGAGCTCATCCAGGTCGGTGGCAGCATCTTCAAAAACAGTCCAATCAGTGAGCGAGAAACAAGCTTGTAAATCCTGCTCCGCTTCATATCAGGTAACATGGAGGGGAGTGACATCTGCTCCATGCAGACTCTCCAGTGGTGTCCCACAAGGCTCAGTACTTGGTCCCCTTCTTTTCTCCCAGTATGCTCACTCTCTTGGTGAAGTTATTTCCTCACATGGGTTCTCTTACCACTGCTATGCTGATGATACACAACTTATCTTCTCTTTCCCACCCTCAGATACCAGAAACTGTTGAAACTTTTTCATTGTAACTTTGAACAATGTTTTAAACTCATGGTATCTTAAGTATTTAACCCAGTGAACCAGCATTAATGTATCCAATGAGAGAGATTTAAGCACTTATGTACGTCGCTCTGGATAAGGGCATCTGCCAAATGCTGTAAATGTAAATGTAAATTTGTAAATGTAAAGCTGCAATGGCCGAGAGGTTAAGGCGTTGGACTCGAAATCCAATGGGGTTTCCCCGCGCAGGTTCGAACCCTGCTTGCAGCGAATGAAGGTGTTTTAAAGTCCTTCAAAATTCATTTGAAGTTTACATTTACAGCAATTAGCAGACACCCATGTCCAGAGTGACTTACAACTAAGCAACTGAGGGTTAAGAGCCTTGCTCAGGGGCCCAGCAGTGGCAGCTTGGTGGACCTGGGGTTCGAACCCATGACTTTCCAATCAGTAGCCCACCACCTTAACCACTGAGCTTCCACATCCCTCAAGTTCCTTCCTTTGTTATAATCCCAATGATTAATTGTATGCCACAAACAAAATGTCCAGTTTAGTACAGCTCTTGGCACAGCTGCATTGGCTGAAAGGTTAAGGTGTTGGCCTCAAAGTCCAGTAGAGGTCCAATGAGTTTCCTCATGCAGGTTTGAACCCTGCTTTGAGGAGATATGTGAATGCTTCACAGACAACCCAAGGAAGCAATATACTATGCAAACAATCTTTCCAATAAAGTGATTCACCAAACCTCCCTTATTGCAGTCGCACACATTTCTCCTGATTTTATTTTGTAGTAACGAGTAACGAAGATGCTTAGTGAAAATATAACGGAGTAAAAGTATACATTTTATCTAGGAAATGTAGTGGAGTAAAAGTGAAAGTTCACATAAATTTAAATAGCGAAGTAAAGTAAAGATACGAGAAATTTCTACTTAAGTACAGTAACGAAGTATTTGTACTCCGTTACATTACAACACTGAGCTGGACGTGTGTGTGCCGCGCGTGCAGTTCAGAGAGAGTTCTCGCAATACACTTTTCAAAGCAACGGTGAAGCATCGCCTCTGAATGATGGGGGAGGGGTTATATATATATATACATATATATATATATATATATATATATATATATATATATATATATATATATATATATATATATTAATTAAAAGGATTTTTATATTTTATCCACTCAATAGTCTACAATATAATATCCATATAAACGTAGCGTAATTATAATAAAACATAGTGGGATATTCAGTGATATTGGCTGTGCAATATCGACTTTTGTGATTGGCCAATACCGGCAGACAGGCAACCTGGATGAAGCTGTGAACATATTCTCCAAATTGCACCCAAGAAGATTGGAACTGACCAGTGTATTATATCCATAAGTGTCAAGACAAATACAGCAACAAGCAAAGAGGCATTGACAGTCAAGAAATGATGATGAAAATAATTATTATTAATACTTCAGTAAAGTTCATTAAATCTATTCTGTTGTTAGTGTGGTCTTTAAACTTATGAACTGTGTATGGACTGACAAAGGTGGTACATGAGGAAGCAAATTGACAACAATGCAGTAAATAATTTAGGTGCATCAAAAAGCGTGCTTGTTAAGATACCAGCAGACAAGCTAATCCAGCACAAATTAGTGCATAAAAGGTCACCAAAATGAAGTATTTGAACCTCATAATTAAATACAAAAGGTGGAGAAAAACTGCAAAAAGGTCCACTTTTTGAAAAAAGTGAGAATGTGACTTTAATTTCATAGTGTTTTTACAATAAAGCAGGTTTAAATTACACCGTGTTACAGTCTAATGTTTTCTATCTAAACGAGATCCTCTTTTGACGTGAATTAGCACAATGCTACTTACTGTGCTAGCGAACTTGGACACAGGTATAAATGACAGTAAAAATACTGAACCGAATCGATGAGCTTGACTTAAGAATCGATTTTAATTTCACAATAAAATATTTCCTCTGTTGTTTGGTGACTTTTCACAATCCTCACTACAGGTTTTACAGTAAAGCAGGTGTAACATAGTGATTAGACACATACATGATTAGCTCCGGACTTTTAGTTACAATGTGTTTTCTACCTGTAGAATGTAGCTAATCATTTCATTTACACAACAGCACAGTGAGGATCATATTCTATTTAAGGGTTAATAGCAAACATTACAGGCTTTTATTTAATTATAGTTTATTATTATTCTCTCTCTCTCTCTCTCTCTCTCTCTCTCTCTCTCTCTCCAAAATACAATGTATTTTAACTTTAAAATTGTATTATTATGCTTTTCTGTCTACAGCAGGGGTCACCAACCTTTTTAAGACTGAGGGCTACTTCAAGGGAACTGAGTAGTACGAAGGGCTACCTGTTTGATACAAACTTCCTCAATAGCAAAATTGCACAGCACTTTTTAATAATAATAATAATAATAATAATAATAATAATAATAATAATAATAATAATAGGGTGAAGAGACTGCTCACATGTCAATGTTAATTATTCCCCACAATTATTAACAATGATTTATACAACAATGACGGTAGGAATATTTAAACATGCAACATTTATTTATGTTTATCTGTTCCAACATTTGAAAGTCAGGAAGTAATGTCAAGGAAATCATTAATCATGTCACAACAATTTATCTAGTCTTTTTTTGAACAATTTTTCACATTTCTGTGCACCATTTTTAGTTCAATGTTATGGTGTTTTCAATTAACACGTTATCTCTTCTTTGTCTGTAAATGTCTGTTAGTGGGAAGCCTGGCACTGCATTCTGCTCACCATTGTACCATTGAAAATTTTTTTAAACGGAACTATATTTTGACCAGTGCTATTTTTAGAACATGCCTCGCGGGCAAAATATCAAAATATCAATATCAAATTTCAGCTGAGGGGGGCTTAGTGGTCCAAAGACATGCATGGTAGGTTGATTGGCATCTCTGGAAAATTGTCCGTAGTGTGTGATTGCGTGAGTGAATGAGAGTGTGTGTGTGCCCTGTGATGGGTTGGCACTCCGTCCAGGGTGTATCCTGCCTTGATGCCCGATGACGCCTGAGATAGGCACAGGCTCCCCGTGACCCGAGGTAGTTCGGATAAGCGGTAGAAAATGAGTGAGTGAGTGAATTTCAGCTGAAATTGTAGTAAATCTGTTTTGTTTTTTTTTAACCACGATCATTCCGCAAAATTTATTTTACTTTACATTCACTATTATAGGCTAAGCTGCAATTTTGAAAATTCCTAGTTAATTCAATTCATTCTCACATTTTACTGTTAATTCCAATGGAAAGTTTTCCAGTCCTGAAAAATCCTGGAATTTTGCAAGCCTACCACCAACAAGAGGCTAAGACTATGGAGCGCAATGAACTTTGCAAAGTGTTATAGGTTCTTGGCAACTCAAAGACTTTACAATGGTTCTGGCTTCCATGCCTTCAAGGTGTGAATCTTAGGGGAAAAAAAAGTGTTACCAGACCTCAAGAAACTCACATGCTTAAACGAGCTCACATGCTCATATGCAGTTAGGTGGGTGTTAGACTGAAGATCTAAAGGTTCCTTGTTTGATCCTGGCTTTTGGCAATTGGTTTGTTTAGAGACAGGTGGTGTAAGTTCAGATCCTCAAGCTATATCGTCTAGGGAGTGCCAGTGAACTATGCACAGCCCTTGTGGCATTGAATCTTGACAAGACTGCTTTAAGCCCGTTCAAGCATGCATCAGAGCTACATTTAAAGACCCTGCGCTTTTCATAGTGTGATTTGGTGTCTGTTTAACAGATGAGGTGGCCGAGTGGTTAAGGCGATGGATTGCTAATCCATTGTGCTCTGCATGCGTGGGTTCGAATCCCACCCTCATCGATGACCCCTGCTTGACGTTAACACTTTTGATTGACGCACACCAAACGCTTTTCGCCTGTGGTATATGGGTTTACTGCATTAGACCCTGCTTAAGTGCATATGCTTTGCAGACTGGCCCCTCATGACCCTAGCCTTACATGCAGCTAGTGTGGCTGAATGGTCTAAGGTTCTAGAGAAGGCTCTGGTCTCTTTGGAGGTGTGGGTCTCTTTGAATCTTGAAGACTCTTCCATGAGTCTTTTCTAGAGTGAGGTGATAAAACCTAGCACTGGGTAAGCTCACACTAGCTTGTATTCTGTTGGAGCTCTTTAGAGTTATGGATTTAAATCCCATTGTTGTCAGGGAAACTTTTCAAGGCACTTGAATTCTAGCAACTAAATCCAACTGATTAAGCTTTCTAACTGTTCCCTAGCACTGGGTCTGCAACTTTGAGCCGTATCTCCGTGCTGGTTACACACAGATGCGTTTTGAGTTCAGGTGAGACAGCAGAAAACTTCTCACTAACAACATTCACAGGTCGTCCAGTAGCATGGCAGAGTGGTCTAAGGTGCTGGATTTAGGCTTCAGTCTCTATAGAGGTGTGGGTTCAAATCCCACCACTGCCATGAAAACCTTTTAAGGCACTGATTAAGCTTCCTTGCACTGGGTAAGCTCACCAGCTTGCATCCTGTTGGTGCTCTTTGGAGTTATGGATTTAAATCCCATTGTTGTCAGTGAAACTTTTCAAGGCACTGCATAGTCTTTTTAGACAGTTTTTTATTATCTCACCTAAATGTCTGCTTAATCGGTATATTTGTATTTAAAATTGTAAAATTATGTTACATACACACAATAACTTACACAGAGCACAATGGAGTTTTAAATAAAACCTTATGTAATATGTAAATACTTTATGTAAATACTGGACATTTTTTGATATTATTTTGTGTGCAGTATTCAAAAAATGATCTGTGTTATGTTATGGAGGAATGCACAGTGCATTAGGGGGTTCGGCCTTAATAGTCCTGCAGTAGGTGAAGTGTTGTGTGCATGGGATTGATGAATGTGCAGGGTAGAAATTCAGCTGAAAGATTATTTTTCAACTACTTTTAAGTTCCCTGTTATAGGCTAACCAGCAATTTTGTAATTTTCCAGTTAATTTCATTAACTCCTATGAATTCCCATTTATTCCTGTTAATTCCCATATTTTCCCATTAAATCCCATGGAAAGTTTCCAGCTGTGATCATTCCTGGAATTTTGCAACCCTAGTCACAAATAAACTACAGTGGGGCTCGAATGTTTTGGGCACCCCAGGTAAAAATTTGTATTAATGTGCATAAAGAAGCCAAGAAAAGATGGAAAAATCTCCAAAAGGCTTCAAATTACAGATTAGACATTCTTATAATTTGTCAAAAAAAGTTAGATTTTATTTCCATCATTTACACTTTCAAAATAACAGAAAACAAAAATATGGCATCTGCAAAAGTTTGAGCACCCTGCAGAGTTAATAGCATGCACCGCCCCCTTTGGAAAGTATTACAGCTTGTAAACGCTTTTTGTAGCCAGCCAAACCTTTCAATTCCTGTTTGCGGTATCTTTGCCCATTCTTCCTTACAAAAGTCTTCCAGTTTTGAGATTTGTGGGCTGTCTGTCACGCAGTGCTCTTTTAAGGTCTATCCATAGATTTTCAATTATGTTGAGGTCAGGAGATTGTGAAGGCCATGGCAAAACCTTCAGTTTTTGTGTCGAGGTGTGTTTAGGATTATTATCCATTTGTAGAAGCCATCCTCTCTTTAACTTCAGCTTCTTCACAGATGGCATCAAGTTAGCATCCAAAATTTGCTGATATTTTATTGAATCCATTTTTCCTTCTACTTGTGATGTTCCCTGTGCCACTGGCTGCAATACAACCCCAAAAGCATGATTGATCCACCCCATGCTTAACAGTTAGACAGAGGTTCTTTTCATTAAATTCTGTGCCCTTTCTTCTCCAAACATACCTTTGCTTATTCCGGCCAAAAAGTTCTATTTTAACTTCATCAGTCCACAGAACTTGTTTCCAAATTGCATCAGGCTTGTCTATATGTTCATTTGCAAACTTCAAACACTGATTTTTGTGGTGAGGACGTAGAAGAGGTTTTCTTCTGATGACTCTTCCACGAAGACCATATTTGTACAAGTATCTCTTTATAGTGGAATGGTGTACCACAACTCCAGTGTCTGCCAGATCTTTCTGGAGGGATTGTGCAGTCAAACATGGGTTTTGACTTGCTTTTCTCACAATCCTGTGAGCTGTTCTGTCTGATATTTTTCTTGGTCTTCCAGATCTTGCTTTAACTTCCACTGTTCCTGATGACTGCCATTTCTTAATTACATTCCGAACAGAGGATATTGGCATCTGAAAACGCTTTGCTATCTTCTTATAGCCTTCTCCTGCTTTGTGAGTGTCAACTATTTTCAGTTTCAGTTTTCTAGACAACTGCTTAGAAGAACCCATGGTGCTGATTGTTGGGGCAAGGTCAGATGAGTCTGGGCATTTAAAACCTTTGAGATTTACATCACCTGGTCTTTCCAGACGATGATTGAGAACAATCCATGACACTGTCAGCTCTCAGCTTTTCAAAGGGGGTAGTGCATGCTATAAACTCTACAGGGTGCCCAAACTTTTGCAGACACCATTTTTTTATTTTCTGTTATTTTGAAAGTGTAAATGATAGAAATAAAATCTAACTTTTTTTGACAAATTACAAGAATGTTTAATCTGTAATTTGATGCCTTTTGGAGATTTTTCCATCTTTTCTTGGCTTCTTTATGCACATTAGTACAAATTTTTACCTGGGGTGCCCAAACTTTCGAACCCCACTATATCTGTGTTCTTTTCTACCTTTAAAACTAAAGAATGTATACAACTCGCTTAGTTATTGAGATTTATTTGTTTTTGGTAAAGAAATACAAAAATGCCCATTACTGGATGAAAAATGAAAACACAAGAAACCTTAAAAAAGTATTAATGCAGTAGCAAACAGTACTTTTAACAGTTACTATATAAACTATATATACTGCAATTATTAAATAAAATTATTTTCTGAAGAAAAGGCAATATTTTAAAGTGAATTTTAAATTAGAACTATTGAAACACAATGCAAAATGTATTAAACAGTAAACCTTGCACCCAAATGAGCGACATATTTTAAAGTTGGAGACTTCAAATGGAATCGGATGAATCGGAGGAATCGGATCGTAAGAGAAAAAGTGGTACATCTCTAACTTATACACTAATTTTTTATATGATATATTGATTATATCAATAATAAATAATATACAGTGTGAAGTTTTCTATTTTAAATATGTTGAATAGTACACTGTGTGTACTGACCATGTACGAGTATATTGCATCTTTTCACATTTGCACATTTCACCTGATATTGAGCATTTTGCACATTTTTCACCCATATGTAACTGTAATTACTGTATGTAAACTGCTCTGCAATTTCTGGAGTTCGCTCCCAAGAATTTCACTCACCAAGGCACATGTGCTGTGGTGATGTGACAATAAAAGTGACTTGACTTGACATGTTTAACGCTTTCCATGAGGTAAATGGAAAGGGTGCCTGCTAAACATATTTCCTATAAAATTTATTTTATTTATTTTCATTAATGCAATTTAATATATAAGTGTATTTTTCTTATGGGCGTGTCCTGTCCCACACACATATAATGGTTCCGAAGCCCATGGATTTCAGAAAGCAGGAGCGTGGTCAATGCTGTAGGTAAAACACGGAATGGAGTTTAATTTATTAGGGCATTCCTCAAGCAGAATGGATTCGACTGGCGGCGCTCTGAAAAGTAATATAAAAAAGGACATATGCGCTGAATAGAGACGGTAAAAGTGGGTGGGTCCAATATTATTGGTCTTAAAAAGTGTGTGGGTCCTGTCCCACCCACATATAATGGTTCCGACGCCCATGACCACGGGTATCGGATTAGGATCGGTCACGCACCACCGATACCCGATCCACTCAAAATGCTTGGATCGGCATAGATACAATACAGAGCACTTATGTACGTCGCTCTGGATAAGGGCGTCTGCCAAATGCTGTAAATGTAAATGTTATAACATAAAAATGTTAGAATAAATTGCTAGAAAAAATAGCAACCTTTTTAGAGCTTGACATGGAATACCACCAGCTTGTAACATTTGACAGAAAGTTCTATTAGGAAGCTCAAAAAAATCCAAATCTTGCTGATACCACTACATATTGAAGAGCATGACTTGGAATAGAATCAGCTTGTAACATTTAACAGAAAGTTCTATTAAGAAGCTCACATTGACTCAGGAGTTACAGCACTTAGGAAGCCTTTTTCAGCACAGCTTGAAAGGAAGCAGAAGACAAACCCGCACCAGCCGGGAATTGAACCCCAGTACACTACTGGTGCACTCTACACCAGGCTCTTTTGCTAGCTATCTGAGCATTGATTGTTCAGGGTGCCTTCTTCAGAAGCTGAAGCTTTACCTGTTAGGCCTTCAGCTTTGATTTTCAAAGTCCATTTCAATGTTTTTTCATCCGGCTCACACATGTGACAGACCAGATTATGAAGGTGATAATGAGCAGCAGCAAATAGAAGCGCTTGACAGTTCCTAAAGAACACCTTATAAGTTGACCAAGATGGGACTTGAACCCACAAGCCTCAGCTCCGAAGGCTGATGCCTTATCCATTAGGCCACTGGGGCTGCAGACAAAGAACTCAGAAAAAAAATAAAATAAATAAAATTAAACCATATATCATTTTCTACTGCTGTCAATGAGTTTATTATCCGCATTCACTCCAATCCTTCACCATTGTCCAGATAGATCTGAAAAGCTCTGGAAAGCAACAATTGAGCCTTCTTCAAATAAGATGCTTAAAGAAACACATCCCCAAAACATTCTGTTTAATGCAAGAATAAAAGGCATCTTGGCAAAATCCAAATCTTGCTGATGCCACTACATTTTGAAGAGCATGACTTGGAATAGAATCAGCTTGTAACATATGACAGAAAGTTCCATTTAGAGGCTCAAATTGACTCGGCGGGTACAGCACTTATGAAGACTTTTACGGCACAGTCTGAAAGGCAGCAAAGCACAAACCTGCACCACCCGGGAATCGGAATAAACGGCAGGCAGGAATTAATGGCTGCTTTGGAAAAAATTAACCTTACTTATACCATTACCTTTTTAGAGCTTGACATGGAATAACACCAGCTTGTAACATTTGACAGAAAGTTCTATTAGGAAGCTCAAAAAAGTGTAAATCTTGCTGATACCTCAACATATTGAAGAGCATGACTTGGAATAGAATCAGCTTGTAACATATGACAGAAAGTTCTCTTAAAAGGCTCAAATTAACTCAGGAGTTACAGCACTTAAGAAGCCTTTTTCAGCACAGCTTGAAAGGAAGCAGAAGACAAAGCTGCACCAGCCAGGAATCGAACCCAGTTCACAAGAATGGGAATCTTGTATGATACCACTACACCACTGGTGCACTGTGCACCAGTGATCTTGCTAGTTATCTGAACATTTGTTGTTCAGGACCTGCAGGATTCTTGAACTTCAGGGTGCCTTCTTAAGAGCTAACTAGAAGTGCACCCAGATGCTACTCCAACCCACAATCATCATGTAAAGCTGAAGCTTGTTGATTTTTTGACAAAACAGTCAATTGGCCGAAACATAGTCTTAGTCACACACAATCGGTTGTAAATGAAAAAACAAACAAACAAACAAAAAAAACAATATTTCACTACTGATTAAGATTGTGACAAATTTTTGTCCTTGTACAAAAATGCTAATGCAGAGGGATTTGTGATTTCATAGGAGATAAATATTACATATTGTAACTGTAATTACACCTTCATATTATTTTATTATAACTGAATTTTTATTTGAGAATTGACAAACGTTGTATGTTTGTGAAAACATAAATAAAAAAGTTAGTATGTGATTCTCATTTTCTGAATTAATATTTAGAATATTTTTGTTGATGCTGTTATTGAATATGATTGTAGAGACTACTGATCATTCATTATACAAACAATGCATCTGTTTATCCACAGACTGTTTATAACTCAGTGTCAATTGTGATGACATACAGTCACATCAATCAGCTGCATGAAGACTGCAGAGAACTGCTGGACAGGACCAGCAGTTCCTGTATTGAGCACTTTATTGTAAATATATTATAAAGATACACATATATTATAAAGATACACACACACATATACACTTTTCTGCAAGGAGTGGAGCTTCCCCAGCAGATCAGTGTGGCAAAGCATTTACTTCCGACAGCACACTTGGAACATGGACATGCTGTTATCGAGTTACAGGAGCCTGAAAATTTTAAGGATGAGTTAGTAATTCACCACCACAAACATGCTAGATCTGAGACTATGGTATCACATGCAGATGTAGCTGCACCTGGCACGAGCATGCTCGTTTTATTATTGCTATCAACCCTAATTGTTGCAGGTCAACCCCATGATCCTGGTGGCCTACTGGATTATGTTTTGGCCTCTTGCATCAAAGACAATGGGTTTTGTCCAAAGACTTTTCAGTTTAGCGCTTAGATGCCTCCAGCAGAAACCTAGAACACCAGAAATGCAAAAGAGCTGTGGCCTAATGGATAAGGCACTGGCCTCCTAAGCCAGGGATTGTGGGTTCAAGTCTCATCTGGGGTGTGGTGAAGCAGAGTGGTGCAGCAGAAGTGTGCTGGGCCCATAACCCAGAGGTCAATGGATTGAAACCATCCTCTGCTAAGAGCAGCCAATGTTCTAACTAAGTTCAGGTTATCAAAAAAGAAAAGTTTTATCCAAACTTAAATAATGGACCTGAAAAAAAAAGACGCACTGTTAAAATAAAATACTGCTTTATTTGTCTCAACATATAAAGTTAATGAACTCATATAGGTGATCTAAGGACAAGAGGAATCCTGGATTGAATGACTGAAATGACTTTAACTTTTCATATAGGAACAACTACCGAACGTTTCTCTGACCCAGATTGAGCTGTAAAAAGTATAATTTGCCTGTTCCAAGATCAGTCTGAACAGGGCCAGTGGTGCAATGGATAATGTGTCTGACTACGGATCAGAAGATTCTAGGCTCGACTCCTGGCTGGCTTGGTCTGTTTTCACATCACCTCCAACCTTCCTGCTCAGTAACAAAGTTTACAGTCAGAGATCCCTGGTTTAGCCCAAGTGAACAGATCAGGTCAAGTGTGTGATCATGAGAGTGGGTGGGTAAGTTTACATGTTGCAGAAGGTGAAAGATTTCCAGTATTGACAGAAGTCACCACCCCTGACTTGAAGAGGCAAAAACAGAGAACATATTAAAGCTGCTCACATTCTTTTCTCATCCTTTTCACAATAAACCCTCTGTGATATAAACTCTACCTGTTCTTCTATCATACAAACTGCACAAATATGATCTTAACTAGGGTTGAACAATAAAGGGAATTTATGGTGATTAATTAGAAAATTGGGGAAATTTATATAAACTGTATCTTATAAAAACATAAATATAAACATTTTGTTTGGACATAAACTGACATGCATTCAATCAAATATAGATTTTTAAAAAATTACATTTTGACAACACTGGCTGAGGTGAAATATATCCACACATGAGATGGTGTCTGTGGCATAGTTCTATATAAGTTTATAAGTCTATAATAAGTTTGGGAAAAATCTTGGGTCTGAGAGATACATTTAAAGACCCCATGCATTCATAGCGTGTTTTGGAAGCTTTTCTTCCTGATAGAGGTGATCCATTTTTCTTTGCACACGTGCATCATCACTGACCTCATCATAACCTCAAAACCTTCGATTGTTGCTCACAGAACGTTGGTCCATGCTAGAGTGGGGTATGAAAATCTAGCCCTGCGTCTAGGTGTTTCGCAAGGGTGTGATGAGTTGGACCCTGCTTAAGTGCATTAGCTTTAGGAAGCAAGCGCAGTACAGTCTTTGTACACAAGGGCTTAGTTGTAGGTAGCGTGCTTAATGACCACGGGTTTAGTTGTAGGTAGCGTGGCCGAGCGGTCCAAGGTGCTGGATTAAGGCTCCAGTCTCTTCGGGGGCGTGGGTTCGAATCCCATTTTCAAGGCACATTTCAACATTTTCAAGGCACAGATAAAGCATTCTAACTGTTCCCTGAGTCTGTGCTAGAGTGGGGTGTGATAAGTTAGCACTGTGTCTGCAACTTTGGGCTGTATTTCCATGCTGGTTGAATGCAGATGCTTGTTAGTTCACATGAACAAGATCATGTCTTTTTTCCATCAACACATTTGGGAGAGCATAAAGGCTTCCAATTCCTTGGGTAGCATGGCCGAGTGGTCTAAGCTGCTGGATTTAGGCTTCAGTCTCTTTGGAGGTGTTGGTTCAAATCCCACTGCTGCCATAGACACTGCATATTCCTTCTAGACAGTTTTTTACTGTCAGCTCAGTCAGTGCATTTCTATTTACAATTGTATAATTTTGTTGCACAGTAACTTACACAAAGCACAATGGAGTTTAAATATAACTTTATGTAATATGTAAATAATCACCAAGATGGACATTTGTTTTACATTAATTTGTGTGCAGGATTCATAAGGAGTGTCATAAAGACACCACAAACTACATGGTGTTGTAAATTCAATTTAATTATAAGGTATAATAAATAATTATTTATCCAAAGCATACATGTGTGGCTGTATGACCTGTTTGCAGGGTTTTATTTATTAGAGTGTTAAGGTACGGGGGCACGGTGGCTTAGTGGTTAGCACGTTAGTGCCTAAGCTCATTTCAGAGATACCATTCTGATTAAACAACAGTGTAAATAAAGTGTATTAGTAAATACTAAGTATATTGTTTTGATAAATAAGCATTGTGTGTTAATCGTTCACATTCCAAAATGTCTCTGAAGTCTTTGCTGTGGTTTCTGAAGTTTAGTGGTTATCTGCTTTGGCTATCAAATGCTGAAACATTTTCTGTCTTCCTTAAGTCATTTCCAGAATTTTTCAGTTTTATTGAAAGCCTATGGTGGTGCTTTGAGGTCTCTGTATTGTAGCGTTCATAGCGTTGCCTAAGATGCGAAAGGATCACGGGTTGCAAACGGGCAGGAACATGCTGAGGCTTTTGAGCGTTGCTTCGGTAAGCAACCTGTTGTATCAGCTCATGTGAGAGCAGTCAGAAATTGAGACTCTGAACGTGACTGGAGCAGTTTCTCCACAATGGGAAATAAACTGCATGCAAGTGTTTGTTGCAGCTGAAACAACATCCAGCTGTAACATAAGCAATTAAATTGTGTCTGCTTCTTGACAATGGCACTCAAGTGTTTGAGCTTCATACAAGTGTTGGTAAAGGTCATGCGTTGGCCTTGAATCGAACCCAGGTCAACTGCTTGGAAAGCAGCTATGCTCACCACTATACCACCAACACCTTGACTGCAGACATCCCAACTTTGGTGACTGAAAGTTGATGCTTTTTAGTAACTCTTATTTATTTTGTTATTTAGATGTTTCCCAGGCCTCAGCAAAGGGTGGGCAGGCTTTGCTGTGGTTTCTGTAGTGTAGTGGTTATCACGTTCCCCTCAAAAGCAAACGGTCCCCTGTTTGAAACCGGGCAGAAACAAGGATTTGGGCTTTTGGTTTACGGGAAATAAGAGTCAAGTTTGGTGCTCTGTGTCGGCCGTTCCTTCTGGAACACCCTGAAACCAGCCTGATTCCCACATAGTGCGACAGTTTTCACGTGGCTGCTCATCTGCTATTGCGATCAAATGAAGAAACAGTTTCTTTCTTCCTTTTGTCGGTTCCTTAATTTATTTTCAGACTGAGAGCCCAAAGTTGCACTTTGTAGTTTCTGTAGTGTAGCGGTTATCACGTTCGCCTAACACGCGAAAGGTCCCTGGTTTGAAACTGGGCAGAAACATGCTGATGCTTTTGAGCTTTGCTTCAGTAAGCAGCCTGTTGTTTCAGCTCGTGTGACACAGTCAGACATTGAGACTCTAACCGTGATAGATGCAGTTTCTCCACAACAAGGTGCCTCCCTTAAAATTCGCTATACTGCATGAATGAGTGTTTGTTGTAGCTGAAACAACGTACAGAAAACTTTGGACAAAAAACAACCACACACAACACAAGTGGATATCAGAAAGAGCTCTTACATCAATTCAATTGTGTTAACTATTTTATTCTATCTATAATTTCAGAAGCATCGGTTGCATGTTTGTGTGTGTGTGTGTGTGTGTGTGTGTGTGTGTGTCTGTGTGTGTGTGTGTAAAGATGTACAAAAGCCTGGAGAAGTTTACAAACCAGTGAGAGGAATAGAAATACAGAAATGTAAAGCAGAAGGTAAAATTTTTCAATATGCGGATAATACAACGGTAATTGTAGAAGGGAAAGAAAGTGTCAAACATGTTATGGAGATTATAAAGGAATACTGTAAAGGCTCGGGAAGTAAATTAAATGAGGACAAAACAGTATACATGAGGTTTGGGAAGGCATTGATTTTAGGGGATTCTTTTAACTTTAAAGAAGTAGATGAAATGAAAATTCTAGGGATTTTAATTGGTAAAAACAAGAAGAAAGTAAGAGATGAAATGTGGGAGGAGCTTTTAACAAGAATAGAATGGAGACTAAACTTTTGGAAACAAAGAGCACTGAACTTGAAAGGGAAGGTTTTAATTTTAAATGTTTTAATGGTGTCTAAGCTTTGGTAGGTTCTATATGTATATGATATGCCTGTTTGGACAGAAAAGAGGCTGAAAAAATGCTTTTGTGACTTTTTATAGGAGTGTAAACCAGCAAGAATAGCTTACAACATGATCTTAGGGGTGGCGGAGAAGGGAGGCTTAGGTTTAATGGACGTAGAACAGAGCAAAATGAGTCTAAGTGTGAAAGTAATCAAGAAATATCTACAAGAAAAAAACAATTTGAATGGAAAAAAACACTGAAATACTTTATAAACAAATGTGGCAACTTTAATTTGGACAAGGGAATTTTATGGATGAAACAAAAAATTGGATGACGGAAGGATTACTGGAATTTTATAGAGTTTATTGACCACTTTCCACAAGGGAAAGCATTTTAAATCAACCTCTGTTCTTAAACAAAAACATTTTAAAACAAGGGACAGTAATATTTTTTAAGAAGTGGATGTTAGCAGGGATAACAAGAGTACAGGAAGTTTTATATGAATTTAAAGAGGGGTTTCTACCAGAACAGTTTCTCATCGATGCAATGGAAGAGGCAAAAGAGGAATATGATCAGAAAGAACTGAGGGACGAATATAAAATAATCAAAGATGCAATACCAAAAGAGTGGATAAGGAAAATAGACAACATGGAAGCAGAAAAAGAACAGATGAACATTTATCCGAAAGAAGAAGAAAAATTGTATGGTTTTAAAAGCTGTACAGTTAAAATGTTTCATGAGATTTTTAGGGAAGAAGTTTTTAAGGAACCAAATACAAATGAGTACTGGTGTAAACTTTTGAAGGATTAAAAAAAGACGTTATATGGAAAAATATGAAAGGGAAGTGTGTGAAAGTGAAACTGGAGAGTTTTGAATATTTTATAAGGCATGAAGCAGTATTTACAGACGTAATCTTAACCAAGATAGAAATTGAACAAAGTCCAATGTGTAAAGTGTGTCAGGAAAGGGAGGAAGGGTTTTTACATCTGTTTTTACATTGTAAAGAATTGGAATTGTTTTTTAAACAATGTAAAGTTTCTAATCAAAGATGTGAGTGGGGACTGGAATGAAAATGATTTGGAATGGAATAGAATGGTAATGTTAGGTCGAGACAAAAAAGTCAAAACAAAAAGTTTGTAAATTTGAGTATGATGTTAATGAAAAGTCTAATATGTGAGAGAAGAATCATAGCCAAAAGAAAAGGAATTGTTTTAGATTTGTGGAGACTTTTTAAAAAGAAAACAGAATCATATATGAAATATATGAAAATATTTATTAAAAGTCTAATTTATTTAGATACTTTGTTGTTTCCCAGGCATCCCATGTCCAGGAAAGAAAATGGGTTTTGTCCAAAGACATTTCAGTTTAGCTCTTAGATGCCTCCAGCAGATACCCAAAACTCCAGAAACTCAAAACAGCAGTGACTTAATACAGCCATGCTCCAGTGGCCTCCTAAGCCAGGGATTGTAGGTTTGAGTCCTATTTGGCAGGTGTGTTGAAGCAGAGTGGCGCAGTGGAAGCGTGCTGGGCCCATAACCCAGAGGTCGATGGATCGAAACCATCCTCTGCTAAGAGCAGCCTACTTTCTAATAAAAATGAAATGGACAAATAGTTTCGCTCCAGCAGAAACCCAAAATGCCATATGTTTAAAACATCAGTGGCCTAATGGATTGTGGGTTCAAGTCCTATCTGGGGTGTGCTTAAGCAGCATGGTGCAGGAAAAGCATGGTTGTAGCAAAACCAAGATCAATAAATCACAACCCTCCTCTCCTAGGTTGTTAGGAACAACCTAACTAAGAAGAAAATGGCATAAATTTCAGAATGGTTGCTATCAACCCTAATCGTTGCAGGTCATTGCCACGATCCTGGTGGCCTACTGGATGAAGCTTTGGCCTCTTGCATCAAAGAAAATGGGTTTTGTCCAAAGACATTTCAGTTTAGCTCTTAGATGCCTCCAGCAGAAACCCAAAACGCCGGAAAATTAAAACAGCAGTACCCCAGTGGCCTAATGGATAAGGCACTGGCCACGTGAGCGGAAGCGTGCTGGGCCCATAACCCAGCGGTTGATGGATTGAAACCATCCTCTGCTAAGAGCAGCCTACTTTCTAATAAAAATGAAATGGTCTAATGTTCTGATTTGTTGCAGTGTAGCTCTTAGATACCTCCCTAAGAAATCCAAAATGCCAGAAAATCAAAACAGCAGTGACTTAATACTCCCATGCTCCAGTGGCCTCCTAAGCCAGGGATTGTAGGTTTGAGTCCCTGTTGGATGGTGTGTTGAAGCAGAGTGGCGCAGCGGAAGCGTGCTGGGCCCATAACCCAGAGGTCGATGGCTCGAAATCATTCTCTGCTAAGAGCAGCCTATTTTCTAATAAAAATGAAATGGCTTAATATTTGTTGCAGTTTAGCTCTTAGATGCCTACAGCAAAAACCCAAAATGCCAGAAAATCAAAACAGCAGTGACTTAATACAGCCATGCTCCAGTGGCCTCCTAAGCCAGGGATTGTAGGTTTGAGTCCCTTTTGAAAGGTGTGCTGAAGCAGAGTGGCGCAGCGGAAGCGTGCTGGGCCCATAACCCAGAGGTCGATGGATCGAATCCTTTTACACTTGTTCCACATGTTTCTCTGAATTCCCTATTTATACCTGTTGTTTTGCATTAGTATTTGCTGAGTCCTTGATATTAGTATCTGTTTTGGGTTTGTGCCTCCGTTTTTGTGGTTTCTGAATTGTGTTTCTGTGTTTTGCAATGCTTCTCACTTCTGTTGTTTAGTGTTTTCCTGTATTTTTTCATTTTTAATTACAAAAACTAAAAAACTCTATCATACACATGAACAGCCACACAACACTACCTACACATACACACTTAACTTACACATAAAACTCCAATAAAGAAATATTTGTCTCAATGTGTTTATTTAAAAGGTTTCAGCATGAAGGTTTCCATAAATCCAATGCGAAGAAATAAATGTAATATAGAAATAATATAGAAAGGTATGATCTTAAATGTTAAAATTTGAGACAAGATCTTGGAAAATTCAATGGAAAAAATAATATTTTTTTTTTTGAGCTATTTGGGCTCACGATCATGCAGTATTGGGAGGAAAATATAATTTCTGAGGAAGTTCATGACTTTGGAATATTTATCGAAGATATATTTTTGGAATATTTAGACGGAAATATGTTTGGTATATGTTAAACGCGGTAAGCTTGGAGGTATCACAGTGCAACTCAGGCCTCATTTCCTGCAGACATATGAAAGAAAACACCAACCTCACATCTTCACTCCATTCATGGGAGACATAAAGAGCATCCTGTGCAGCTGTAGCACTGTTTAATATGAAAAGTACATGCTGTCTCACAGCACAAGACACTACAACAGATAATGATGCTGAAAATATCATCAGGTTCTCTCTTAGTTCAGTAAAGGATTCTTACCAGAAAGTCTACATTTATAAAGCCACCAGTTTTGTGAACATCACCTCCCTAGACTGGAAGAAGGGATGAGAACGTCTGGACAGAACATCTGCCAAACTCTGTACCAGCTTCTATTTCCCCCAGACAGTCAGGCTCAGTAACTGAACTAATATAAATGAAACAAAATCTAATAAAACTTCAAGCCCATCATTATACACTCATTTTAAAAATAATAATGGTATTTATAGACAGAAAATAATTATTCACATGTAAATATCTACAGGGTTTTTAGGCAATATTAGTGTACAGTAAGTGTACGGTATACAGTATAGGCAGATATGTTAAGTTTAAAATGATGTAGAAACTGAATTAATTTCCATGTTTTGAGCTCTGTTTGTAGCTCAGTTTCATTCATTCTAGGACTAAAATTATTCAGATTATCCAGAACTTATATTTAATTCATGTTTTATTTATTGTTTTTTAAAATAATTTTTTTTTAGTGAGACAAGGTTTCATCCTGAACAGTGTCACTTCCTGGGTGTGACCTTCTAGAGACGTGTAAAGTTCAGCACATACAGCACTATTATACAGAATCGTCACAGAGCTGTGTTCAGAAATGGCTCAACTATACAACTTACTGTACATAGTGAGATACACACCACTGATTCTCACTCTAGTTACAGGTCATTCATTGTATTATATAATATTTATGTTTGTTTTTAAAGCATATAGTAATTTCCTAATTTACCAGGTTAATATTTGATTTAAAAAAAATTGTTGCAGATTTATTTCTTTATATTCTTTTTCACTCCAGGCAGTTTTGCAGATAAAATTGGACCACAGGATGCCAACATTGTGGGGAAAGAAACAGACAATGTTACTCTGAAATGTTCATATGAGACAAGCAGTGATAACATTTGGCTTTATTGGTACAAACAATATCCTAACAGCGGACCACAGTTTTTACTGTATAAAGGTGCAAGATCAGATAGTGGTGATGAGAGCACTCCTGATGATCATCGATTAGAGTCAGAAACAAGTACAGACTCTACTGAACTTACTATCAGAGGTCTAAAGCTCTCAGATTCTGCACTCTATTTTTGTGCTCTAGGATTAACACAGTGATACAGAGTCAGTGAAAGGCTTTACAAAAACTCATAAAACCACATTAAAGATCCTCCCTTTACCAACCTGTTATCAGTTAACCACAGACACAAACGATAATTGTGGTAATTTTGTGGTATAAATGAAAACAAGCAGAAAACAAGCAAACACTCCACAGTGTGTTACAGGTGCACAGGAAATGAAATTAAGTTAATTGAACTGTATTGTTTCTTGACAGTTTTGTCCATGATACACTAGTTATGTTATGCATGTATATACAGCTGCATGTTACTTTGTAGGATGTGAACTAGAGCAATGTCCTTTTATAAACCTCTCAGAACAGATGTAAGTTTGATTGTACATATAATATTGTACAGATTGTAGAGAAAATGAAATAAATAAATAAAGACACTCATCTAGAGAGTAGAAAGTTCAGTAGAAAGTTTGTTGTCAGTTTAACTGCATGTACATTTGATTGCTAAAGGTCAATGTTTCTGTTACTGAATCTATTCTAAAACATGACAGATTACGGATGTCTCTGGAGTTTGTGATAACTTTATTCTGTTCCCACTAGAACTGTGACATTCAGGATTTCCTCAACACATTTTTACCTGCCAGCATTTGTTAGGTTGCAGCTGCAGGGCACTAAGCACTTGTTTATGATGTTTAGAAGGTAAAGTGGGTTTTAATGTGATTATATAATACATTGTAGTTTTAGTAATGTCACAGACACACTGATAGAAATGAGTATCTATAAGTAAAAATCTATAGCTAGTGATCCTCAGTGAAGTCTGTGCTCTTCTGCTGGCATTGGATATTATTTGTTTTTATTTTGTATTAATATCCAATATGATGTTGATAATCTTTTTTTATTTTTTGTTTCCACTGTTCTTAAGCATAAGTTGTAAACTGCTAAATGTGTCTGAACACTACAGTTCCTGAGATCATAAAAACTCTGCCGTCGCACAAGTCTGCTTTAAAGCACAGCTTAAATCATATCTTCAAGTGTGCTGAGGCAATACAGTGTTGAGCTTTATTAGCACAATAGTGAGTGTCCAGAGAGATGGTGGAGAAGTGTGAAGACTAGTGTAGAAGCAACAATCCAGACACAAAACTAGAGAGATGACTGTTGTTTTCAGGAGGAAAGCGATCAACCTGTGCTGCTCTGCTGAGACAGGATTGAAGTCTGAGACAATGCACAATGGATAATGTGTCTGACTACATATCAGAAGATTCTAGGTTTGACTACTGGCTGGCTTGGTCTGTTTTTACATCATCTCCAACCTTTCAGCTGAATAATGAACTTCAGAACAGTCAGAGATCCCCTGTTCAGCCCAAAAGATCAGATCATGTGTGTGATCATGAGAGTGGGTATGTAAGTGTGCATGTTGCAGAAGGTTAAAGTTTTCCAGTATTGACAGAAGTTTGGTGGTTTTAGCAGAAACTTACCTGGCAGGGGCAATCCTATAATCAAGGATGTGGTTTGCCCAAAGTGAGGCTCAGACATTGCACTGGGGCGATTTCTCAAATGCTGGTATCCTGAGTGCATAATTTCTGATAGTGCTGGACTATGATCTTTATTTTGTTTGAGGCAGTGGTGGCTCAAGTGGTTAAGGATCTGGGTTGTTGGTCAAAAATGTCAGAGTTCAAGCTGCCACTGTTGGGCAATTGAGCTACGTCCTCAACTCTCCCTGCTCCAGGGAAGCCATATAATCGCTCCCTGTGCTCTGACCCCAACCTCCTCAGTTGGGATATATTAAGAAAAGAATTCCACTGTGCTGTAATGTGCACATGGTGATAATAAAGGCATCTTTGCTCTAAATTCATTTTAAGTAGGTCACTAAAGTGGTAGATAGATTAAAATTATAAGGAGTGGTGTTGGACCAACCACCTTAAATGCAAATGAGGTTATATCATGGAAGGCAGCACTGAATATTTTGTTAGTTTGTTGCAGTGAACATCAGCAAGTCCACAACCCCTGACTTGAAGAGGTAAAAACAGACAGAGAACATATTACAGTATTACAGAGAGAAAATTATTTTACAAATATATATAAATTTACAAAACATGTTATTCTTTTTGACAGCTCAAACCTTCTTCTTTGTAATGTAGGACTGTATATGGGGCAAAATTTATTTGTGTTTTAAGTTATTTCTCTTTGCTGAACACAAGATGGTGAACTCAGTTATCTTATGGTGGACCAAGTACTAGAGCACCATATAAACCTGCTCACATTGACATTCTTTTTACAATAATCCCTCTGTGATATAAACTCTACCTGTTCTTCTATCATACATACTGCACAAATATGACTTAACTAGGGTTGCACAATATTCCAAGTTGAAAACTTACTGGGAATTTATGGTGATTAATTAGAAAATTGAGTAAATTTATATAAACTGTATCATAAAAACATTAATATAAACATTTTGTTTGAACATAAACTGACATGCATTCAATATAATACTGGCTGAGGTGAAATGTATCCACACATGAGATGGTGTGTGTGGCATAGTTCTATAGAATAAGATTGGGAAGAAGCTTGTAAATGCAATGCAATGCACAGATATATAAATAATTAGATGAACAATTGGAATATTTTGGAATAAAAACAAAAAAATAGATTCTTAGACTGAAGATCTAAAGGTCAGTTGTTCAATCCTTGATTTCAGTAATTGGTTTGTTTGGAGACAGGTGGAGTAAGTTCATATCCTCAAGCTAAATCGGCTACATCGGCTAGGGAGCGCCAAAAAACATTGCATAGCCATAGTGTCTTTTTATCTTGGTGTTCTTCACAAAGCCCATTTGGTAGAGGAAGCATGCCTGAGAGATATATTTAAAGACCCTATGTATTCATGGCATGTTTTGGAAACTTTTCTTCCTGATTAGGTGGCCGAGATGTTGAGGTGATGGACTACTAATCCATTTTTCTTTGCAGGCATGCATTCGGTGTGATGAGTTAGACCCTAAGCACATTAGCTTTAGTAAGCGTGCACAGTACAGTCTTTTTACACAAACCCCTTGCATGCAGGTAGCTTGGCTGTGCAGTCCAAGGCACTGGATTAAGGCTCCAGCGTGGGTTCAAATCCCACTGCTGCTAGAAAATCTTTTTAAGGCACAGAATAAAGCATTCAAGCTGTTCCCCCTTAGTCTGTGCTAGAGTGGGGTGTGATAAGGTTGAACACAGATGCTTGTTAGTTCACATGAGATGAGCAAGTTCATGCCAGAACCTTTTTTTTTTTTTTTTTGTGGACAGCAGAAGACTTTCTTCCCCCCACACTTTTGGGAGAGTATAAAGGCTTACTTCTACTCAGGTAGTATGGCTGAGTGGTTTAAAGGGCTGGATTCAATCTCCAGTCTCTTTGGAGGCATGTGTTTAAAACACACTGCTGCCATAGAAACTTTTTAAAACACTGCATAGTCTTTTTTAAACAGTTTTTTATTGTGTCACCTGATTGTCTACTCAGTCAGTGTATTTGTATTTACAATGGTATAATTTTGTTGCACAGTAACTTACACAAACACAATTAAGTTTTAAATATAACTTCATGTAATATGCAAATACTCACCAAGGTTTATATGACTTTTGATTCAAGAAATGATCTGTGATAGGTTTATATGACTGAACATATCAATCTGACCTCGGACTGAATTTGCTGTGACGCTCACTAATGAAACGTACAGAGCAACTGTATTGAAGGTTTTCCCCACATGTAAACAGTCCTGTTGTAGGATAAAGTCTAGGATTTAAACTATGGCAGGAATCTGTTTTTAATTTTTAATTTTGGAGCATCTTTTGGAGCTCATTGATTAGATTTATAAACTGTGCATTTAAATAAGTTTACATATTATGACACATTTTATGTGAGTGATGGTTAAAAGGTTTTGTATAACATTGTACATTGGTTTTTGTAAAACATTTTGTGTATCTTTAAAAATAGACCCGTGTGTGTGACTGAAGTGACTGAAAAATTCATTACTTTGGTTTGGTTTATTTATTTATTTATTTATTTATTTATTTATTTATCCATTTCTGACTACAAATTTCGGTGTATTATAATTAATTAATTATTAAAATTATGGTTGCCTCGGGGGTTTCCTCCGGGTACTCCGGTTTCCTCCCCCGGTCCAAAGACATGCATGGTAGGTTGATTGGCATCTCTGGAAAATTGTCCCTAGTGTGTGATTGCGTGAGTGAATGAGAGTGTGTGTGTGCCCTGCGATGGGTTGGCACTCCGTCCAGGGTGTATCCTGCCTTGATGCCCGATGATGCCTGAGATAGGCACAGGCTCCCCGTGACCCGAGGTAGTTCGGATAAGCGGTAGAAGATGAATGAACTATGGTTTATTAGTGCCAGGAAACGACGTGATGTGGTTTGAGGCCACAGCTTATTGACGACATGACGTCACTATGACGCGGCGCCTCTTGTGAATTCGGCGCTGTTCCAGAAAGCTGCGATTTAAAACACGCTTCTTTACAAACTCACTATCAACGCTCTTATCACGCCCTGTAACACGTACGGATTAGACGACTTGTTTACGAGTATGGAGAGAGAGATGAGTGAAGACAGGAAGCTGTGCGCTTTACTGAACGAGATGCGATTGGACGGGTCGCTGTGTGACGCGGTGCTCAGAGTGGACGAAGTGGACTTCAAGGTCCACAAGAACATCCTCTCGGCGTACAGCCCGTATTTCAGGTAAAAAAACAAACACAACTTTTCATCTTAAAATGGTACCTAATGAGCAAAAACTATACCGAAGATGAAATGGTATTTACATTAGTATTAAATGAACAGATCCATAGTCACAACTCACAGCGCGAGTCTGATTTAATGATGATTTCTTAACGCCGACGTTTCCTCACAGCCATCTGACTGAAATCCACCCTGTTACACGATATTGTAATAAAACAAGTGTCAGGATGTTAAGGAGCGCATGTCCAGTGTGTGTACTGTGTAAAACACATGCGGTGACAACTGGGCTGGAAATAAACTATGAAGTGTTTGTTTTTTTCGCTGATATTTAGCTCCAGTTTAGTTTTCTTCGGCTACACCGTCTTCATCTTATCTTCATGGAAGAATATTTATATAGTGATAGATTTATTTCTTTTTAATAATCTGGATTTGCTGAATGATTCATTATAGTGTCTGAAGTACAATTAAAATGTATTTATTACTGGACTTGTCTATACAAGTTACATAAACTACACGTTTGATTGGCTATCGTCGCTCTGATTGACAGGCTAGAGGAACGCCCTCCGTTTAAACTCTCTCTAACTCCTGACTGCAGCTTCCACATCATCAAGACTCCAGTCTATTGTGTGGAGATATTTTTATTATATGTTTTAACAAATAATATGTTCTTCTCTTCCTGATCTGCAGAGCTCTATTCACAAGATGGAGCAATCTGGATCAGAGTGTGTACAACATCAATGGTGTATCTCCAGAAATCATGGATCTTATAATCCACTACATGTACACGCAGGACATTCAAGTCACCACTGATGAAGTGGAGACTCTCTTGGCCACGGCCAATTACCTGCTTATCCAAGACCTTGTAATGAGCTGCTGTGAATTCATACAGGAACACTTAAAGCCGGATAACTGCTTAAGGATTTGGCAGTACGCTGACACTCACTCGTGCTACGAGCTGCGGGATCAGGCCTACATGTACACGTTGCATCACTTCGAGGACGTCGTTTTTTCACAGTCTGGAAAATTCCTAGAGCTGACCGTGGAGCAGCTCAGTGACATCCTGGAGAAGGATGAGCTGAACATCAAGGAGGAGAAAACAGCGTTCCAAGCTGTATTCCTGTGGATCAGGTATGATCCCAGCGTCCGAACGCAGCACATAGTGAACCTGCTGCCGAAGGTGAGTGTCAATACACCCGACCAAGACCCTGATGATTGTTCCTACCTTGAGTTTGAATGGAACAGAAACCAGACAGTAGACTAACAGTTAGGGATCCAGTGATAGCTCTGAATTAATTTAATTAGGTAATGATGGTAATAAACAATACATGCTAATGGGCAGGAAAAATTATTTTGAGATCTTCTTGTTTAATAATAAGTCTTTTTTGTTATATAATACGATCTTAATCGTACAACAATTATCTCACAGTCTCCTGTAGAAATTAGTCAGATTCCATATTATCCTACAACCTTCCACATTTTTGCTCCACTTTCTAACCAAAAGTTCTGACCTTTCATATTGTGTTGTCTGTGCTGTGAGGTCAGGTGCGGCTGGCTCTGGTGACTCAGGAATACTTCCTGGAAAATATAAAGAAAAACCCGGTGGTCAGCAGTGTGTGTGAGTGTCAACCCATCATCGCCCACGCCATGAAGGCCATGTACGTCTCCAACACCAGACACTCACATCTGTTTACCCGTCCACGGCTCCCGTATTCCATCTTGTTTGCCATCGGCTTCAGTGAGGAATCTTCTAAGAACATAGTGGAAACGTACGACTCGAGGCTGGACAGCTGGATGTGCATCTCCAGCAGAGAAGAGCAAGTTCGAATATATCACGGCACAGTGTACTTTGATGGTTTGGTGTATGTTATTGGTGGCTCTGACCTTGTGGAATACTTCAACACCATGTGCACATTTGATCCCCTGGATGGAACGTGGAACGAGGCAGCGCCCATGCACTCGTGCCGCGGCTATGTTAGCGTTACCGTGCTGGACGGATTCATCTATGCCATGGGAGGCTTCGACGGCACCGTGAGTCTTAACACAGCTGAGCGTTATCAACCAAGCACCAACCAGTGGAGCCTCATCCCATCCATGCAGGAGCAACGAAGTGACGCCAGCGCTGCCACTTTAAATGGCAAGGTAAGCCTTCAATTCTCACACACACACTTCAGCACAGTGAATTGGGGTCAGAGGTCAGGATCATTCCTGATACAGTGCCCTGGTACAAAAAGGGTCAAGGGCCTTTGGCTAAAAAATTTAATTAATCTATTATTAATATTATTTAATGTTCCAGTCCCTGATGAGACCTGAAAGCAGAACCTGGAGACACCCAGAAGCTTGATTACTTTTTGTCTTTTTTTTTTTTTTGGTTCCTGTAGATCTACATCTGTGGAGGCTTCAGTGAAAACAAGCATCATTTCACGGCTGAGTGTTTTGACCCTTATTCTAATCAGTGGACCCTGATTGAGCCGATGCACATGCCCAGGAGTGGCCTAGGTGTCATTGCGCTGAACAACCAATTGTTTGCTGTAAGAACTGAAAATAATACACACACACACACACACACACACACAGAAAATGGATCGAAATTTCAACCTTTAAACAAAAATGACGTCTTAAAATGAGACTACGGTATGTGGTAAATGTGAAAATAATTCTATGAAAACTTAATTTTTGAAGAAATAAATGAAGCTCATATCATTGTTTTGTAAGTGGCGGGATGGATACATGTTTCTATTCGCACTGTTTATGTTCATTCACACAGAGAAATCTGATGTTTTATAGATCGGAGGTTTCGGTGGATTCAGTCGGATGCAGAGCATCGAGGCCTTTAACCCTTGCACCAACTCCTGGAGGTTTCTTTCCCCCATGCTTAACCCACGCAGCAACTTTGGCATTGAGGTAACGAACCTGGTGTTAATACAAGATTAGACCCAACTCCAAAACCTGGAGTGAATGAATAATAATGAATAATAATCCATCTATTGTCTACCTCTTCACCATATGATCGTCTTCTTCTTCTTTCAGGTGATGGACGGTCACTTGTATGTGATTGGTGGCTGCAATAATAAAGGCACAACCTCCAGATGCGAGTACTACGATGTGTATAAAGATGAGTGGTAAGAGCAGCTTACTGTCACTTCCAGAGATCTGGGGTTATGTAGTTAAGTTTATCCTAGAAACTCGTAGGGTGTGTGTGTGTATCTTGTAATTATTTAGTGTATTAAACTGAACCCCAGGGTAAATGTGATGTTATGGTGATAATTAAACACAGAAACATTACAAACATGACAAACGTTTGATTTCCTGCAGGTTCCATGTCCAGAATCTGAACATTTCCCGCAGCGCAGTCAGCTGCTGTGTGGTTTCTGGGCTTCCCAACGTCACCGACTACACCACAGAACGTGATGGTTTACTCTAGATGCACTGCTTTTATTACTTTTATTATATTTTATTATTATATGTCATGGTATTATTAATTAATTGCCTATTTTAAGACATAGAGTACAGATTAGGATTTAACCTCTATCTGTCATTATAAACATTTATTTTATTGTATTAATCATCTGCGTAATTCAGCTGTGTTTATGACACAATAGTCTGTTATCGGAAATCTGTATAAATATTCAGGAATAACTCCTTCTTTTTTTTATTTATTTATTGCATCTTTGGGAGCTCAGAGTTTATAGTTATACACAGAACAAATCAATCATATTAAGTATTACGTATTTAATGTACGTGTGATGAGTAAAAGGTACTAAAAGTAAAAAAAAATCGATTTCTATAATTGTATAACGTTCATTACGGGAAATGTTACTTTATACCTTTAAAACTACTCAGGTGTGTGTCAATGAATATTAAATGTTTTAAAATGAATATATATGAATATAACAGTGTATTGATTTTTTTGGTTCTTTTGCATTTCAAAAAATAAAAAAAAAAATCATAATGTGCTGGGTGTTAAAACACAATGTTTAATATAAAATGTGTCATATGTATATAGAGTTGTTGTTTTTTTTTACTTTGTATATGAATCAAAGTGTACAGAATACAAAACTTGTCTCACTTTATTATTGTTACTAAATCTCATGTACTGGATCTATAATATATTCAGCTGTATGAGTGTGGAGCTTCCTGGTTTGTTATAATAATAATGAAACACAAATAAATTCATTAATATTGTTTCATCACTGTCTTTTTTTAATCATTTTTGACTACATATATTTTACTGTTTTATAGTTATTTTGATTAAAACCATGTAAAGAAGGCTTCTAACACAATAAATCTGAGATTTATATTAAAATAATTCAGAAAGATCTTTCTTTTTTTTTTTTTTTAATTCTGAACAGAAACAATATTTTAGTGTTTCCTGTCTCCTGTGTCCCACAACACTCCTCTTTAGTCAGAAACCAGCTAAAGTGAAAGACAATAATGTTTAATACAATTCTTTATGTATCAGAGACTACACTGAAGCTGAGAGTAGAAATAAAACCAAACACATGGATAATTATTTTCAGTACCTGAGCTTAGTTCTACTTTGCAGTGTGATATGTTTTGCTCACAGAAAACACTTTCTACATGGATCAACCTTAAAAAAAAAAAAATGCAACAATAAAAAATGCTGTAATGGATATAATTTTTTTTTTGTAACCAGACATACAGGAAGTGATTACTTCTGTGCAGGACGTTAGGCCTGTTTAGGTTCTTGAAATCACTTTGGAAAGGAAAAATAATGTTAAACAGTTAAGGACATTTTAAACAAAATAATACAACTTTAGCTTGAGCAATTTTAGTTGATTTTATTCAAATTAAAGTTTTCATTTTCGTTCCCTGTAGAGATTCTAATCCTTGATTCTAATCAAACAATAATTAACTTTATTAAGCTTCCTAACTGTTCACTGAGTCTGTGCTAGAGTGGGGTGTGAGAAGCTAGCACTGGATCTGCATCTTTCACAACTCTGGGCTGTATTTCTGTGCTGGTTGGACACAGACGCTTGTCTGTTGACATAAGCAAGTTTATGCTAGAATGTTCCTTCTTGGTGGAAAGCAGAAGACTGTAAAGGTCTGAGTGTCTGCGGGAAGTGTGTCCGAGTGGTCTAAGATGCTGGATTTAGGCTCCAGTCTCTCTGGAGGCGTGGGTTTAAACCCCACTGCTGCCAGGGAAATGTTTCAAGGCACTGATTTAGTGTCCTGTCTATGCTAAAGTGGGGTGTGATAACCTAGCAGTCTGGATCTTAACTTTGGTAGATATTTCTGTGCTGGTAAACTTACACGCTCACACTAGCTTGCATCCTGTTTCCGCTCTTTGGAGGTGTGGGTTAAATCCCACCGCTGTCAGAGAAACTTTTTTTTTTTAATCTCACCTAAATGTCTGCTCAGTCAGTGTATTTGTATTTACAATGGTAAAATTTTGTTGCACAGTAACTTACACAAAGCACAATGGAGTTTAAAATATAACTATGTAATATGTAAACACTTTATGTAAATACTCACCAAGATGGAAATTCTTTGACATTATTTTGTGTGCAGGATTCGAAACGATCTGTGTTGTTATGGAGGAATGCACAGTGCATTGGGGATTCGGCCTTAATAGTCCTGCAGTAGGCAAAGTGCTGGGTACTTGGGATTGATGAATGTGCACAAATCTGGCTGTTTTAATCAAGATTATCCTGCAAGATTTTTTTCAATTACCTTAAGTTCCCCATTATAGGCTAACCTGCAATTTTGTAAAGCTACCTCAAACAAGAGGTTGAGGCTATAGAGTGCCAATGAACTTTGCAAAGTGTGTGGGGTCTTAACAAAACAAAGGCTCACACTCGCGTCCCGTTGCTAATGCTCACAGCAATGTGTGCCGTTACCGAAATAGCTCAGTTGGGAGAGCGTTAGACTGAAGTTCTAAAGGTCCCTGGTTAGATCCCAGGTTTCGGCAATTGGTTTGCTTCTAGAGAGGTGGCGTATGTTTGTGTCATTGGCTAGGGAGTGCTGATGAACATTGCAAAGCCCTTGTGGCTTTGGATCTTGTTGTTCTTGACAAGACCATTTTTAAGCCTGTTTGGTAAAGGAATTGTGCCAGAAAGCTACATTTAAAGACACCGTGATTTTCAAATCTATCCCTGGGTCTAGGTGTTTTACAAGGGTGTACTGACTTAGGACCTGCTTAAGCGCATTTGCTTTAGGAAGTGTGCATGGTACAGTCTTTGTACACAGGCCCCTCCTGAGCCTGGGTTTACATGCAGGTACTGTGGCACAGTGGTTTTTCTAACCGATATAGCGGTTACACCTCACAAAAGGGAGAAGCTCTTCAAAGTTTTCTTCCAGTAAGCCACACTAGACTGTAACTAAAGAGACAGCTGTTGTGTACCATTTGAAGTCCACTGGTGGCCAATATACACTAGAGGTGATGATGCATGTAAACCTGCAGATGGCAGTAAATGACATGAAAAGAGCCTAGAAGTGAACTTGACTGGACCTGGACACAACAGAAACATGTGAAGCGTAACAGTAGCCATGAACATTAAACCTGAACAAAGCTTCAGCACAGATACCTGGTGTGTGGAGTGCAGTCAGACTGAAACACTGGAATTACCACAGAAATTTAAAATAGCATGGAGCTATAAAATTATTTAATTACAACAATATATTTTGTAGAATAGAAAAGTGTTTTTTACTTTATAGAAATAAGACATATAGGAGCTCCATATTTGAATATTTTACTGGCTATATTTTTTTAGGACATGTGTGTGTGTAATTTACATAATGTGACACATTTGAGGCACAGAGCCCTCTTCAGATCAACCCACGCATTCTCAATAGGATTCAGGTCTGGGCTCATTTCAAAACGTTAATCTTCTTCTTGACTTGTTGATTCTTTGGGTCACCATCATGCTGAAAGATGAAGTTCCTCTTCATCTTCAGCTTTCTAGCAGAAGCCTGAAGGTTTTGTGCCATCATTGATTGGTATTTGTAAATGTTCATTGAATCCTCCACTTTGACTAAGGCCCCAGTTCCAGCTGAAGAAAAAATAGCCCCAACTCATGATGCTGCCACCACCATGCTTCACTGTGCGTATGGTGATCTTTTGGTGATTTGCAATGTCATTTTCACACCAAACTTACCTTTGTTTCTTTAGACCATAACACATTTTCTCACATGCTTTTGGGAGACTTCAAATGTGTTTAGCTAAATTTAGCCAGGCTTGGATGTTTTTCTTCAGAAGAAAAGGCTTGCCAGCCTACCCCATGACCCAGACATATGAAGAATATGGGAGATTGTTAAGATTGTCTACACATTGTTCTACACATCCTGTACTTGCCAGTACTGACCAGTTTTCTTCTCATCTTTTCATCAATTTTGGAGTGTAGTTCTTGTTAATGTCACTGTGCCATATTTTTTCCACTTGATGATGACTGTCTTCACTGTGTTCGATGGTATATCAAATGCCTTGGAAATTTTTCTGTACACTTCTCCTGACTGATACCTTTCAACAGTGAGATCCCTCTGATGTTTAGAAGCTATCTGTGGACCATGGCTTTTGCTGTAAGATGTAACTAAGAAAATGTCAGGAAAAGCCTACTGGAACAGCTGAACTTTATTTGGGGTTAAACAGTGTCACTTTAAATAATGGCAGGTGTGTCCTGACTCCTATTTAACATGAGTTTGAATGAGATTGCTTAATTCTGAACACAGTCACATCCCCAATTATAAGAGAAAAAGTTCTGAAATGATTTATCTTGGTCTCAATTTTTTACATCACATAAACCTGGCATTTTAACAGGGTGTGTAAAATCTTTACATCCACTGTATGACACAACACAGATCTGTAAGTCTAAGATATGTTTAAGAGATGAAGTCAGATGTAGTAGACTCTACTGAACTTACTATCAGAGGTCTAAAGCTCTCAGATTCTGCTCTCTATCACTGTGCTCTTGTAGTAACACAGTGATACAGAGTCAGTGAAAGGCTTTACAAAAACATTATAATGGCAAATACACATGCAAGAGGTTTCTAAAAACCATGAACTATGAACTTTTTATCAGTTAACCACAAACATAAATAAAAGCTGTGGTAACAGATGCAGCTTGAAGAAATAGCAAATAAAAATGAAGAGGGTTTAAACTACACATTAATCACAGTAAATTCACAAGTCTATATATTATTGGGCCAGTCAATAATCAGTTTGATCAGCCAGATAAAACATGATGAAATGGCTGAATAATAAACAGCAGCAGTGTCATAACTGGTTTTGCACAAGATTAATATTTCAAGCAAATAGTATATGCTATATTTAATAATGCAGTTGTCCTTTAAGAAATAGGTACACAAGGGACTAGTATATCATGAAGAGTAATATACAGGCCACAGTTTCTGGACACATCTATACTCTGGCATTCATTTCATTAAAGTATGTGGGTTTAAAATATTGTGATGCATGATCAAGCAAATAAGTAAAGTAAAAAAGTAAATTTATCTAAAGTGGATTTTGTGTGTTTAATCACCTCATGGGAGTGAACAAGTATGTCATGTAAATAGAAAGATGTTGAAATGTGAAATCTGTTTCCTTTTATTTTATATTTCTTGTTCTGCTTTACATTTAATAAAGAACATACAGAAACAACAAACTCAGCAGTATTTGAGAGAGAAATGCATCAGTGCATACAGTTTAAATATAAGGTTTAATGTAAATGTGACATAGAGTATACTTGTTCTTCTATCATACATACTGCTGATATAATATCCTAACCCCTGTCCTGGTTACTGTTAGTGCCTAAGCTCATTTCAGAGATACCATTCTGATTAAACAACACAACTGTCCACTTCAGACTAAACTGTCATAAGAATACATACTTATCTAATGTCAATTCTCTGACAAACAAAAGCACCTGCTGTGTCAGAAACACTGAAAACTGGAAACCTCTGGAAATCTGAATGTAAAGCCAGGATGTTTCAGTAAGAATCAACAATCTGACAACAACATTGGTGACACTGTCATGTGATGCTGTGGGGTGGAGCTCTTTAAAGCTTTATGGTGTTAACATATTAGATTACAGAAAGATCTGGACTATTTTCACTGAGCTAAGACCAGTCATCATGTTCACTGTTATATTCATGTATCTGTGGCTTTCACTAGGTGAGTTAACATTGACTTTTTGTTATTGCAGAAATATTAACTAGATTATATTAAATATTAGTCTGTGTGGTGATGCAGTGTGAAAATGCAGAGTGTGGGTCTGACTTAAGTATTTCCTGTTGATTATTTAAAGGTTAAAAACATTATGTTCTCTTCTCTATGACAGGTGACTCCATGGCAGATTCAATAGAGCCACTTTTCACTCAGAAAGTTGTAGATGAAGGTGATGTTACTCTGTCCTGCAGATACAAATTCAGCAGTACTGCAGGAAACAGCAACCTTCAGTGGTACAGACAATATCCAAAATATAAACCTGATTTCATTCTTAATATTCTTCCAAGTGGAACTTTTGATTCTGGCCCTCCATCAAGAATGTCTGTTAAAGTTAATGTTACACATGTGAACATGATCATCTCCTCTGCTGCTGTATCAGACTCTGCTCTATACTACTGTGCTCTGCAGCCCACAGTGACAGGAAATCCAGCTGCACTGTACAAAAACTAAGACAGTTTTTTTATATTGAATATATATACAGAATTTTGAATTTACATGCCATATTTGGAAATCCTTTCTCTCTTGTTATTAATAGTTTAGATTTGTAACACGTGTGATTATTAGGATACAGCTGATTCCATTAGAGTGATAGATTTTCTCTATTTTCTCAGTAATCCCAGAAGTCCCCAAATCCAAAAGTGTTTAGATTTTCTGCAGAGACAGAACAACACACACCTCCCTTCCATCACCATCACTACATTCAGGAAAATATTGCTAGCATCCTGAAAATCTGTATAGTAATCCCTCGCTACTTCGCGGTTCAGGTTTTGCAGTTCAAGTTCCACTGTGATTTTTTAAAGATTATTCATCGAAAAATAAAAATAACAACGCTTTCCCCGGATGCCAGACAAAGAGAGAAACTCTCACAGAGGCTTTGTACATACCCACGGGCACTCAGACAAGGCACGTGATTGGCTCCCGGCGCGAGATCTGAACTGATTGGCTGCGCATCATCGCATCCTCTCTCAGCTTCTTCCCTTGTTGTACTGTATCTCGCCACTCTCGTTCATGCTGTCAACTGTGTCTCGCGTATTGTGTTTTCATTAAGCCCTTACAATGCCTCATAAGCGCCGTGCAAAAGATTCCACTAGTGAGCCCAAGAGGAAGAGGAAGATTATGACCATAATTGAAAAGGTCAAACTAAGGTTTTATAGTTAAATAGATTTAAGTAAAATATATGTGAGTGAGTGAATGTATAATATTAAAGTTTTATAATTAAATAGATTTAAGTAAAATTATAGTATAAATATAAATATATAAAGTATAAATATACATATTTTAAACATTCTGGTACCCACACACACATATACGGAATTTCCTAGGGGGGGCACTCCTACTTCACGGATTATCGCGAGGGGTTCCGGACCCCATTAACCGCGATAAACGAGGGATCACTGTATTTGATCAATGTAGTTTATAGTAATAGACATCTGTATATTATATTCATAGCACATGTATATTCATCTGTATATTATATTCATAGCACATATATATTCATCTGTATATTATATTCATAGTACATATATATTCATTATTTGTATATTGTATTCATAGAACATACATACTGTTTATAGTAATAGCCATATATTTTGTTACAGCACATATCCTTCTGTAAATCTGTATATTATGTTCATAGTACACACACATCTGTAAATCACTTCCATATCACCACCTTATTTAACTAATTTAAATCCTGTAAAAAACTGTATACCCTGCACTTGCTACTATTAGACCTAAACTGCATTTCGTTGCCTTGTACTTGTACATGTGTAATAACAATAAAGTTTAATCTAATCTAATCTAATCTAATCTAATATACACATATGTGTGTGTGTGTGTGTGTACTGAACTACAAGTGTATTGTACTGAGAAAATCATATACATTTAAAAGATATGTTTATCATATATTTATTTACTTTTTTAAAAAAGTAATTAAAAAAATGTGTGCAGTTGTTTTATTCTAAAATGGATATGTTTTGTCAGGCTGCTTGACTGACAAAAGAGAACTGACCGGGACACTTTTCTGCAAGGAGTGGAGCTTCCCCAGCAGATAAGTGTGGCAAAGCATTTACTGCCAAACCCAAGAGGGCTTCCGACAGCACACGTGGAACATGGACATGCTGTTATCGAGTTCCAGGAACCTGAAAATTTTAAGGCTGAGGCACTAATTTGCCACCGCAAAATGCTAGAACTGGGACTGTGGTAACACATACAGATGTATCTGCACCTGGCACCAGCACCAATGGACTTTGCAATGCATTGTGGGGTCTTGGCAAGCCAAAGGCTTTACAATGGTTGGCGGCCATGCCTTGTAGTTATGAATCGTAGGAAAAAGAGTTACCGGACCCCAAGAAACTCACACAAATACTCTAGCATCTAGAAATAGCTCAGTTAGGTGATCTTAATCTGATGATCTGAAGGTCTCAGGTTTGATCCTGGGTTTTGGCAATTGGTTCATTTGGTCATTTGCTGCATAAGTTCACATCCTGCCATACCTTCGGGATATGAAACTTAGGAAAAAGAGCTACTGCAAACAGTCAATTCATTAGTTAATGATCCTGATATACATATTTACTCTTGTAATATATATTCACAAGTATTAACTCTCCTTTTTCAAGTCAAGAGTCAAGTTTTTAACCTTTCGGCAACATGCAGGTGAGTTCGGTCGTTGATTTGGCTAACTTTGGTTGACAGTTCTTTAATACTCACATTTATATTAGATATGTAAGCTGTTTTGGCCGTGACGACCATTTATATAGATATGTTTGCAATGCTTTTGCTGGGCGTGATTTACTGGTTTAACTTATAAACTACTATTGATTATATCAATAATAAATAATATACAGTGTGAAGTCTTTGCTGTTATTGCGCGCCTTTTTTTCCCCCAGATGAACGCAAAAACGGGGGAACACTCGACTGGAAAAAAACATTACACTATACAGTATGTCCCACTGAGTACAATTGTGTGACTGTTTATGTGTTATAATAATGATATAACACATAATTGATTATGTTTATGTAAGTTTTTTCTCTTGTATGTTTTTTCTTGTCCTTAGACTTACTTTGTTCATTTGTCATGTGGGGCATTCATCTTTTATTCTATCTAGCTAGGGTGCCAACTTAAACAAACCTTAAAAAGAGCCCAATTTGTCTGAAATAGTGATGACCGGTTCGTGAACGAATCGTTCTTTTGAACCGGTTCTTTTTAGTGAACTTGATGAACCAGTTCACCAAATCGGACTGATTCGTTCTAAACAGTTTGCGTCTTGAGTCAGCGCTGATCCACACGTTACTAAAGTTATTCACTTTTGGTCTCTAAATAAACTCTAAATAAACTAATATCCCGGAGTATATGTAACTCCTGTACACTGAACTGAGACATGTTGTGCTAAGAGAACTGTGAGCTCGAGCTGTTGATACTGCGCATGCGTGAATCACTGAACCGATACAGCGAATGATCAGTACAGAACTGAGAACTGTTTCTTTCGGACGCGTCCGAGAATCGATGAGCTGTTGATACTGCGCATGCGTGAATCACTGAACCGATACAGCGAATCATCAGTACAGAACTGAGAACTGTTTCTTTCGGAAGGGTCCGACATACTGAGAACCGATGAGCTGTTGTTACTGCACATGTGTGAATCACTGAACTGATACAGCAACAAATGTACATGGTTATGATTTAATGTCTTATCAATGTATGAGTGTTTGATGGAGCGAAAGAAACATTTTAAAAGTATGCTTTTTTTTTGTAAGTTTTTGTAAGTTGATGAAGATTAGTTTATTCACTTTATATCTATAAGACACGTAAAACATCCACGTTTACACATCAATGCCTGTACTGGGTGTTTAAGTTGCAAAACTTAAATGTAAGAAATGTATTCAACTAAAGTTATGATTACAAAGAACTTTTCGAATGTGTTAAATTGATTGTATTAATAGGAGGGGGATATACATCTCTCCTAATTCAAGTGAAGATGCGAGTTGAAAATTTGAACCATGAGAGCAGCTTTGTTTGTCATAGAGCAAAGCCAAACTAAGGCTGCAAAAGAGGATCAAAAGACACCTATGGTTGTGTAAGATTTGAACCGCAGCTTCCACCTGGGACAATAGAGTCTATAGACAATAGACTACAGGACATTTACAGCTATGAGGGAACTGGTGCTATAGAGAGAGCAGAAGTAAAAACTCTTATGGAGATTACATTCTGTCTTTTGCATGAACAATTAAATTCCATACCAACACCATCAGTTCGACATTAGGAGCCAGTGGCCATACTTCTTCCATCACAAGTCTATCTGTGCCTTCTTCAAGTTGCTCACTGACATTGATGTTCCTAATGCTTTCAAAATGTCCAAAATGGAAAGGCAATCATTGAGTACTTCAAGAACAAATCAAAAAGTAAAGGATGTCCTATCCCACCCTGAAAACACAGAGATGGCACACCTGCATATCAAGTTTCTAATGTCCCATTTTCAGGAACATGAAGATGGACTGGTGTTGCATGCAGATGTGAGTATTCGGTTTTCTGCTTTACTAAGTAATATTATGTATTCTGACTTGTGTATTGTGTCTCCTCTACAGGTTGCTGCATCTGCTGTTGAGAAGAAACTTGATCTAACTGCAAGTCCTCATCTCATTTGGCTTGGTTAGTGTCTTATTAAAATGTTAAGAAGAAACATTGACAAATGGGGGAGATACAATAAAAAAAACATTTCTGTTGTATACAGTTGTAAATGAATAGTTTACCCAAAAAGTTTTCCATGTTTACTCACCCTTTTTCCAAACCTGTATAAATTTCTTTGCTCTGCTGAATGCTCTAAACTTGTATTGTTTTCCTACTGATACTTTTTAGGTGAATTAAAAAAATTTTACAAAGTCTTCTCAATGGCAAATCTTGAAATTGTTGTTATATATTTTTGGTTTATTTTTTATTTTAGGTATGGCAGAGCAGACAGATGCTGTCCGATGGATGATAAGCCTAGAGGGCCGTGTTATTTGTGAGTGGGTCCAGTCATCATTTTTGACTGCACTTGCAACACTGTTTGCTGTGTACTACGTCTTTAACCTGCAGTATCAAGAGGGCACTTGTTTCACATTGGATTTTCTTCAAAGGTGTGACACTTAAGCTTTCCATATTGTATTTTATTTCCTCTAAGAATCATCTTCACAAGAATTTTGATACATGATTCTGTCATACAATGGTACTTTGTTATATTTGTCTTTATACGCTTCATTGGAATAAACCCAGAAAGAGGCTCAAAGACCTGCAGAGGCAAGGTGGTCTCCAAGAAGACAGGCAAGGTGGTGAATAAAAAGTCTGCAACAGTTAATCCAAAGGTTGCCTCTACTGAAAAATCTTGTGTATTTCGAATGGGATTTCATCTAGGTAAGTAAATTTGCTTTAATAAATAAATGCCGAAAATAGGGTGCCAGGTTCAGTGATCAAATCAACTTGTGTGGCATCTTGCTCTCTGATTGAGTCTTGGGGCATGGCAGTGCTGCTTTTCTCAAACCTGTTCTATTATACTAATTAGGAAGAATTTGCTGCTTTTGTCAGAGAAGTGTGAGCGATCACAGTTTTCCGAGTGACAGGCGGAGAAACAGTTCATTTTATTGAAGATGATCAACTGGCTTCAAGAGTTCAGTCTTTTTCCTATTTTAACACAAAAACAGCATAATTAATTTTTTTGTAAACCAGATGATTTTCTCTATGAGTTTTGGTTGAAGCAGAGACCAGCCAAAAACAAGCAGGCTGGGTGGCACACAAACTGTGGCTAAAACACTGAAATCCAATGCGGTATTTCTCAAGGCCAGCATTTCATTTTATTGAAGATGATCAGCTGGCTTCAAGAGTTCAGTCGGTTTCCTATTTTAACACAAAAACAGCACAATTTTGTTTTTGTAAACCAGATGATTTTCTCTATGAGGTTTGGTTGAAGCAGAGACCAATCAAAAGCAAGCTGCTTTTTGTCAGAGAATTCTTGGCTATGTTACAGTTGGAGCAACTACAAAGCAACCTCCCCATCAAGGAATCAAAACACTGTCTTCCGCAGGCAAGTCGAGAGCTGTGCCACTTTTGTCCAAGACGTCTTGGCCTTCCTAGAGTTTGAACTGGGCAGAAAAGCAGCCTCCCCGTTGGGGAATCGAACCCCGGTCTTCCAGGTGACAGGCGGAGATACTGTCCACTATACTAACGAGGAACACTTGTCCTGAAACTTGACGGCTGCCGGCAACTGGGACTAGACTGCGCCTGCCCCAGTGCAAGTTAAATGCTGAAAATAGGGTGCCAGGTTAAGTGATCAAATCAAACTGTGTGGCATCTTGCTCTCTGATTGAGTCTTGGGGCTTGGAAGTGCTGCTTTTGTAAAACGTGTTCCATTATATTAACTAGAATCAATTTGCTACTTTTGTCAGAGAAGTCTTGGCTTTGTTACATTTAGCACATGTAGCACCCCGCGTGACAGGCGGAGATACTGTCCACTATACTAACGAGGAACACCTGTCCTGAAAGTTGAAGGCTGCGTGGCAGGCAACAATTCTACCACTGAATCACCAATGCCTACTTTAAGGTGTCATGGACACCTTTGGCAGAGGTGGCCGGCCCTTTTAATGGTTCTTCTCAAGCTACGTCTGTTTTGTACTTGACCCGGTTTATCTTTTCCTACTGTGGCAGCGATTTGCTCAACTCGACGGTGCTTTGGTCCACAACTTCCGAAGGCGGCCACAGCTGTCCGTCGGTCTTGCGGCTGTTTACCCTGTCATCGATTTGACCCCTCATTGAGCTATGATCGCGGTTCAGCCATATGAGCAGAGTAAGACATTCATATGTGCTTCGTGAATCTGTGAATCTGTGAATCTGTTCATCAGATTTGAAAGAGAGCACCTTAAGCATAAGTCAATTTCAGCGCCACTGACAGTTTGTACACCCTGATGTGCTGCGCTATTAATTTGCAAATTCATCAACATGCGATTTCTCTGGAAAATTTTCCGTAGTGTGTGATTGCGTGAGTGAATGAGAGTGTGTGTGCCCTGCGATGGGTTGGCACTCCATCCTGGGTGTATTCTCCCTTGATGCCCGATGACGCCTGAGCCGAGGTAGTTCGGATAAGCGGTAGAAAATGAATGAATGAATGAATCAACATGCTATTAGCCTGTTCATAAAATTCGTAAGAGTGCACTTATACTTGGGAGGTTGCACTTTACACTATGCTTGTTAACAATGATAATGAAAAGTTTTTTTCTTAATCTATTATTAAATATTTTTATCCACATCTCGCAAGCCCTGTTAGAACCTGTGCACACGTCATATCCGTCGTGTTTGATGTTTTTCTTTAACTTGTTTATTTTTGTTTAAATCCAAACACAACACTGAGCTGCACGGAGCAACATCCTACATCCGACTTTAGAGACAGAAAGAAAACTCCATGGATTTCCGCGCTCCTCCCGACCAAACTCAGTCAGCTCACGGTAAGAGAATGTGACTTTAATGTCATAGTGTTTTTACAATAAAGCAGGTTTAAATTACACCGTGTTACAGTCTAATGTTTTCTATCTAAGCGAGATCCTCTTTTGAAGTGAATTAGCACAATGCTACTTACTGTGCTAGCGAACTTGGACACAGGTATAAATGACAGTAAAAATACTGAACCGAATCGATGAGCTTGACTTAAGAATCGATTTTAATTTCACAATAAAATATTTCCTCTGTTGTTTGGTGACTTTTCACAATCCTCACTACAGGTTTTACAGTAAAGCAGGTGTAACATAGTGATTAGACACATACATGATTAGCTCCGGACTTTTAGTTACAATGTGTTTTCTACCTGTAGAATGTAGCTAATCATTTCATTTACACAACAGCACAGTGAGGGTCATATTGTATTTAAGGGTTAATATCAAATATTACAGACTTTTATTTAATTATAGTTTATTATTATTCTCTCTCTCTCTCTCTCTCTCTCTCTCTCTCTCTCTCTCTCTCTCTCTGAAATCCAGCCGACTGGGGCCAAACACATAACCAGGTTGGTTATTGAAGGAGAGAACAACTATGACCTGGTCAACTTGATTGCGGAGCCCAACCGTCTGCGTGCCCAAGTACACACACACAAACACATACATACACACACTCATACATAAACACACAAAAACTCTTTTTTTTTGTATGTTTCAGTAAATTGTCTAGATGTTTAGCAATATATAACTTGTGCTCTGTCAGATTCATGCAGTTGACATGAGTTAGCTTTATTTGTGTGGAAACAAAGCCACACCCACTAATGACTTATTTACAGATACTCACATTCATGTATATAACTTGCTTATTCAATCATATCTTGTGCTCTCACCAAAACCAAGTCAGCCAATGAGCGGTTAACGCTCAGTTCCAGTCCCAAACACAGATACAATTGGAGGGTTGAGTCAGGAAGGGCATCAGACATAAAACCTGTGCCAAATCAAAACACGTGGTTCGGACGATCCGCTGTGGCGACCCCGAACAAGGAGCAGCCGAAGGACAACAACAACTTGCCTATTCAATCATCATACACGAATCAAATAGATGAAACACTGTAATTTACTGTCATTCATGTGTGTGTGCAGGTCGAGCAGATTGCTGCTGTGCTTCAGGCGAGGGAAGCTGGCCAGGACATGGTAAGTACTCTGATGCATACAATAATTCTTAGACAAATGCTACACAATTTTATTCTGCAGTCATTACACACACTTTGCAATTTATAGCCAAAATATACAGTAAGCTCCCTAGATAGGTTGAATCTTTGGCCTGAAATGAAACATGTCCTGTTTGATACACAGTATAAGGACAAGCTCTCTTTTGCTTGATGAAGAGCTCTTAAGAACACTTGCTAGGGCAAAATGGAGACCAGATATTTCTTCAATCTGCTCAATAGAAATCTGCTGAATAGAATACATGCAGTAAGACAATAAATCTGGAATATCATCACAATTATTAAGACCAGAGCAATAATAGTATAATATTGTTATAATAAACTGTTATTAAAATTTGGTAATTATCATTATATATAAAAGAAATATAATCAGTGCATGTCTACTTTTCTTTTTTCAGCATTTTCCTGCACTCAAGAAGAGGAGGAGAAAGAACTGTATATAACTGTGTATATTATTGTATAAACTGTATTCTATTGTATGTACTTCAGCCTATAAATAATTATGGGGCAAAACTGTGTTTATTCAATATTTTACTGCATTTATTCTTGTTTCAGATTATTTGTTGAATGTCGTTCATAACTTATTACCAATACTTCACCACATGAGTGGATAGAAGCTACATTTTTTTTTTTTTTCTTGAATAAATCATTTAGTATATTTCATGCATCAGGGTTCACATTTCTGTGCATTGTGTCATACATACACCTTTAAGATATGGTTAGAATTTAATACCAAATCAAATTTCCCTTAAAATATTACTTGTCAAAGTACCACTAACTTTATATTTAAATCTAAAAAAAATTATCAATACATACAATGTTTTTCTTAAATAGTTATTCTTAAATATCAGTAGTTATGACTAGACTGATGTGCAAATGTTAAATTCATACAAATATCATATTCAAATTTCAAATATCAAAATATCAATATCAAATTTCAGCTGAAATTGCAGTAATTCTGTTTTTTTTTTTTAACCACGATCATTCCGCAAGATTTATTTTACTTTACATTCACTATTATAGGCTAACCTGCAATTTTGAAAATTCCTAATTAATTCAATTAATTTTCACATTTTACTGTTAATTCCAATGGAAAGTTTTTCCAGTCGTGAAAATTCCTGGAATTTTGCAAGCCTACCACCAACAAGAGGCTAAGACTATGGAGCACTGATGAACTTTGCAAAGCGTTATAGGTTCTTGGCAACTCAAAGGCTTTACAATGGTTCTGGCTTCCATGCCCTCAAGGTGTGAATCTTAGGGGGGAAAAAAATAGTGTTACCAGACCTCAAGAAACTCACATGCTTAAACGAGCTCACATGCTCATACGCCATTGCTGAAATAGCTCAGTTAGGTGGGTGTTAGACTGGTGAGCTTAAGGTTCCTTGTTTGATCCTGGCTTTTGGCAATTGGTTTGTTTAGAGACAGGTGGTGTAAGTTCAGATCCTCAAGCTATATCGTCTAAAGAGTTCCAGTGAACTATGCACAGCCCTTGTGGCATTGAATCTTGACAAGAATGTTTTAAGCCCGTTCAAGCATGCTTCAGAGCTACATTTAAAGACCCTGGGCTTTTCATAGTGTGATTTGGTGTATTTTTGCCGGATGAGGTGGCCGAGTGGTTAAGGCGATGGATTGCTAATCCATTGTGCTCTGCATACGTAGGTTCAAATCCCACCCTCATCGATGCCCCTACTTTACATTAACACATTTGATTGATGCACACCAAATGCTTTTCGCCTGTGGTATATGGGTCTACGGCATTAGACCCTTCTTAAGTGCATAAGCTTTGTAGACAGGCCCCTCATGACCCTAGCCTAACATGCAGCTGAATGGTCTAAGGTTCCAAAGAAGCCTCTGGTCTCTTTGGAGCTGTGGGTTCAAATCCCACTGCTTCTGTGAAAACCTTTCAAGGCACAGATTAGGCTTCCTACCTCTTCCATGAGTCTTTTCTAGAGTGGGGTGATAAAACCTAGCACTGGGTAAGCTCACACTAGCTTGTATTCTGTTGGTGCTCTTTAGAGTTATGGATTTAAATCCCATTGTTGTCAGGGAAACTTTTCAAGGCACTTGAATTCTAGCAACTAAATCCAACTGATTAAGCTTTCTAACGGTTCCCTAGCACTGGGTCTGCAACTGTGAGCCATATCTCTGTGCTGATTACACACAGATGCTTCTTAGTTCAGGTGAGACAGCAGAATACTTCTCACTAACAACATTCACAGGTCCTCTGGTAGCATTGCCGAGTGGTCTAAGGCGCTGTATTTAGGCTTAAGTTTCCAGCTGTGAACATTCCTGGAATTTTGCAACCCTAGTCACAAATAAACTACAGTGGGGCTCGAAAGTTTTGGGCACCCCATGTAAAAAATTTTATTAATGTGCATAAAGAAGCCAAGAAAAGATGGAAAAATCTCCAAAAGGCTTCAAATTACAGATTAGACATTCTTATAATTTGTCAAAAAAAGTTTTATTTTATTTCCATCATTTACGCTTTCAAAATAACAGAAAACAAAAATATGGCATTCCGAACAGAGGATTTTGGCATCTGAAAATGCTTTGCTATCTTCTTATAGCCTTCTCCTGCTTTGTGAGTGTCAACTATTTTCAGTTTCAGTTTTCTAGACAACTGCTTAGAAGAACCCATGGTGCTGATTGTTGGGGCAAAGGTCAGATGACTCTGGGCATTTAAAACCTTTGAGATTGACATCACCTGGTCTTTCCAGATGATGATTGAGAAAAATCCATGACACTGTCAGGTCTCAGCTTTTCAAAGGGGGTGGTGCATGCTATAAACTCTGCAGGGTGCCCAAACTTTTGCAGACACCATTTTTTTATTTTCTGTTACTTTGAAAGTGTAAATGATGGAAATAAAATCTAACTTTTTTTTGACAAATTACAAGAATGTTTAATCTGTAATTTGAAGCCTTTTGGAGATTTTTCCATCTTTTCTTGGCTTCTTTATGCACATTAGTACAATTTTTTTTACCTGGGGTGCCCAAACTTTCGAACCCCACTATATCTGTGTTCTTTTCTACCTTTAAAACTAAAGAATGTATACAACTCGTTTAGTTATTAAGATTTATTTGTTTCTGGTAAAGAAATACAAAAATGCCCATTACTGGATGAAAAATGAAAACACAAGAAACCTTAAAAAAGTATTAATGCAGTAGCAAACAGTACTTTTAACAGTTAGTGGTATAACAATCTAAACTATATATACTGCAATTATTAAATAAAATTATTTTCTGAAGAAAAGGCAATATTTTAAAGTGAATTTTAAATTAGAACTATTGAAACACAATGCAAAATGTATTAAACAGTAAACCTTGCACCCAAATGAGCGACATATTTTAAAGTTGGAGACTTCAAATGGAATCGGAGGAATCGGATCGGAAGAGAAAAAGTGGTATCGGTACATCTCTAACTTACACACTCATTTTTTTATATGATATATTAATTATATCGAAAATAAATAATATACAGTGTGAAGTCTTTGCTATTTTAAATACGTTCAATAGTACACTGTGTGTACTGACCATGTACGAGTATATTGCATCTTTTCACATTTGCACATTTCACATTTTTCACCCTTATGTAACTGTTCTTAATTTCGTTTTAATTACTGTATGTAAACTGCTCTGCAATTTCTGGATTTGCTCCCAAGAATTTCACTCACCAAGGCACATGTGCTGTGGTGATGTGACAATAAAAGTTACTTGACTTGACTTGACTTGACTTGACATGTTTAACGCTTTCCATGAGGTAAATGGAAAGGGTGCCTGCTAAACATATTTCCTATAAAATTTATTTTATTTATTTTCATTAATGCAATTTAATATATAAGTGTATTTTTCTTATGGGCGTGTCCTGTCCCACACACATATAATGGTTCTGAAGCCTATGGATTTCAGGAAGCAGTAGCGTGGTCAATGCTGTAGGTAAAACACGGAATGGAGTTTAATTTATTAGGCATTCCTCAAGCAGAATGGATTCGACTGGCGGCGCTCTGAAAAGTAATATAAAAAAAGACATATGCGCTGAATAGAGACGTTAAAAGTGGGTGGGTCCAAAATTATTGGTCTTAAAAAGTGGGTGGGTCCTGTCCCACCCACATATAATGGTTCTGACGCTCATAACCACTGGTATCGGATTAGGATCGGTCACGCACCACCGATACCCGTTTCACTCAAAACGCTTGGATCGGCATAGATACAATACAGAGCACTTATGTACGTCGCTCTGGTTAAGGGCGTCTGCCAAATGCTGTAAATGTAAATGTTATAACATAAAAATGTTAGAATAAATTACTAGAAAAAATAGCAACCTTTTTAGAGCTTGACATGGAATACCACCAGCTTGTAACATTTGACATTAGGAAGCTCAAAAAAATTCAAATCTTGCTGATACCACTACATATTGAAGAGCATGACTTGGAATAGAATCAGCTTGTAACATTTGACAGAAAGTTCTATTAAGAAGCTCAAATTGCCTCAGGAGTTACAGCATTTAGGAAGCCTTTTTCAGCACAGCTTGAAAGGAAGCAGAAGACAAACCTGCACCAGCCTGGAATCAAACCCCAGTACACCACTAGTGCACTCTGCACCAAGCTCTTTTGCTAGCTATCTGAGCAATGATTGTTCAGGGTGCCTTTTTAAGAAGCTGAAGCTTTACCTGTTAGGCCTTCAGCTTTGATTTTCAAAGTCCATTTCAATGTTTTTTCATCCGGCTCACACATGTGACAGACCAGATTGTGAAGGTGATAATGAGCAGCAGCAAACAGAAGTGCTTGGCAGTTCCTAAATAACACCTTATAAGTTGACCCAGATGGGACTCGAACCCACAATCCTCAGCTCCGAAGGCTGATGCCTTATCCATTAGGCCACTAGGCCTGCAGACAAATGTTTCAGAAAAAAAAAATTTAAACCATATATCATTTTCTACTGCTGAGTTTATTATCCGCATTCACTCCAATCCTTCACCATTGTCCAGATAGATCTGAAAAGCTCTGGAAAGCAACAATTGAGCCTTCTTCAAATAAGATGTTTAAAGAAACACATCCCCAAAACATTCTGTTTAATGCAAGAATAAAAGGCAGCTTGGCAAAATCCAAATCTTGCTGATACCACTACATTTTGGAGAGCATGACTTGGAATAGAATCAGCTTGTAACATGACAGAAAGTTCCATTTAGAGGCTCAAATTGACTCGGTGGGTACAGCACTTATGAAGACTTTTACGGCACAGTCTGAAAGGCAGCAAAGCACAAACCTGCACCACCCGGGAATCGGAATAAACGGCAGGCAGGAATTAATGGCTGCTTTGGAAAAAATTAACCTTACTTATACCACTACCTTTTTAGAGCTTGACATGGAATACCACCAGCTTGTAACATTTGACAGAAAGTTCTATTAGGAAGCTCAAAAAAGTGTAAATCTTGCTGATACCACTACATATTGAAGAGCATGACTTGGAATAGAATCAGCTTGTAACATATGACAGAAAGTTCTATTAAGAAGCTCAAATTGCCTCTGGAGTTACAGCACTTAGGAAGCCTTTTTCAGCACAGCTTGAAACAAAGCAGAAGACAAACCTGCACCAGCCAGGAATCGAACCGAGTTCACAAGAATGGGAATTTTGCATGATACCACTACACCACTGGTGCACTGTGCCCCGGGCTCTTTTGCTAGTTATCCTAGCATTTGTTGTTAAGGACCTGCAGGATTCTTGAACTTCAGGGTGCCTTCTTAAGAGCTAACTAGAAGTGCACCCAGATGCTACTCCAACCCACAATCATCATGTGAAGCTGAAGCTTTACCTGTTAGGCCTTCAGCTTTGATTTTTTGATTTTTTTGACAAAACAGTCAATTGGCCGAAACATAGTCTTAGTCACACACAATCGGTTGTAAATGAAAAAAAAAAAAAAAAAAAACAATGTTTCACTACTGTTTTGTAAGATTGTAAAAAATTTTGTCCTTGTACAAAAATGCTAATTTTTGTCCTTGTACACAAATGGGATTTGTGATTTCATAGGAGATGGTGTATAAGTGTAAGTATATAAATATTACAGATTGTAACTGTAATTACACCTTCATATTATTTTATTATAACTGAATTATTATTTGAGAATTGACAAACGTTGTATGTTTGTGAAAACATAAATAAAAAAGTTAGTATGTGATTCTCATTTTCTGAATTAATATTTAGAATATTTTTGTTGATGCTGTTATTGAATATGATTGTAGAGACTACTGATCATTCATTAAAGAAACAATGCATATGTTTATCCACAGACTGTTTATGACTCAGTGTCAGTTGTGATGACATACAGTCACATCAATCAGCTGCATGAAGACTGCAGAGAACTGCTATACAGGACCAAGATGGTATTATTAACAATAAACAACACTAAAGTCTCTTCTTGGTGAGTTAGGCTTCTGTTCCCCACATTCACTTCAATAATAAAAATAAATAAATATGTAATATATACATATTGAGCACTTTATTGTAAATATATTATAAAGATACACATATATTATAAAGATACACACACACATATACACTTTTCTGCAAGGAGTGGAGCTTCCCCAGCAGATCAGTGTGGCAAAGCATTTACTGCCAAACCCAAGAGGGCTTCCGACAGCACACGTGGAACATGTACATGCTGTTATCGAGTTCCAGGAGTTCAAGGGTGAGTTAGTAATTCACCACCACAAACATGCTAGATCTGAGACTATGGTATCACATGCAGATGTAGCTGCACCTGGCACGAGCCTGCGTGTTTAATTATTGCTGTCAACCCTAATTGTTGCAGGTCAACGCCATGATCCTGGTGGCTTACTGGATTAAGTTTTGGCCTCTTGCATCAAAGACAATGGGTTTTGTCCAAAGACTTTTCAGTTTAGCGCTTAGATGCCTCCAGCAGAAACCCAGAACACCAGAAACTCAAAACAGCAGTGCCCCTGTGGTCTAATGGATAAGGCACTGGCCTCCTAAGCCAGTGATTGTGGGTTTGTGTCCCATCTGAGGTGTGCTGAAGCAGAGTGGGGCAGCAGAATTGTGCTGGGAGCAAAACCAAGCAATCAATAAAACACACCCATCTTCTACTAAGAACAGCCTACATTTTAGCTCTTAGATGCCTCCAGCAGAAACCCAAAATGCCAGAAATTCAAAACAGCAGTGACTTAATACAGCCTTGCACCAGTGGTCTCCTAAGCCAGGGATTGTAGGTTTGAGTCCTATTTAGCAGTACCCTGAAGCAGAGTGGCGCAGCGGAAGCGTGCTGGGCCCATAACCCAGAGGTCGATGGATCGAAACCATCCTCTGCTAAGAGCAGCCTATGTTCTAACTAAATGCAGGTTGTCCAAAATCAAAAAAGAAAGTTTTAATCCAAACTTAAATACTGGACCTGAAAAAAAGACGCACTGTTAAAAAAATACTGCTTTATACGTCTCAACAAATAAAGTTAATAAACTCATATAGGTGATCTAAGGACAAGAGGAATCCTAAATTGAATGACTGAAATGACTTTAACTTTTCATATACGAACAACTACCGAACGTTTCTCTGACCCAGATTGAGCTGTAAAAACTATAATTTGCCCGTTCCAAGGTCAGTCTAAACAGGGCCAGTGGCGCAATGGATAACGCGTCTGACTACGGATCAGAAGATTCTAGGTTCGACTCCTGGCTGGCTCGGTCTATTTTCACATCTCGTCCAACCTTCCTGCTTAGTAACAAAGTTTACAAAGATCCCTGGTTTAGCCCAAGTGAACAGATCAGGTCAAGTGTGTGATCATGACATTGGGTGGGTTACATGTTGCAGAAGGTGAAAGATATCCAGTATTGACAGAAGTCACCACCCCTGAATTGAAGAGGCAAAAACAGAGAACATATTAAAGCTGCTCACATTCTTTTCTCATCCTTTACACAATAAACCCTCTGTGATATAAACTCTACCTGTTCTTCTATCATACAAACTGCACAAATATGATCTTAACTAGGGTTGAACAATAAAGGGAATTTATGGTGATTAATTAGAAAATTGGGGAAATTTATATAAACTGTATCTTATAAAAACATAAATATAAACATTTTGTTTGGACATAAACTGACATGCATTCAATCAAATATAGATTTTTAAAAAATTACATTTTGACAACACTGGCTGAGGTGAAATATATCCACACATGAGATGGTGTCTGTGGCATAGTTCTATAGAATATTATTGGGAAAAATCTTGGGTCTGAGAGATACATTTAAAGACCCCATGCATTCATAGCGTGTTTTGGAAGCTTTTCTTCCTGATAGAGGTGATCCATTTTTCTTTGCACGTGTGCATCATCACTGACCTCATCATAACCTCAAAACCTTCGATTGTTGCACACAGAACGTTGGTCCATGCTAGAGTGGGGTATGAAAATCTAGCCCTGCGTCTAGGTGTTTCGCAAGGGTGTGATGAGTTGGACCCTGCTTAAGTGCATTAGCTTTAGGAAGCAAGCGCAGTACAGTCTTTGTACACAAGGGCAAAGTTGTAGTTGTAGGTAGCATGCTTAATGACCCCAGGCTTAGTTGTAGGTAGCGTGGCCGAGCGGTCCAAGGCGCTGGATTAAGGCTCCAGTCTCTTCGGGGGCGTGGGTTCGAATCCCACCGTTGCCAGGAACATTTTCAAGGCACAGATAAAGCATTCTAACTGTTCCCTGAGTCTGTGCTAAAGTGGGGTGTGATAAGTTGTCTGCAACTTTGGGCTGTATTTCCATGCTGGTTGAATGCAGATGCTTGTTAGTTCACAAGATCATGTCTTTCTTCCATCAACACATTTGGGAGAGCATAAAGGCTTCCAGTTCCTCGGGTAGCATGGCTGAGTGGTCTAAGCTGCTGGATTTAGGCTTCAGTCTTTTTGGAGGTGTTGGTTCAAATCCCACTGCTGCCATAGACACTGCATATTCCTTCTAGAACGTTTTTTTATTATGTCACCTAAATGTCCGCTCAGTCAGTGCATTTGTATTTACAATTGTATAATTTTGTTGCACAATATCTTACACAAAGCATAATGGAGTTTTAAATATAACTTCATGTAATTTTTAAATACTTTGTGTAAATACTCACCAAGATGGACATTTGTTTTACAATAATTTGTGAGCAGGATTCAAGAAATGATCTGTGTGATGTTATGGAGGAATGCACAGTGCATGTAAACAGTTTAATTGCTGAGTTTTACAAGTGATTTTAACATCTGTTTCCTTTAGAGAGAGAAATACATGAGTGATATAATATCCTAAGCCCTGCCCTGGTTACTGTTAGTGCCTAAGCTCATTTCAGAGATACGATTCTGATTAAACAACAGTGTAAATAAAGTGTATTAGTAAATAAAATTTGTTTGGATAAATAAGCATTGTGTGTTAATCGTTCACTTTACAAAAATCATGCACTGTACAAAAACTAGTTTTGTTATATTTTTTAAAAGATGCAATCATGTGCCCCCATTGCAGCACAATTATCCTGTACTACAACCCCTCCATTTATTTTTCTCTTTTCCCCCTTTTTCCTTCCTCCCTCCAGGCAGTCTCTTTTGCCTTGGCTCTGGTATTAAAGGTCGTGCATTAGCCAGGAATTGAACCCAGGTCAACTGCTTGGAAGGCAGCTATGCTCACCACTATACCACCAACACCTTGACTGCAGAAATCCCAACTTTGGTGACTGAAAGTTGACGCTTTTTAGTAACGCTTATTTATTTTGTTACTTAGATGTTTCCCAGGCCTCAGCAAAGGGTGGGCAGGCTTTGCTGTGGTTTCTGTAGTGTAGTGGTTATCATGTTTGCCTTACACGTGAAAGGTCCCCAGTTTGAACCTGGGCAGAAACAAGGATTTGGGCTTTTGGTTTATGGGAAATGAGTTGAGTTTGGTGCTCTGTGTCGGCCGTTCCTTCTGAAACCAGCCTGATTCCCAGGTAGTGTGACAGTTTTCACGTGGCTGCTCATCTGCTATTGCGATCAAATGAAGAAACAGTTTCTTTCTTCCTTTTGTTGGTTCCTTAATTTATTTTCAGACTGAGAGCCCAAAGTCGTGCTATGTAGTTTCTGTAGTGTAGCGGTTATCACGTTCGCCTAACACGCGAAAGGTCCCTGGTTCAAAACCGGGCAGAAACATGCTGATGCTTTTGAGCTTTGCTTCAGTAAGCAGCCTGTTGTTTCAGCTCGCGTGACACAGTCAGACATTGAGACTCTGAATGTGACAGATGCAGTGGCTCCCTTAAAACTCGCTATATTGCATGAATGAGTGTTTGTTGCAGCTGAAACAACGTACAGAAAACTTTGAAAAAAAACAACCACCCACTACACAAGTGGAAATCAGAAAGAGCTCTTACATCAGGCTCTAATGAAAGCAATTCAATTATGTTTGCTTCTCGACCGTGGCACTCAAGTCTTTTAGCCTCAAACCAGCGTGTTAATGGTCGTGCGCTGGCCGGGCTATCGGACACGGTCAATGTCTTTTAAAGGCAGGTATGCTCACCACTATACCACCAACATTTTGGCTGCTGAATTCGAAAAGTTTGGTGAATGAAAGTTGAAGCATTTTAGTAACACTTATTTATTTAGATACTTTGTTGTTTCCCAGGCCTCGGCATAGGTTGAGAAGTCTTTGCTGTGGTTTCTGAAGTTTAGTGGTTATCTGCTTTGGCTATCAAATGCTGAAACATTTTCTGTCTTCCTTAAGTCATTTCCAGTATTTTTCAATTTTATTGAAAGCCTATGGTGGTGCTTTGAAGTTTCTGTATTGTAGCGTTCATAGCGTTGCCTAAGATGCGAAAGGACCACGGGTTGCAACCGGGCAGAAACATGCTGAGGCTTTTGAGCGTTTCTTCAGTAAGCAACCTGTTGTATCAGCTCGTGTGAGAGCAGTCAGAAATTGAGACTCTGAACGTGACTGGAGCAGTTTCTCCACAACGGGGACTAAACTGCATGCAAGTGCTTGTTGCAGCTGAAACAACATACAGAAATTTTTGAAACAAACAACCACTTACAACACAAGTGGAAATCAGAATGAGCTCTGTTGTGTATGTAGTAGAAACAAAGCAGTCACAGCCAAGGTTAATTATAACTTTCTTTTACTCAACTTCTTCACACTTCTTCACGCGTTTTTTCTTCCTCTCCCCATACATACGTACTCTGTTCAATCACATAGGTGCATAGTGCCACTAACTGGAAAGGAGGTGTATTGCACTATACCACATATTCCTCTCTTGTAAGAAATAAAACTGCACTGTAGCACCATAATATCAGTACTTCATGAACAATATATGTAAACTGAAACAACATGAAGCATGTCTTTCCTTTAAGTAGCAAACGTTGTAGAAAATAATAATCTCACATGTGATCACATGGCAAGTAAGTATGTAACAAAATCTGTAGAAATGTAAGTCATAATATCACTAATGACCTAAACATGGAAGTAAATAACAAAATAGGTATGTCAAATCTAGACTAGCATGTAAACAGAAAGTCTAATCAGTAAGTCACAATTCAGTCTTATGACAAAATAGACTAGTAAATTAACTGTAGATACAATCTTCAGGGAACAGGAACAGAATAAACACATTCACATCACTGTATCTTTTTTTTTTAAATCACATAGTCTCTGGACCATACTGGGGCATGTCGCATCCTTGGGACTTTTGGAGAGAGGGGCAGGGATTGCACAGTTTCAGGTGATTCAGAGGTGCTTGGCAGCAAACAAGCATCATCAGGCTGTGATGTAGGAACACTTGAATTGGCAGGAGGTGTAGGTGCAAGGTGGATGGCATTCCACACTTTACCATCGGATAACAGGTAAGTAGCAGGACCTTTCTTAGCTACCACTTTAAAAGGTTGGGTGAACTTAGAACATTCTTTTGCAATGAACCTAGGCTCGCGGACACGGACAGGAGATCCAACTTGGAAAGTGGATGGTGGATGTCATCTGTCTGTATACCGTTTTGTTTTCTGTTGCTTCCTCTGGATGTTCTGTTTCAGGTTTGTGTGCTCTGTAAGAGGCAATGTGGAGTGGAGACCTCTGATATGCAGCTTTGTTTTGAGTGGTCTACCATGAAGTAGCTCGGCAGGAGACACTGAGGTCATGGCATGGGGAGTGGCTCTCTATGTGTGTAAAAACTCAGTGACAAAGGCTTTCAAAGGTTTACCTTCGATGTTGGCTGTCTGTAAGCAGTCCTTGAATACTCTGTTGAAGCGTTCTATTTCCCCATTCGCTTGTGGGTAATACACGGAGCTGCGGCAATGCTTGATGTCTCTATCAGCAAGGAAGGATTCAAACTGAGCTGAAATAAACTGAGGGCCATTGTCAGTGACCAGTTCGAGTGGATTTCCTTCTCTACTAAACACAGTGGCAAGAAAGTTCATAACAGTCATTGAGGTAATACCTGAGCTGAAGGCAATCTCAGGCCATCGGCTATAGTAGTCAATGAGAGTTATTGCAAAATGGCAGTCAGGAGGTGCAGTTTGAATAGGTATCACGATATCCACAGCTACCTTTTCCCAGGCTGCAGTCAGAGTAGACACAGGTTGGAACGGAGCAGCACGGGTGATGGCAGTTTTGTCATGCTGCAGGCAGGTAGAGCATGACTTAATGGCAGACTCAACCTGTGAATCTATGCCAGGCCACCAGTACAAGTCTCGCAGTCTTTGTTTTGTGCGAATGATCCCTTGGTGTGTGGCATGAGCTAACTGAATGAGCTTTGATTGCAGAGCTTGAGGTACAATCACACGATGAGTGCCGCAAATTATGTAACTATCCTGCACAGCCAGTTCATTCTGGATACGAAAGTAAGGTGTGATGACAGGGTCTAGGTTTTTCGTGCTCCCAGGCCATCCTTTAGAAATGTAGTGTCTCACCTTCTGTAGCACAGGGCATGCATTACAGGCTCTTGAGAGCTCTTCAGCAGTGACAGCTGTAAAGTCAGCTGACACAACAGCCACCATCTCCAGCTCAGGATCTTGATGTTCTTCTGTAATGGGAAGAGGCAGACGTGACAAGCAATCAGCTGTAACATTCTCTCGCCCTGGTTTGTATTCAATGTTATAGTTAAAACACAACAGGCGAGCAGACCATCAAGCTATTCTCATGCCTGCACGTCCAATGCCTTTGGTTGAGAGTAAGGTAGTCAGAGAGCTGTGGTCCGTTCTTAAAGTAAAGTGACGACCCCACAAGTAAGTGCGCCACTTTTCAGTCGCCCAGACACAAGCTAAGGCCTCTTTTTCAATTGTAGAGTACTTGTGTTTGCACTCGGTCAGCGCTCTAGAGGCGAATGCAACTGTCTGCTCTGTATGGCCCTGGGTCTGTGTCAGCACAGCGCCAATGCCGTAATCTGACGCAGCAGTTGTGACGACTGTCGGCAAAGAAGGATTGAACAAGGCAAGAGCAGGGCTTGTAGCTATGATGTCTTTAAAAGCTGTACAGTTAAAATGTTTTAGGGAAAAGGTTTTTAATGAACCAAATACAAATGAGTACTGGTGTAAACTTTTGAAGGATTGTGAAAGTGAAACTGGAGAGTTTCGAATATTTTATAAGGCATGAAGCAGTATTTACAGACATAATCTTAACCAAGACAGAAATTGAACAAAGTCCTATGTGTACAATGTGTCAGGAAAGGGAGGAAGGGTTTTTACCCTATCTGTTTTTACATTGAAAAGAACTGGAATTGTTTTTTAAACAATGTAAAGTTCTAAGTAAAGTGATGTGTAATGTGAAAGTAATTACATTACAAAGTAAATTACAAAGTAATGTGAGTGGGGACTGGAATGAAAATGATTTGGAATGGAATAGAATGGTAATGTTAGGTCGAGACAAAAAGAAGTCAAAACAAAAAGTTTGTAAATTTGAGTATGATGTTAATGAAAAGTCTAATATGTGAGAGAAGAATCATAGCCAAAAGAAAAGGAATTGTTTTAGATTTGTGGAGACTTTTTAAAAAGAAAACAGAATGATATATGAAATATATGAAAATATTTATTAAAAGTCTAATTTATTTAGATACTTTGTTGTTTCCCAGGCATCCCATGTCCAGGAAAGAAAATGGGTTTTGTCCAAAGACATTTCAGTTTAGCTCTTAGATGCCTCCATAAGAAATCCAAAATGCCAGAAAATCAAAACAGCAGTGACTTAATACTGCCTTGCGCCAGTGGCTTCCTAAGCCAGGGATTGTAGGTTTGAGTCCCTTTTGGAAGGTGTGTTGAAGCAGAGTGGCGCAGCGGAAGCGTGCTGGGCCCATAACCCAGAGGTCGATGGATCGAAACCATCCTCTGCTAAGAGCAGCCTACTTTCTAATAAAAATGAAATGGCTTAATGTTCAGATTTGTTGCAGTTTAGCTCTTAGATGCCTCCAGCAGAAACCCAAAACGCCAGATGTTTAAAACAGCAGTGGCCTAATGGATAAGGCACTGGCCTCCTAAGCCAGGGATTGTGGGTTCAAGTCCCATCTGGGGTGTGCTTAAGCAGCATGGTGCAGGAAAAGCATGCTTGTAGCAAAACCAAGTGAGAAATAAATCACATCCCTCCTCTCCTAGGAACAGCCTACATTTTCACTAAGAAGAAAATGACATAAAATTCAGAATGGTTGATATCAACCCTAATCATTGCAGGTCATCACCACGATCCTGGTGGCCTACTGGATGAAGCTTTGGCCTCTTGCATCAAAGACAATGGGTTTTGTCCAAAGACATTTCAGTTTAGCTCTTAGATGCACATTGGACTTTGATATAGAACTGTGTAACATTATTAGAAGATCCATCAAAATGTGTAAACATTAAGAAGAAAAACATAAATCATAAACTGCATTATCAACTTTCAATATTTGTCTGAATTATTGGATTAGTAACATATTTATTATTATCATGTCATGCCATGAGAAGTAAATTCTAGTCTGAGGGACTGATGTCAGAATTGACATGACTACACCTCAGTAGGTGGAGCTAGATGTGGTGAGATACAGTTTAGACAGTTTCACAGAGATACTGACATTTATATCTACTGCAAGAGACACACAGAACAATCATGTTATTCTTCTTTGTATTGATAGTTGTCAAAAATATTGGTAAGTCATTTATATTATACATAACATTTAGGTGGATTTGTACTGCTACCTAAACATGATTCATTTAGCAAAAACATTTATATATATATGAATGTCCTTAAGCAAAGAAAGAAATGTTTATGTTGTTGCATTGTCTTTACAGCAGGTGCTGTTGACAGCAGCATTACACCAGACCAAACCATCATATCTTCAAGTGAAGGCAGCAACATCACACTGACCTGCACATATGATCAATCAGCTTACTATCTCCACTGGTATCGACAAAAACCTCAATCAGAACCAGAGTTTCTGCTGCTGATTTATAAATCTACAGACACTAGAACTAAACATAAGCTTGACCCACGGCTATCCATCAAAAGTCGTGAAAATGAGAAGAAAGTAGATCTGGAGATCTTTCCTGCTGCAGTATCAGACTCTGCACTGTACTACTGTGCCATGGAGCCCACAGTGACACAAAACTCTAACAGACTGTACAAAAAGTCAAGCTTGATATTTTTTTCTCAGCAGGTGGAGCTGTTTATCTGTTTCATTCAAACAGAGTCATTTACTAGTTCCTGTATATTGATCATCTTCTTACCCAAACTGATAAAGCTTAATGTTTGAACAATTCATGAAAAACAAACTGTTTGTATTAAATGATTATTGACTTAATTCCTGGTTAAGGTTCATGCTGTTAATTCCCCTGATGTAACAAAGATGTAACACAGTAACACAAGGTGTAGACAGTTAAATGTGCACACAGTTTACTGATGACATTCAACATGTTTCACCATGACACATTGTGTGTATAAAACACTGTCAGATGTTAGCACTGGACTTTCCCTGGTTCTGCAAAAAAAAAAAAATTACTTTAAGGTCAGAATTAATGTATATATGAATAAGTGTATGAGGTGCATGTTTACTCCTTTACAACGATTTTAGTAGCGTCAGTAGGTAACATAACTCTGAAAACAGTCCTAATATCAGCATTTCTATATGGGAAGGTAACTATATAGGACATAGTAATAAGCTCAGAAAGCAATTATGTGTTCGGTTTTTGGTGAATTATCACAAGTACTCAGCTATATAGCATCTAGTAGCAAAGTTCTTCATCCACATAGTCATCATCTATGTTTACAGTATTTTGTTACAGTGTTCTTTCTCAGAGGTCTGTTTGTGTTGTGTATTAGTTCAGATCAGAATACAGACAAAATTCGATGGAGCAAGCTAACAGATAACATGATAGCGAGCTCAGTAAAACCTCAAGGTAGAGAATCATCTGTCAGGAAATGGTGGGATAAAAGCAGACCCAAACACAGGGATAACAAGTTTAAAAAAACAAAACAATTTATTAACAAAAGAACCAGACAGGGAACATAAATTCAGGAGCACAAGAACCAACAAAACATGATACCTAAACTGACACACAAAAGACGAGGATAAATAGACATAATAATGAGTCCCTTACAAACAGATGAGTATTGATGAGACATGTGACACAAAACACACTGCCCCCTAATGTTACGGCAGAGAATGTCCAAGCAAAAGTCCTGACACCTTCAGTCTCAACAGTATAAGTGAGGTAACAGGTAGCTAGTTAAATGAGGGTGTAATGTTCACATGTCTGAAACTCACCTATGTGCAAAACGTGTAAATATATTAAGAGTAGATTAATTAGAGTAAACTCTTCTGATCAAATTGTTTTTGTTTATTGTGTCTGATGATTTAATGTGTTAATGTGGATATTCCCAGGTCTTCTATTATTTATTTATAGGCCATACAGGATAAGCAAAAACTGGATTTGATGTAGTTATGTCACAGTAAATATCGGTATAGGATACTTTGGTCTAGACACTTTCAGAGAATACACACATCACCTCTGAGTGTAGAAGCTAAAACGTATAGATAGATAAATAGATTTTTCTTTTTAGTCAAATATTTAAACATTTAGAGAGAAACATTAAAAATATGAACAGACAAAATTATTCTAAAGAAAATGCTGAATATAATGTCAGCATGTTTCTACTAGAAACAGAAGAAAACAGTACTTTGTCCCAATAAACAGCACACAGCATTAGGACTAATATCCAGTACCTACAGCCTACAGACATCCATTATCCCGCTGTTAAAAAATCAGATTCATCTGAATCTATAACATAATGTATAATTAACAGAACTTATGACTTTGCATTAAAATGAAACATTATCAGACTAATGGACACTAATATCTCTGTAATGTAACAGAGGTGATGGAGATCAGAGACATGCAAAAAAAGTGCTTAATTTAAAGAGCAGACAGACAAGTTCCACTACAACAGTGTCACTTCCTGGGTGTGGCCTTCTAGAGACGTGTAAAGTTCAGCACATACAGCACTATTATACAGAATCATCACAGAGCTGTGTTCAGAAATGGCTCAACTATACAACTTACTGTACATAGTGAGATACACACCACTGATTCTCACTCTAGTTACAGGTCATTAAATTACAACAGTTAATAGATTGTATTATTTAACATATTTTTAAGTAATTTTTAGTAGATGTTTTAGGGATGCTTACAGAAATTGCTTAAATATTTATTTTTGTTTATATTTATTTATATATTTTTGTTTACAACAGGCAGTGCCGCAGATAAAATTGGGCCGACAGAAAACAACGCTAAAACTGAGGTTAAAGAAACAGACACTGTTACTCTGAGATGTTCATATGAGTCAAGCAGCAGTTACGTTTGGCTTCACTGGTACAAACAATATCCTAACAGCACACCACAGTTTTTACTGTATAAAGGTGCAAGGTCAGCAAGTTCAGAGTATAATCCCACTGGCACTCGATTAGAGTCAAGAACATCCTCAGACTCGACTGAACTTACTATCAAAGATCTACAGATCTCAGATTCTGCACTCTATCATTGTGCTCTTCAAGTAGGATCACAGTGATACAGAGTCACTGAAAGGGTTTACAAAAACATAAAGTCTTTAAAAACCACAGAAAATGTAAGAGACTTCCTTTACCAACTGATCAGTTAACCACAGACACAAAGAACAAATTCAGGTAACAAATGCAACTTAAATAAACAGAAAAAGAAAGAAAATAAAAGAGAGATGAACAGCTACACATTATTCACAGTAAATTGTTAATTTTTCATGCTAGAAAATATAATTTAATGACACTACTAGAGACATAAAGGTTAGCTGTCACTGATGGATACAATGTGTAATACAATTAATGCAACATTTCTGCTCAGTTTTCCCCAAAGATTCACTACATTCATTAAATAAGTAACTGATTGATTGATTCGTCGATTCATTCATATGAAAATGTTTTTATATACAAATGTTAATTTGTTAGATTTAGTTGGCTTGTACAGATGCAATGAAGATACACACCTGTAACACTCTGTGGAGTGTTTGTTTTGTTTAACCTTTATTTTTACAGGCAAGTCATTAAGAACAGGTTCTTATTTACAATGGCGGCCTGACAAGTGGAATAACCACTTAGGGAAAGGGAAGTAGGGCTAAAATAAATACAAAACATTAAAAATACATACAGGTTAACAATTACATAAATACATTTTAAAACAAAATTATGTAGAGAAGCAACTGCATATATCCGTGAACAAATATGATATAATATTTTTAAAGGATGAAATTGGAATTAATTTATCCAGTTTGAGAGTATTTTGCAAAGCATTCCAGTCGCGAGCGGCAGCAGATTGAAAAGATGCAAGACCAAACGCAGAGTTGGTTTTAGGAATGCTTAATTGAAAATGAAGTGAGGATCGGGTGTTATATGTGACAGGCTTTAGCTGCAGCAAGTGACCTAAGTAAGGAGGTGAGTGGCCCAGAAGGGTCTTATAAATGAAGGTGAACCAGTGAATTTTACGGCGATTGTGAAGGGAGGGCCAGTTTACAGATGAATATAAAACACAATGGTGTGTATTGAAAGGAGCATTTGTGGCAAACCTGATAGCAGAATGGTAAAGAGCATCAAGTTTTGATAGGATGGACTTGCAAGCAACCCTATATATAGTGTCTCCATAATCTAACATGGGTAGAATGGTCATTTGAATAAGAATAAGTTTGGCAGAAGTGGTGAAGGAAGAGCGGTTTCTGTAAAAGAAACCAAGCTTGGCTTTGACCTTAGATTGCAGCTTTGATATGTGAATAGAGAAAGAAAGTGAAGTTTCCAACCAGATGCCCAAGTAGTTATAAGCAGTGACTTGTTCTAGAATAGCCCCCTTGCAGGTGGTGATGTTAAGGGCAGGAGGAGGCGTAGTACCCCTACGGCAAAACCACATGCTTTTTGTTTTGGAGGTATTGAGAGTGAGATTGAGTTGTGTAAAAGACTGCTGTAGTTGGTAAAAGCTATGTTGCAGGGTAGCTTGAACAGCATCAGAGGAGGGACCTATGGCATAAAGGATTGTATCATCGGCATATAAGTGAATGAGTGAATTACCAACTGCCTGGGGAATGTTATTAATATAAATTGAGAAAAGTGTGGGACCAAGGATGGAGCCTTGGGGGACACCCCTGGTGACCAGGAGAGAATGGGAGAAAAGGTTTTCAAATCTTACACGTTGAACCCGGTGAGAAAGATAATTTGAGAACCAAACCAGTGAGTGATCAGTGACACCAATGCTGCTGAGTCTGTGGATAAGTGTGTTGTGGTCCACAGAGTCAAAAGCTTTTGCAAGATCAATGAATATAGCAGCACAGTTTTGTTTATTATCTAATGCAGATGTAATGTCATTGAGCACTTTAGTGGTAGCTGTAACACAACCATACCCTGATCGGAAGCCAGACTGTGCCCCGGATATAATCCCGTTCACATTAAGATAATTGATTAGTTGTTTATTGACAAGGTTTTCCAGAATTTTAGACACACATGGCAAGATGGAAATTGGCCTGTAATTATTCAGGTCAGCCTGATCACCGCCCTTATACGGAGGAAGCACAACCGCTTCTTTCCAAGCAGGTGGAATCTCGGCTGTATAAAGGGAGAGGTTAATGAGGGCTGTTAATGGAGCCGCAATGACGGGGGCAGCAATTATAATAAAAAAAGCAGCAAGATCATCTGACCCAGCTGCTTTATTGGGGTCCAGGGCGGTCAGTTCCTTCAAGACTTCCCCCACTAAAACAGGCCGGATGGAAAAACTGTGAGGAGGAGCTAAAAGGCTGCAGGTATTAGATGCTACAGGGGCTGTAGAAATAGGGTTTAATGTCTTTGAAACAAAGCCAGCATTTATGAAGTGGTGATTGAATGCTTCAGCCATGGAGTTTTTATTAGTGACCACTATGTCATCCAATTTTAGGGACGATGGTATGGACCGGGGTTTGTTTTCAAGTTTTTTTTACCGTATTCCAAAATGCTTTTGGATTCGCACCACAAAGCATGAACTGTTTTTTAAAAAAGCCAGCTTTAGCCTCCCTCACCGCTTGTGTGGCCTTGTTCCTGATTTGACGAAATAAATGTTGTCTTTAACAGAATTTGTCTTGCGTGCTCTGCGCCAGGCTGTATTTTTTTGCTGAAGCAGAACCACTAGATCACGATTAATCCACGGGCTGTCGCGGGTTTTTTTATACGCATCTTTTTGTTTGGGGCATGTTTGTTGATCACAGCAGTTAAAAGATCTTTAAACAACAACCATGCATCATTCACTGTAGGAATCAGACTGACTCTATACCAACTTACATGATTCAAATCATGTAAGAAGGCTTGAGCATCAAAATTTTTCAGAATACGTTTAGTAGTGATTACAACAGGCTGTTTGACAAAGTTGTTTTCTAACACAGGCAATGAAACAGTGGTCGCTAAGATCATTGCAAAAAACACCTGATGGGTACATGTGTGGGGCGTTTGTAAACACAACATCTATCAATGTGGCGTTGTCACAACCTTTTGGGTTATATCTAGTAGGTAGGTTTATGATTTGATGAAGGTTTAAGCAATCAAATTGTTGTACAACTTTCTCAGGGGGTTTAAGCATGTCCCAGTTTAGATCGCCAAGTATGATCAACTCGGACCTACTGAAAGGCGCAAGAGCATTGCTCAAGGCCTTTAGGGTACATGCTGGTGCAGATGGAGGGCGATAGCAACCAGCCACAGATAAAGAAAAACTGTTTGATAATTTCATGTTAAGAACAAGAAGATCATACTGTTTAGGTATAGACTTTGCCAGGGCTATACTACATTGAAGATAGTCTTTAGTGAAAATTACCACCCCCCCACCCTTAGATGACCTATCCTGCCGAAACAGGTTGTAACCAGATAAATAGAGGTCAGGATAGAGAATAGAGTTACGCAACCATGACTCAGTAATTACTAAAACATCAGGGTTAGAACTCTCAACCCATACTTTAAGCTGGTCCAGTTTAGGTAATATACTTCTTGCGTTTACATGCAAAAACCCAAGATTATGGCTTGATTATAACGTGCTAACCACTAAGCCACCGTGCCCCCCAGGAAAAGAAATTATTTATTTTTTTATTTATTTTAAAACATTTAAAGAGACGATTCTGTCTTTGTTTCACACTTTCACTTTTGTCTTTTTCACACTTTTGCCAGAGTCTCTGCTTGCAGTCCATTACATGACAAGATCATACCTAATATTCTGTGGTCTCTGTGTTTGTATCTTGTTCAATGTTAAAAGTGAATTGAACTGAACTTTCTCACATTGAACACTGTGCAAAAGAGCAGAAAACAACATCATATAAAATGAAGCAACAACACTTTTTTTGTTAAACTCTTTCCTTAGTTCTGGAGATGTCTGAGTGTATGGTCTTAGATGCTTTATATAGTTTTGTGTTATATATGTGGAGTCACGACTTGTCTTTACTGCACTTATGTGTAGCCAAATGTATCTCTTAAAACTAGTTAATTTGACCTAGTCAGGTTGTTTATATCTGTTTTTCTGACTCCACCGAACTAGAATAGAACAAATAAATAAAATGTAGCATTAATGTTCTAACTGTAATAGTACAAGATGTCCAGAACAGAGCGTTTACTGGGTTTCTGATCTTCACTGTTTACTGGGTCCAGTAATAACCATTCACATCATTTTTATAATATTAGTTAAACTCCAATATTTTGTTCATTAAAATACAATGTTTCTGCACTTGACGGTTAAATGTTGGTTAATCTGACAGACTGATGATGAAGTGAAGGTAAACGTGTAAATAGCTCCATCTCGTGAGAAAAGCATGGCTCTACTGATCCAGTATATATGCAGGACAGTGTGGTGTTGCTGCCTTCACTTGATAATACACTGGTTTGGTCTGGTGCAATGCTGCTTTCTAAACAGTTCTTATAAAAACATTAAAAACAATTATATATATTATATATTATATATATATATAATTATAAACATATAAAAACAATTATATTGTGACATTTTAATCATAAATGACAATATGCACATATGTGTAATGATTATGACTTACCAAGATCAGTCATAGTGAAGAAAACCTTGTTAGTATTAACCAGTGTTGTAATGTAACGAAGTATAAATACTTCGTTACCGTACTTGTAACGGACGGGATACAGAGCGGACCCAAACGCAGGATAGCATAAATCAAAATAGGGTTTAATAAATGAAAACATGAAACAGGACGCAGACTAGACAGGACAAATCACAGTAAGGATCAGGTGTGATGACAGGGAGGAGCAGACGAAGGCGGGGCAGACACGTGACGAGAAACAATAACAGATGCACGTGGCCAGAGTCCGGGCAGAGTCCTTACAGAGCCCCCCCCCAAGGCGCGGCTCCCGACGCGCCAATCCGTCCAGGCAGCCCCGACGGGCCCGGAAGGGGGGAGCAAGGCACACGGCGAGGCAGGTGGGGGGAGCAAGGCACACGGCGAGGCAGGTGGGGGGAGCAAGGCACACGGCGAGGCAGGTGGGGGGAGCAAGGCACACGGCGAGGCAGGTGGGGGGAGCAAGGCACACGGCAACTACGGAGAGCCGTCAGGGTGCAAAAAACCCAGGCGGACAGACATCGCAGGTCACATCCAGAGTACCAACCCGGCCAGTGGGTTTGGCTTTCGACTCGCGACATCCGTCTCCGTCTACCCTGCCGCAAGCTCAGTCCTCGGTACGTGGGTCCGTTCCGAATCCTCAGGCGTATTAACCCCGTCTCGTACCGCCTCTCGCTGCCTGCCGCCTACCGCATTTCCCCGACCTTCCACGTCTCGCTGCTGAAACCGGCCGGCGAGCCGAGAGGGGGCCCCGGTCCTCCCGTGGACCTACCCGCACCGCCGCCGCTAATGATCGACGGCGAGGAGTCCTATCTAGTTCGCGAATTACTCAACTCCAGACGTCGGAGGGGCCTCTTGGAATACCTGGTCGACTGGGAGGGCTTCGGTCCGGAGGAGCGCTCGTGGGTGAGGGCGGGGGACATCCTGGATCCTTCGCTCACGGCCGAATTCCACCTGCGGCACCCGGAGAGACCGGCACCCCGTCCTCGGGGTCGGCCCCGGCGTTGGGTGCGTCCTCGCGTCGGGAGCCGCTCGCAGGGGGGGGGGCTCTGTCACGCGTAACGAACCGCCGGACGAGCGTCGCCATAGAGACGCGTCCCCTGAGTACTAACGCGCTTCCGGACTACACTTCCCATCAGCCACCTCCCTTCCTGATTACCGCACCAGCTGTTCCTCATCTCCGGCTCGTATATATTCACGCCAGAACTGCTTACCTGTGCGAGGTCTCGACTAGTCTTAGTACAGTCATTCTGAGCGTTTTCTGTATTCCTGTGTTCCTGGTTTTTCTGTCCTGTTTTGCCTCTTGATATTCTGATTGATTGCCGCCTGTCCCGACCTTTTGCCTGTCCCTGATTCTGATTCTGCCTTCTCTCTCTCACTGCTGTTTTGCCCGTTCTGATCTCTGCCTGTACGACCCTGTCAGTGTTTTCTAATAAACACCTCTGCTGCACATGGATCCACAGCCGTATGCCTCCTCCTCATTACAGTACTTAAGTAGAAATTTCACGTATCTGTACTTTACTTCGCTATTTAAATAAATAAAACTTTCACTTTTACTCCACTACATTTTCTAGATAAAATGTATACTTTTACTCCGCTATATTTCCACTAAGCGCCTTCGTTACTCGTTACTACAAAATAAAATAAAAAAAAAATAATAATAAAATTGCGACTGCAATAAGGGAGGTTTGGCGAATCACTGCTCCTAGATTGCATTACGCAGCTCCGCACGCTCTATTTCAGCGTAATGTTGCCAAAAGGAGGCGGAAGCACAACTGAACCTGAGCCACAACAGAGCCACATTTTTTACTGTGTTACCACAAAGAGCCACATCATACACATGGGCACAAATGATCATCACCTTTTTTCCCTTCCATTTTGAGAGCGAACTTGACACAAATTGTTTACTCAAATGATCTTGCTCCTACTGGGAAACTTTGAGGTATTTTCATCCCGCTCACATGCGCGTTTGATGAAAATACCGTATTTAACTCAAGTGAAGCGAACACGCACAATAAAAAGACACACAAACTTCTATATGAACGCAAGAACCGCATGAAACCGGGCAAAGAGCCGGATGTGGCTCGGGAGCCGCGGTTTAGCCACCTCTGTCGTAGACGACCACCCCGACGATAGTGGTGAACAGGGTGAAGAAGATAACATTATACACCCGTGGCCGTATTTGCAAGAAATGTTTCTGTACATTGGAATGAAAGATTCTTCCTACCGGATGAAGTGGCTCTTATGCCTACCGAAAATCACAGAAATTTTACTTTTTACTTTTACTTCAAATACTTAAGTACATTAAATATCAGAAAATTACTTTTGATACTTAAGTACAGTAAATATCAGATACTTTAAGACTTTTACTTGAGTAATATTCTAAAAGGTGACTTTCGCTTCTACCAAAGTCTTTTTCTAGTACGATACTTGTACTTTTACTCAAGTATTCCTTTCTAGTACTTTATACAACACTGGTATTAACTTTAGAAATAAACATCAGTGTTGTGTCTGTAATGTCTCCACATTTAGCTTCACACTCGTATTTATTCATCATCATCACTATTATGCTTTATCTCATTTTATTTATTCAGTCTGCTTTTAACACACAAAAACTAAAAAAAACTATTATCCCTCAGCAATTAAATTAAACTAGAACTAAAGGTTAAAGACAGTGAATTCATAAAGACAATGAACATTTTAACTGTATTTACAGCAAGGCCTGCTGTCTGTTACACCTTGCATGTCCTACAGTATCTTAAATTCAGAGCACTTTGTAAAGACTGACCAGTCTCTGTAAGTTAAAGCTCTATGGCACTGTTTAAAGCTTCATACATGTTCTACACCACCATTAGCTTATAAATAATACTTTTGCAAAACTGTGTTTATTCAATATTTTACTGCATTTATTCTTGTTTCAGATTATTTGTTAAATATTAGAATGTTGTTCATAACTTATTTCCAATACTTCAACACATGAGTGGATAGAAGCTACAAAAAATAAATTACTTTGTTGAATAAATCATTTAGTATATTTCATGCATCAGGGTTCACATTTCTGTGCATTGTGTCATACATACACCTTTAAGATATGGTTAGAATTTATTCAATTCAATTCAATTCAAGTTTATTTGTATAGCGCTTTTTACAATAGACATTGTCTCAAAGCAGCTTTACAGAACATAAACATAGAACAAAAGGTTAATATAAAGAATAATAAGGATTAATAGAGTACAAAATTCAAGATTATTATTAGATATATATTTAGTTCACAATGTTTATGTATTTATCCCCAATGAGCAAGTCTGAGGTGACTCAGGCAGCAGTGGCAAGGAAAAACTCCCTTAGATGGTAAAGGAAGAAACCTTGAGAGGAACCAGACTCAAAAGGGAACCCATCCTCATATGGGTGACACTGGAGGGTGTGATTATAAATATACAGTCTGATAAATGTTGTATTGGTGTAAAGATCACACGGAGTTCACATCTCCTCTATAGTATCACAGAGTCCAACTGGAGCTGGTAGATCTATAGATGCCTCCGGGATCTCACAGAGTCAGCCTCATTTCAATGGAGGTCCAAAATCTTTATCGCACGGAAGACGATCGGAGCTGGTACAATGTCTGGATGCCTCCGGATGGGTAGAAAGAGAGAAGCGGTGGAGAGGGATTAACATATCTTATGTTCATAAAAATGTCTGATGTAATAGTGCACAATATTATGGGATGTATTATGTTTACACCTGACTAAAGAGATGAGTTTTTAATCTACATTTAAATTTATAGCTAAATCAAATTTCCCTTAAAATATTACTTGTCAAAGTACCACTAACTTTATATTTAAATCTAAAAAGAATTATTAATCCATACAATGTTTTTCTTAAATAGTTATTCTTAAATATCAGTAGTTATGACTAGACTGATGTAAATGTCGAAAACAAATGTTAAATTCATACAAATATCACTGCATTTAATATAATAAATGCCTCTGCAAGAGCTTTTGGTATATTCATGTCTTTTTTTTATTAAAGAATTGATTAAGAAAAAAACAAGAGATGGCTTTGATAATTGTCTTCACAATAAGTCATCGGTGGGCAGAGTGAAGAAAGCAGCAGCCTGAATGAGGAGAAACACACACACACACACACACACACACACACACACACACACACTATTAGCACAGGGGGTGTTAATGATGGAGGATCATCTAATCTGACTTAACTGTAGAATAATACTTTCTGTATAACCTGACCTGCATTTCATCTTCTGCATCAAATACATTGTACAGGTTCATGTGACTTTTCCTGGGATCTGGAGCATCAGCTGATTGCCAGTTTGAATCCTGACCAGTGTACATAATTTGGCTAAATGAGTAGACCTGGACATCAGCTGATTGCCAGTTTGGATCCTGGCCATTGTACAGGAGGTGGCTAATGAGTAGTCCTGGACATCAGCTGATTGCCAGTTTGGATACTGGCCAGTGTACAGGAGGTGGCTAAATGACTACACATTAAGGTTTTATGTTTACATTCCTACCAAACCTTATTGTAGCTACACAGGCTATAATAATTGCACTGACAATTCCTATTGATTAGTATGTATACTAAAAAAGTTTATCATCTCTCACAGGATAATATCCACAATGAGTGTAGGAGCCAACTTCTTGTTGGGAGCAGGTCATGTTTGAGTCCAAGGAGCCTCGGATACAGCAATAGTTCTCTGCAACAAAACACAAGACAATGAAGGCTGACAAACGGCTCACTGTTGAGTAACATGTTACCAACATCTCACTAATACATTATTCTGGAACAATATAACAATACAATGCAATACAAAACCATCCTCTGTACTTCTGGCAAGGTGAAATATCAGGTTTTAAAATAACCCCCCTGGGGATTAATAAATTATTCTGATTATGATTATAAACACTCGATGGATACGGAAATAGATCATGTGCAATGTAAAGCCTGACTGATATACTGGTTGTCCGAATTAACGGTCTATTAAATCAACAGAAACGATGTGCACCACAAAACACTTTAAATATTCTATATGAAAAACCATATATGAAGGATTGCAAACAAAACCAAATGCGCTGCCAAGTGCAGTAATCACTTGCATTTTGTTAACAAGCAGTTTTTGCAAGGCATTGTGGGACTTGCTGGTTATAGTGCCTACTTATGGAACTAAGGTCAGAAAGGAAAGTCAGGTTCTCTGAAAATGTTAATATTTATAATATATTTGATATTACTGTAATAATTGTACATTCTTTGTGCTTTATACTACACTAGGTGCTAGACTGCTCAGGCAAGCACATTGTATTTGTGTACTATATATTATATATAAGCCACATGATCAGAGCCACATGATCAACGCCTCCAGCTCTGTCTACGCGTGCACGCTGCCCTTTGTTCAAATAAAGCAGACAGCTGATGACTGACTTTTTAAAGACTATAACGCACGTGGGTAAAAGCAAAGTAAAAAAATAAATCGCTCTCGCAATTTTCTTTCCCATCGACATTATTATTTTTATTGTTTATTTATTAAAGTAAAACTTATACTTTTAGTTTTAGGGTGGCTGAGATTACAGACAGGGGGGCTGAAGCCACCCTAAAAAAGGCTTAGAACCGTCCCTGCATACAAGTACAACACACACAAGAATATCATGTACAACATGCAGCTGTATATAGATGCATAACATAACTAGTGTATCATGGACAAAACTGTCAAGAAACAATACAGTTCAATAAACTTAATTTCATGTCCTGTGCACCTGTGGAGTGTTTGCTTGTTTTCTTCTTGTTTTCATTTATACCACAAAATTACCACAAATATGGTTTGTGTCTGTGGATAACTGATAACAGGTTGGTAAAGGGAGGATCTTTGATGTGGTTTTATAAGTTTTTGTAAAGCCTTTCACTGACTCTGTATCACTGTGCCGCTGTGTCTCTTAGAGCACAATGATAGAGAGCAGAATCTGAGAGCTTTAGATCTCTGATAGTAAGTTCAGTAGAGTCTCTGCTTGTTCTTGACTCTAATCGATGATCATCAGGCGTGCTATCAACACCACTATATGACCTTGCACCTTTATACAGTAAAAACTGTGGTGCGCTGTTAGGATATTGTTTGTACCAGTAAAGCCAAATACGTTCACTGCTTGTCTCATATGAACATTTCAGAGTAACAGTGTCTGTTTCTTTCCCCACAATGTTGGCATCTTCATCCTTTGGTCCAATTTTATCAGCAAAACTGCCTGCAGTGAAAAATAATATAAAGAAATAAATCTGCAAAGAATTTTTCAAAAGCAAATATTTACTATATGCTTTAAAAACAAACATAAATATTATATAATACAATGAATGACCTGTAACTAGAGTGAGAATCAGTGGTGTGTATCTCACTATGTACAGTAAGTTGTATAGTTGAGCCATTTCTGAACACAGCTCTGTGATGATTCTGTATAATAGTGCTGTATGTGCTGAACTTTACACGTCTCTAGAAGGCCACACCCAGGAAGTGACACTGTTGTAGTGTAACTTTGTACAGATCATCACTACACAGTATCAGTGAACTGAGTCACCAATAAAACACAGAACAATACTAGTGTTACTTCACATCCCACTGCATTAGACAATAATAATCTGTGTTTGTAACAGTTTTCAGTTTTAAAAGTGAATTGAACTGAACTTTATCACACCGAACACTGTGCAAAAGAGCAGAAAACAAATGATGCTCTAATAAATAAGTCAGTTCTTGTCACTTGTGTATAAATACCAGGAATTGGTCTGTAGTGGTTATACCATCTGTAGAGATAATGCTATGTGGAGAGAAGGTTTCCTGTGTAAAACTGTAACACAAACTAATTAAAGTACACACATCATATAAAATGAAGCAACAACACTTTAACTCACACACATTGCAGTGGTAAATTACAGAGACTTACACTCCATCCACACAGAAGTGACAAAGCATGTGAGGTCTAATTCTTATATCCTGCAAAGCCTAAATCTCTTTCCTTACTTCTGGAGATTTCCTCATTACCTCATTGCTGATCTGAGTGAATGGTCTTAGATGCTTTATGAGTCATTCTCTGAGATGGGTGCCTTTTGGGTCATACCTTTTTTTTTCAATATACCTTAAATAGTTATATTTCTGATCATTTCATGTGATAGTGGATTAGTCAAACATTTAAGAAAATACATTTTCCCACCTCAGGCATGAAATTCTAATTGATATTGTGTGTTTTTTCTTACTGAAAGTTGTTTTGGAGTTCAACCCCGTCACGGACAACTTTGACCCTGTTTAAATATGATTTAAAAAGATTTTCAAGTAAATTCTTGTAGAAGCTTTTCAATGAGATGTCCCTTGTTTGATATCATTTATTGCATGTAGAATTTTATTAAATACTCATCATTTGAATACCAAATCAGGTCATGAAAACTTTATCTAACATTGGTCTTCATATCGTATCACAAAATATGCATTAACATTAGAATTTTTCAGACTTTCCTGTAAATTCTGCACACAGCAAAACAAACATTGAACTAATTTGTCTTCTTATCACGAAAATCTTAATAAAAACTATCAAAATTACAGGGTTGAACTCAGCATAACGGGGTTGAAAATGATAACAGGGTTGAAGTGATGATTAATATTTCAATATAGCATGGATTTCTTAACTGTAAAATTAATGATATCACATTCAGTAAAATTGTATTTTATTAAAGTTGGCAAAAACAAACAAACATTTTAGTAAGTATTTAACATTAAATCAAAAGCATTAAGCATTAATTAATCACAAACATCAATCGATCTTTCCATTTGGTCCAAAAAATCCCTTATAGGCTATGGGAAACTACCTTGCTGGGATCTCATTTTGATTAAAACTTGTTTTTAGTGCCTACCATTGAACTTCGAAAACAGGACTGTAAGATGTCAATCAATTCATTCTTTATTCAGAAAGCCTGGCCCAAATATCTTTTTGAATTTCCATGTGCCGTGTTGTCACTGGCTTAGGAGGTGGGATGAGCTCAAGCACATCATCATCTTTCGCTTATGTCGTTTAGCTCTGTCACCCAGATCGCTTATTTTTTTCTTTTTCCCTGCCTCTGTGTCTCTTTTCCACCTTTCACGCTCACTCCTGAGATATGTTTCCCTTCTCTCTGCGTCTGCATCTCTTCTTGCTCTGTACTGTCTCTGCCTTTCTGCTGCTGTTTTTGCCATTGGGATGTCTGAAAATATTGAACATAAAATACCATAATCGATTATTTCTAACAGTTCACATCACAATACAACAAGTCTACAATTGAGTAATCTACTAAAAAGTGTCAAACATTCAACCCTGTCACAACGATTCAAGCCTGTTATAATAAAAAATGTGACGGGGTTGAAGTTTTTGGCTAACAGTAGCTGTAACTCCATACTTAGCTAAGACAGTAGCATCACATGGCATTTAGGACATCATACAAGTTTAATGTTTTGCAAAACTATTATTTAATTCTTCTTAAACCATTGTTTAGTATCATTTAGTCATACAACAGAGTTGAAATGTTGAGCCTGACAATCTTAATCTGACAGTGAAAAACATGAAATATAGGTAAGAAATGATACTGACACTTGCCTTTCTTTGCAGCATGTTCTTCAAGAGACTTGTATGATGTCACTTCCTGGATGTGATGCCACAGGGATTGATCCATTATTTTTATAGTGGGGTAAATAGTATGGCGTGACGGGGTTGAAAACAAACTGGAGGACGTGTATAAATATTGCAATTTCATATATAATTAATGCATTTTTATATATATATGTATATTTTAGTTAAAGTAGACCAACATATGATTATATTAGCAGCAACTTTTTGGTATTAATTGCAGTTTTTATTTGTTTGATATTCAATGAAAATGTAATGATGGTTAGTGAGGACATGCAAACATGCTTGTTGTCTACTACTTAGGCAACCCCTTATCTTTAAATTAAAATAAAAAAAAAGCAATTGTGTTGCATTATAATGCAAAGGCACCTGGTTCTATTAATTGACAGCATTAAAATGCATTTTGTGATTTCCTTCAATTGAAAATCTTTGAAGTAAGTTTGGGGGACTTGAAGGGCACCCAATTCAGAGAATCACACTTATATCGTTTAATGTTATATATGTAAGTCACGGCTTGTCTTTACCGCATTTCTAATTTAATTACAAATTGCTCCAAGGAGTGAAGGAGTGTGTGAATGTGTGTGCATGATGCACTCTGAAAGACTGGCATCCCATCAAGGAACTAGCTTTCAAAAAAAAACTAAACTGTGTGTTAGTTTTTGTACAGTGCAGCTGGATTTCCTGTCACTGTGGGCGCCAGAGCACAGTAGTATAGAGCACAGTCTGATACAGCAGCAGAGGAGATGATCAGATCCACTTGTTTATCTCCTTGAACATTAGCAGACATTCTTTTGGGATTGTTGGGACTTAGATCTCCATTTTCAAAAACATAAAGAAGGAACTCAGGTTTAGATTTTGGATATTGTCTGTACCAGTGCAGATTATATACAGGGTCACTGAAGCCTTTATAGCTGCAGGACAAAGTAACAACACCTTCATCTACAACTTTGTGTGTAAAAAATGGCTCTATTGGATCTGCCATAGAGTCACCTGTCATAGAGAAAAGAGTTTTAGATGTATTATATATTGACATAAATCGAATTCGCATTTAACTGTTTCCTAAAAACCACCCCAACTAATTAATCCCTAATTTATACATTAATAGTTTATGATACAAAAAACTCACCTAGTGAAACACACAGACACATGAATATAACAGTGAACATGATGACTGGTTTTAGCTGAATGAAAATATTTTTTCAGTACTCTATATGTTTATTTCATAAAGCTTCATGAAGCTCCGCCCACAGCATCACATTACAGTGTCAGTAATGTCACTGACAAATTGTTCAGATGAAGCCAGGATTTACATCTAAATGTCATTTAAATCCAATCTAGTTTCTATAGTAACCAAACGTATATCTTAAAACTAGTTAATTTGACCTAGTCAGGTTGTTTGTATCTGTGTTTCTGACTCCATCAATCTAGAATAGCATAAATAAATAAAATGTAGAATTAATGTTCTAACTGTAATAGTACAAGATGTCCAGAACAGAACGTTTACTGGGTTTCTGATCTTCACTGTTTACTGGGTCCAGTAATAACCAGTCACACAATTTTTATAATATTAGTTAAACTCCAATATTGTGTTCATTAAAATACACTGTTTCTACACTTGATGGTTAAATGCTGGTTAATCTGACAGACTGATGATGAAGTGAAGGTAAACATGTAAATAGCTCCATCATGTGAGAAAAGCATGGCTCTACTGATCCAGTATATATGCAGGACAGTGTGGTGTTGCTGCCTTCACTTGATAATACACTGGTTTGGTCTGGTGCAATGCTGCTTTCTAAACCTTTCTTATAAAAACATTACAATTATATTGTGACATTTTAATCATAAATGACAATATGCACATGGAAATTGTGCTTCAGGTAAAGTACTATTTTTTCATATTTTTTTCTGATTTATGATATCATGCCTTATTGCAGAAAACAACATTGCAGAAAAACAAACGTGTTCAAAGCACCAGATTCCCAAATGCAGAGCCGATCGTCCCTATACGCTCACTACGCTCACTACGCAAGTTCCGTAAGGCCCCCCCTCCCCTGCCTCATTTTACAGCACGTGTTAATGTTTACTGTGTAGATGACAATGTGAAGTGGAGCTATCCATCTGGCCATGAAAACAGAAAAAAGAAACAAAATGAGAGTGAAATGCGAAACTGGTAAACTTGTTCTCTTCAAGTTTGAAGTCAGCAAGAGCAAATAACAGTAAAGTTAAGTTGTGTTAATGTGATTCTGTCTCTAGTCTCTATCTGACTAGCTAAATTAGCTGTGCAGCGCTGCCAGTGCATCTCTTGGCCTGTCTGTCTGTCACACAACAATTTATTGCGTGAACATTCGCGTGAATAAACGCCCAAGGGCAACGGTGTTTATAAACGGCAGCTCGATCGCCTCGCCTGCAATCGTATGAAATGACACGCGCGCTTTCCAGCAGCAACATCTGTGTGGGGACCAGTACAAAAAGTAGTGTGATAGCATTCCTAAATGACAATGTTTATAGTCTCTCAATCAAGGTTACAACAACATTAATGCAATATGGAAACCAATGGATTTACATTGGAATGGGCATAATGCCAGGTCAATATGAATGCACATCCCTCAGTAAATAATAATACGGTGGCAGAGAAGTGCAAAACAAATTAACAAACCTGAAAACAAATTATTTTCGGATTTGTTAATGTGTTTCCATAGATATATACACTAGATGTCGCCTTGGGGTCCTAAAAATGCATCAAAACCGCCGCCATCTTTGTACGGTGCTCCTTTACCTCAAATGCATGGACGATGCCGGACTTCTGTGCTGCATTTGGTTGTTCAAATGAAAGAAATCTAAAAACCAGACAGCAAGGGATTACATTTCACAAGTGAGAATGTGTTTTATGATATTGAATGTTAGGAAATTATATTTCTTGTTCCATTGGTTTGTTTCAGTCCTTGGTTAACGACCACAGCTAATCCATGCTACTGTATTTACCCATTAGTTTTTGACAGTTAGGAAAACAGACAATGTTTGTAGATTCTGAAGCTCTTAATAAGGACAAAATAATGTGTGTTCTGTAAGATTCCCTTATCTGTCAAACATATTTTATTAGATTGTCCTGGACTTAACACAAGCAGAATGCTCTTTTATCAAATTACTTCACTTAAGGAAATATTTAATGACATTATGTCTGAAAAGGGTTTGGATTTTTTTATCTTATGTTAATAAAAAAAAAATTATAATATGACTTGCTGTTTATATTTGTTTTGTTTTTATTGCATTTATATGATATTTGTGTTTTTGTAATTGAATTTTTGCCATGAAAATAGCTTTTGATTGCTGACAGTATTAAATAAAATAATCAGAATCTGAATCTGTTTGTAGATTCCCAAGTAATAAACAGAGACGTCAGTCATGGACAAGTTGCAGGGACACTAAACACTTTTTTTTAAATGGTTAACTCAGCTGACAGCCCTGGAAGGATGTCCCCAGTTAGGTTGGCAGTTCAGCCTCAAAATCAAACTTTGTGGGTTTTTTTTGGTTTATGTGACTTTACTTATTTAATGTTGCAAAAATATTGCAGGTAAAGAATAAATAAAAGATTGAACAGTCTTTGGCACCTCAACTATTTAACTTTCACATTATGTTCCTCTTGAATTTGTGATTTGTTTCCACCTGCAAATTGCTTTGTGTATCATATTTAATAAACCAATACAATTTATAGTGTACAACTATATATACAATGTATAGTCACACCATTGTAGCAGTGTTGCATGCAGTAGGCTATAAGGTAAGTAGTGATTGTTCATTTGAAGTTTACTCAAGTGGAAGAATGTAAGTAATAAACTTACACCTATTAGCACTATGCATTATATTGTGAAAAAGTAGATTATCTTAATATCAAAAACTTAAAATTTCTCTGGAATTAATGATAAATACATGTCTGACCTTTGGAACAACCAAAAAAAAACCTAGAAAATGGCATTCATGACGATTTATGGTGATTTTATTTCTTTGCCTACATTGACGCTGATGCATTAAGAGGAGTGGGTCCCCCGTACCAAGATGGCGGCTCAATTGACGCATTCGTTCCAATGTACTGCCATATACAAGGCGACATCTAGTGTATATATCTATGATGTGTTTCGTGCAATGATTCAGACAACCCGGAAAAGGTAGGTATAGTTTGTGAATGGAAACTTACCGATCATTGCACAAGACACCTGTCATTCAATATATACAGGTGAATGAAAGGTGTCTCATCCGATGATCGGTAAGTTTCCATTCACAAATTATACCTACCTCTTCCGGGTTGTCTGACTTGTCGTTGTGTTTTCGGATTTGTTACAGTTTTTTTCAATCGCTAACAAGCGCTTACCTATACTTAAGATAATTTTTCTAAACTCTTAACACAGACGGACTAAAAATAGCACAAAATTAATGTATCTAATCCCTGCGATCTTCAGGGTTAGGCCACATGTTTTCATCAACATCACATCTGATATCATCCAAGGCGATGCACCTGGGATAAAACCGCTTGGTATGTCGGATCCACCCTTAGCAATCTTGAACTGTGTTGTCCCTGCAGCCAGCATCCATGGCTTCAAGGAGGGACATCTGGTCATGTGGCTGATGGTCATAAACCTTCCACCTCCATGCAGAAAAGAACTCCTCTATGGGGTTGAGGAAAGGTGATTAGGGTGGAAGGAAGAGACTTACCAGTCTTGGGTGGACTTCAAACCATGCTGTTATTGCTTGCGAATGATGGAAAGCAACATTGTCCCAGGTAATTACAAAGGTCCTCATGTTTTCACCCTCCTGATCCTGCTCTGGTACCAGGCGCTGGTGGAGATCATTGAGAAAGGCAAGGAGGCGCTCGGTATTATAGGGTCCAACCTGACATCTGTGAAGGAGTAATCCTGCATTTGCCATTGCTGCACACATGGTAATGTTTGCCCCTCTCTGTCCTGGCACATCAACTGTGGCCCTTTTTCCAATTATATTTCGTCCACGTCGACGCCTTTTGGATAGATTGAATCCTACCTCATCTATGTAAATGAATTCATGAGGGGCCTGGTTGGCCTTCAATTCCATAACTCTCTGAAACAAAGTTTATGTATATCATGTCATTACTGTATACCATACTGTACTGTAACCTATTACTGTGTAGGTTACCTACTTGCAAAGTGCAAAGCTTATAGAACTGGACATTTAATTGAATATACACTATACCTGGACATATTGTCGTCGTAGCTCCTTGACTCTCTCACTGTTCCTCTCAAAGGGAACAGTGTAGAGCTGCTTCATCCACACTCTGTGTTTGGACAATGTCCGTGTAATGGTTGTGAGGGTGATGCTTTCTATATTGCCAAATATCTCATGGTCCTCCACAATTCTAGTTTTAATTTCATGCAGTTTTATTGCATTATTTGCAACAACCATTTCTACAATGGCAAGCTCTTGATCATTATTGAGGAGCTTTCCTCTTCCCCCAGAGAGTGGAAGACGTTGCATTCTTTAGAGGGGAAAAAAATCAACATATGCATTACTGTATGACCTTATTGACATGTCAAGTGAGAATAGAAACAATCCATGTAAAATGCAATACTTACCTGTTGGTTTGTTGAAAGATGCGAATAATGGAGGCAACCATTGACAGCCTCAAATTGGGTTGCACTCTTTCACCAGCCTCTCTTAGTGAGAGACCGTGGTTGATTACATGGTCAATAATAGTGGCACGAATTTCATCACTGACTACTGTTCTTGCAGCCCTTGGAATGCCACCACCACGCATTCTTACACCTCTACCTTGCCCTCTCCTTGTGCCTGCTCCTCTTCCTGCACCTGCACCTCCTACTGCACCTCTCACTGCACCTCTCACTGCACCTGCACCTCCTACTGCACCTCTCACTGCATCTCTTACTGCACTTCTCACTGCACCTCTCACTGCACCTGCACCTCCAACTGCACCTCTCACTGCACCTCTCACTGCACCTGCACCTCCTACTGCACCTCTCACTGCATCTCTTACTGCACCTCTCACTGCACCTGCACCTCCTACTGCACCTCTCACTGCACCTCGCACTGCACCTCTCACTGCACCTGCACCTCCTACTGCACCTCTCACTGCACCTGCACCTCCTACTGCACCTCTCACTGCATCTCTTACTGCACCTCATCATTGCACCTCTCACTGCACCTCCTACTGCACCTCTCACTGCATCTCTTACTGCACCTCTCACTGCACCTACACCTCCTACTGCACCTCTCACTGCACCTCGCACTGCACCTCTCACTGCACCTGCACCTCTCACTGCACCTTTTACTGCACCTCTCACTGCATCTCTTACTGCACCTCTCACTGCACCTGCACCTCCTACTGCACCTCTCACTGCATCTCTTACTGCACCTCTCACTGCACCTGCACCTCCTACTGCACCTCTCACTGCACCTCTCACTGCACCTGCATCTCTTGCTGCACCTCTCACTGCACCTCTTACTGCAACTCTCACTGCACCTCTCCCTGGCCCTGCATCTCTCACTGGAGCTGGTCTTCTCCCTGGGCCCCTTGCTCTTCCTCTTCCAAGTCCAGACATTACAGTGTTTGTCTTTTTCTGTTTCTGTTTCCAAAAACATCACTCCTCAAAGTCCTCATTTTATAGTAATAGAAAAAAATAACCCCTGCCACTGAGTCTAAGCCAGACTGGAATCAGCTGTGGTTGGCCCAATTCACCCAACATAAATCAGCTGTGTGTCAATTATTCAATTGTTTGTTCATTATCAGCTGAGATATATTGTTTTTGAACTGATATCATTGCAGAAGCAGAGGTTTTTATACTGTATCTAAGGTTTGGAATATTGTTTTTGCTATTGTGGGATGTTGTGTGTTAACATTCGTGAATACTACAAAAACAATCCATAATTTTGTTGGGAGGTATAACTTGTCTGTTAAGAAAATGTAAGCATTGTGGAAATGTGTTCACTGATTGCATATTGTGTGAAAACGACATGAAATGTGTGAATGGTATGGCCACAAAAGACTGATGCTGTGCTAATTGTGTTTAGAGTTTTGAAAATGTGAACTGTTTGGACAAACGCTTGTTAGCGACTGAAAAAAACTGTAAGAGAATTTAGATTCAGGTAGTTAGATTGAGTTATTACACTCTCCTTCTCACCGATTTTTCTCAACACTTCCCATTACAAAAATAAGTTTTGTTGCATTACTTGGAGATTAACATTATTCAGGAAAAAAGTGTAAAAATTGTCTGAATTATCCCTTAAATAATTATTACTATTATCACAGTCATTAATATTTTAATTCAAAGTTTTTAATATTAAAACATTAAATATACATTTACATAAAATATAATATACAATATTTACAATAATATAAAGTTCATTGAAAATATTAGATGTTCTTCTTTCTCCTCCTCTTCTTTTTCTTGAGTGAAGGAAAATGCTGAAAAAAGAAAAGTAGACATGCACTGATTATTATATTGTTATATTTCTTTTATATATAACGATAATTACCAAATTTTAATTACAGTTTATTATGTTATAACAATATTATACTATTATTGCTCTGGTCTTATTAATTATAATATTCCAAATTGTCATTGTATTCTATTCAGATTTCTATTGAGCAGATTGAAGAAATTCAATCATTGCAAAGTGTGTAATAACTGCAGCATAAAAATGTGTAGCCTTTGTCTGAGAATTATTGTGTGCATCAGAGTACTTACCACATCCTGGCCAGCTTCCCTCGCCTGAAGCACAGCAGCAATCTGCTCGACCTGCACACACATGAATATGACAGTAAATTACAGTGTTTCATCTATTTGATTTGTGTACAGTATGATGATTGAATAAGCAAGTTGTTGTTGTCCTTCGGCTGCTCCCTTTTCGGGGTCGCCACAGCGGGTCGTCCGATCCACGTTTTGATTTGGCACAAGTTTTATGTCTGATGCCCTTCCTGACTCAACCCTCCAATTTTATCTGTGCTCGGGACAGGAACTGAGCGTTAACCGCTCATTGGCTGGCTTGGTTTCGTGCCGGTTAGAGCACAAGATATGATTGAATAAGCAAGTGATATACATAAATGTGAGTATCTGTAAATAAGTCATTATTAGTGGTCACTAACTCATGTCAACTGCATGAATCTGACAGAGAACAATTTATATATTGCTTAACATCTAGACTATTTACTAAAACATACAAAAAGAAAAAAGAAAGAGTAACCCCCTCTATGTGTGTGTTTATGTACGAGTGTGTGTATGTGTACACGTACATGGGCACGCAGACGGTTGGGCTCTGCAATCAAGTTAAGCAGGTCGTAATTGTTCTCTCCTTCGATAACCAACCTGGTTATATGTTTGGCCCCAGTCGGGTGGATTTTCTCCACTAGGGGAAAAATGTTCTCATCTGCAGAGAGAGAGAGAGAGAGAGAGAGAGAGAGAGAGAGAGAGAGAGAGAGAGAGAGAGAGAGAGAGAGAGAGAGAGAGAGAGAGAGAGAGAGAGAGAGAGAGAGAGAGAGAGAGAGAATATAATAAACTATAATTAAATAAAAGCCTGTAATGTTTCCTATTAACCCTTAAATACAGTATGACCCTCACTGTGCTGTTGTGTAAATGAAATGATTAGCTACATTCTACAGGTAGAAAACACATTGTAACTAAAAGTCCGGAGCTAATCATGTATGTGTCTAATCACTATGTTACACCTGCTTTACTGTAAAACCTGTAGTGAGGATTGTGAAAAGTCACCAAACAACAGAGGAAATATTTTATTGTGAAATTAAAATCGATTCTTAAGTCAAGCTCATCGATTCGGTTCAGTATTTTTACTGTCATTTATACCTGTGTCCAAGTTCGCTAGCACAGTAAGTAGCATTGTGCTAATTCACGTCAAAAGAGGATCTCGCTTAGATAGAAAACATTAGACTGTAACACGGTGTAATTTAAACCTGCTTTATTGTAAAAACACTATGACATTAAAGTCACATTCTCTTACCGTGAGCTGACTGAGTTTGGTCGGGAGGAGCGCGGAAATCCATGGAGTTTTCTTCTAAAATCTCTTTATTTTAGTGCAGATATTCAATGTTGCTCCGTTCAGCTCAGTGTTGTGTTTGGATTTAAAATGATTCGATGGAACGCGGCATCATAATAGAGGCAGTTTAAAGAAAAATAAACACGACGGATATGACGTGTGCACAGGTTCATAATTGTTGATAACAAGCATTAATAAAATATATCAAAAGGAAAAATAATAAAGCTATTATTATTAATGAATTATTTAAAATTATTATTATTATTATTATTAGTAGTAGTAGTAGTAGTAGTAGTAGTAGTAGTATTTCATTGCGAAGCTGAAATGAAAAATCTCATTTAATTAACAAACTTTATCTGATCATATACCATGGAAATGCATGTTTATAATGTTGATATTTATTTATTAAATTAGTGGGGAAAAAGCACAGGACTGCATGCTCCGTGTCCAGAAGAAAGCAGGCTCAGTTACTTTTGGTGCAAAATGTTTTATGTTTAACATAAAATGTTTTTGTGTTTCTAAAAATATAACTTGATGTGCAATATGTGACCCTGAAAAAATAAAATATTTACAAAAAATAAGATCCTACAAAGCAGGCTGCTCTTAGCAGAGGATGGTTTCGATCCATTGACCTCTAGGTTATGGGCCCAGCACGCTTCCGCTGCGCCACTCTGCTTCAGCACAGCTTTCAAAAGGGACTCAAACCTACAATCCCTGGCTTAGGAGGCCACTGGAGCACGGCGGTATTAAGTCACTGCTGTTTTGATTTTCTGGCATTTTGGGTTTCTGCTGGAGGCATTTAAGAGCTAAACTGCAACAAATATTAAGCCATTTCATTTTTATTAGAAAGTAGGCTGCTCTTAGCAGAGGATGGTTTCGATCCATCGACCTCTGGGTTATGGGCCCAGCACGCTTCCGCTGCGCCACTCTGCTTCAACACACCTGCCAAATAGGACTCAAACCTACAATACGTGGCCAGTGCCTTAGCCATTAGGTCACTGCTGTTTTAAGTTTCTGGCGTTTTGGGTTTCTGCTGGAGGCATCTAAGAGCTAAACTGAAATGTCTTTGGACAAAACCCATTGTCTTTGATGCAAGAGGCCAAAGCTTCATCCAGTAGGCCACCAGGATTGTGGCAATGACCTGCAACGATTAGGGTTGATAGCAACCATTCTGAAATTTATCCCATTTTCTTCTTAGTTAAAATGTAGGCTGTTCCTAGGAGAGGAGGGTTGCAATTTATTGATCACTTGGTTTTGCTACAAGCATGCTTTTCCTGCAGCACACTGCTTAAGCACACCCCAGATGGGACTCAAATCCCCCAATCGCTGGCTTAGGAGGCCAGTGCCTTATCCATTAGGCCACTGGGGCACTGCTAGTTTGGGTTTCTGCTGGAAGGATCTAAGAGCAAACTGCAACAAATATGAACATTAATCCATTTTATTTTTATTAGAAAGTAGGCTGCTCTTAGCAGAGGATGGTTTCAATCCATCGACCTCTGGGTTATGGGCCCAGCACGCTTCCGCTGCGCCACTCTGCTTCAGCACACCTTTCAAAAGGGACTCAAACCTACAATCCCTGGCTTAGGAGGCCACTGGCAAAAGGCTGTATTAAATCACTACTGTTTTGGGTTTCTGCTGGAGGCATTTAAGAGCTAAACTGCAACGAATATTAAGCCATTTCATTTTTATTAGAAAGTAGGCTGCACTTAGCAGAGGATGGTTTCGATCCATCGACCTCTGGGTTATGGGCCCAGCACGCTTCCGCTGCGCCACTCTGCTTCAGCAAAGAAAAGGGGGAAAAGAGAAAAATAAGTAGAGGGGTTGTAGTGCAGGATAATTGTGCTGCAATGGGGGCACATGGTTGCATCTTTTAAACAATATAACAAAACTAGTTTTTGTAAAGTGAACGTTTAACACACAATGGTTATTTATCCAAACAAATTTTATTCACTAATACACTTTATTTCAACATAAACAATTTATATTTTATATATTATATTATTATATTATATTAACAAGACAAGCATTAATAACAACTATATATATACATATATATATATACATATATATATATATATAACAATTATTACTATTTAATTTAATCGCAATTATTATATTATACCTACCATAATTATTATATACATACTATCATTATAGAGCCTTTCACCTATTACAAAGGTTATAACATAAAAATTGTTCGCATAAAAAATTGCTAGAAAAATAAAGTGTTTGAAGTTAAATAAATGTTTTTTGATTCTGAATCTGGTGTCACCGACAGTACCGAGTGCTATGGCGTATGCTGATCTGGTGAGAGCACTGAGCACGCATTACAAGCCGGCACCGATTGTAATCGCGGAACGGTTTCGGTTTCAGAGGCGTAACCAGAAAGAGAGTGAAACTGTCTCTGATTATGTGGTGGCTTTGAGGCAGTTAGCTGCTACCTGTGTTTTCGGACAGTACCTGGATGATGCGCTGAGAGATCGTTTTGTGAGTGGATTACGCTCGGATGCCGTGCAACGCAGGTTGTTGTCTGAGAAGGATCTGACCTTCTCGAAGGCTTGTGAGATTGCAGTGTCAATGGAACTGGCGTCAAAGAAATCGATGGAATTTTCTGGACACAGCGAGCCTCAGCAGGTAAATGCCCTGTCAAGTGCAAGCTTTTCTGAGAAGGGGAGGAAAGGTCAGTTTAGACGACAAAGTGATGATAAAATGCAAAGCAAGGGACAGAAAGGAGTAAAAAATTACTTTGGACCACAACAGACATGCTACCGATGTGGGGGAAAACACTCAGCACGTGACTGCAGATTTAAAAATGAAAAGTGTCATACCTGCTCCAAAATTGGACACATAGCCCGTGCATGTAGAAAGGGAAAGGCCATTTCGCAAACTCAGTATGTGGAAGCTGAAGTAAATACATCCAGAGTGGATGAAGAGGCTGAACTTTTTGGATTGTATGCAGTATACACCACCTCAAGGTATAAAAAGGGGTACACAGTGGATGTTGCACTGGATGATAAGAGAACAACAATGCTACTGGATACAGGGTCAGCTGTGTCAGTGGTATCTGAGGATTTCTACCAGACGAATCTCAACCATTTCAGTTTAAAACCAGCCCCCGAGTTAAGGCTAAAATCATATTCAGGCCAAAGTATTGCTGTTCGAGGATACATTACGATTCCAGTGCGGTATGAAACACAGCAAGTTACCCTTCCTCTGGTCATTGTAAAAGGAAGTAGACCAGCTCTGATTGGTAGGAACTGGCTAAAGGAACTACACCTGAACTGGGAACAGATTTTCACTGTACACAGGGTGTTTACACAGGCAGATGGGACTCTAGGCGTGAACGAGGTGTTACAGCACCACCAGGCAGTGTTCTCTGAGAACCAGGGTTGCATAGAGGGCTTTAAAGCCAAAATCCGTATAAAACCAGGCACCACACCAATCTTTTGCAAAGCTCGCCCGGTTCCTTACGCATTAAAGGAAGCAGTAGAAAGGGAGCTGGACAGGTTGGAGAAAATGAAAGTGATTTCAAAGACTGAGAAAAGTGAGTGGGCCTCTCCGATTGTCACTGTACCAAAGGCAGATAAAACAATTAGGGTTTGTGGCGACTACAAGGTCAGTATTAATCGGTGTATGGAAGAGCAGACATACCCACTACCTAACGCCGAAGATTTGTTTGCTACTTTAGCAGGAGGAACATTGTTCAGCAAGCTTGACCTCTCTCATGCCTACCAGCAGTTGATGTTAGACGAAGAGTCAGAGAAATATCTGACCGTTAACACCCATAAGGGCTTGTACAGATTTCATCGCCTCAGCTATGGGGTTTCCAGCGCACCTGCGATTTTTCAGTCTGTTATGGACCAGATTTTACTAGGACTGGATCATGTGACATGTTTTTTGGATGATATTCTCATCACTGCGTCATCTGAGGAAATGCATTTAAAAAGACTGGATGAAGTGCTCACACGTCTGGAAAAACACGGTGTCCGGGTGAAACTGTCTAAATGTAAGTTTTTTCAGAGCAGTGTGGAGTATCTGGGACATCGCATCGACCAGGATGGTCTGCACCCCACTAATGAAAAGGTAGCAGCCATAAACAAAGCGCCGGAGCCAAAAAATGTCACTGAGCTGAAGTCTTTCTTAGGTCTTCTTAACTATTACAGCCGTTTCCTGCCAAACTCCTCCACCATCCTCCGCCCTCTACACAGCCTGCTGAGAAAAGAGGCAAAGTGGGTTTGGACCTTTGAGTGTGCTAAGGCATTTGAAGATGCAAAGCAGCTATTACAGAAAAATAATGTGTTGGTGCATTACGACACACGTTTGCCACTCCGGATTGCGTGTGATGCGTCACCCTATAGAGTAGGGGCGGTGATTTCTCATGTCATGAAGAATGGAGAGGAACGGCCTGTGGCTTTTGCATCAAGGACATTAACGGAGGCTGAAGGGAAATATGCCCAAATTGAAAAGGAGGCCCTTGCCATCATTTTTGGAGTAAAGAAATTCCACAAATATCTATATGGGAGGAAATTCACACTCATTACAGATCACAAACCACTGTTAACTATACTGGGACCAAAGTCAGCGGTTCCAACTTTAGCGGCATTAAGGATGCAACGCTGGGCTCTCATCCTTATGGCATACAGTTATGATATTGAGTACAGAAGATCAGCTGATCATGCTAACGCTGATGCTTTGTCTCGCCTACCCAGTGCCTCATTAGACAACACAGGAGAAGAGGGAGGTATTTTCTACTTCTCACACGTGGAGGAACTACCAGTGAGTGCAAAAGACATTGAGAGTGCTACTTTAAAAGATCCTACACTGAACAAAGTGTGGAGCTACACAATGAATGGATGGCCAAGTTATGTTCAGGAGGAAGCACTACGGCCTTATTTCATACGTAGGCAGGAGTTGTCAGTGGAACAAGGTTGCGTTCTTTGGGGCCAGCGAGTCATCTTACTGGACGACCTTCATCAGGTGCACCCAGGTATCTGCCGCATAAAAGCTCTCGCTCGCAGTTCCATGTGGTGGCCTGGCTGTGATGGGAATATTGAGGAGCTCGTGAAAGGTTGCTCTATATGTCAAGCTGTTCAGAAAATGCCAGCAGTCGCACCACTGCACCACTGGAGATGGCCGGAAAGAGTATGGCAGAGAATTCATATTGATTTTGCTGAAAAGGACAAGCAGTATTTTTTGGTGGTCATTGATAGTCATTCAAAGTGGTTAGAAGTGTTTCCTGTGTCCTCTACCACCTCTCACAAAACCATTGAAGTGCTGCGAAGCCTGTTCTCTGCGTATGGACTGCCAGAGGAGCTGGTATCTGATAATGGTCCACAGCTGGTGTCGAGGGAGTTTACACAGTTCCTGGAGAGAAACGGTATCAAACACACTGCTGTTCCTGCATATCATCCTGCATCGAATGGAGCTGCAGAGAGGTCGGTGCAGATTTTGAAACGTGCACTTACAAAGGATGTGTTGGAGGCGGAGAAAAAGGCTCCTTTGCCACTCAGTCATAGACTGGCAAATTTCCTGCTCATGTACCGCAGTACACCCCACACCGTGACGGGACGTACACCGGCTGAGTTATTTCTGAAACGCCAGATACGAACCCGCTTCAGTTTGCTTAAGCCCATGCTTGCCAGACGGATGGAAGAGAAACAAGCCACTCAGAAACGTCATCATGACTGTGGTGGCTCATCTCTTCGTTTCTTTCAGGAAGGGGAAGCGGTCCGCGTCCGGAATTTCAGGGGAGGAGTGGACAAATGGAATCGGGCAAAAGTACTAAAAAGACTGGGAGCTGTCACATATTTGGTACAAGAGGGTCAGAGGCAACGCACAGTGCATGTCGACCACATGTTGCCCGGGCGAGGAAATGTGGGTACACTTCCACAAAGCTTGCCCTCACCAGTGGTGGAAAATGAGCCGCAGGTAACTATGGACTGTGCTTGTCCAGCTGTTTTGCCCAGTGCACCGGTGACACTAATATCACCTACTGTTCTCTCTAAACCAACCGAACAGGTGGTCGAAGCGCCATCCCCCACAGCAAACAAAAAGTCACCTGAGAAACGGAGGTACCCAGAGCGGGTCCGCATACCACCTAAAAAACTGAATCTATGACCGGCAGGAATTTGTTGGTAAATGTGAATCTGCACAGTGGATGTAAGCTGCCAAGAGACATTTTTTTTGTTGAAAATAGGAAGTTTTTGCCGTAAATTTAGATTTAATTAAGGCAGTGGATTTATTTTGACTGTGAGATTTATATGCAAAGTTATTGTTGCTTGTTCTTTCTGAACTTAAAATTGCTCTTGTTTAAAACTAAAAGGGGAGGAATGCAATAGATTTGTGTATTGACAGGTTAAGGCTGCCACCTTCTGGGTCATTATGGTAAAGGCAGTTGTTATGTTACGTTGTTGGCAAATGATAATTGAGCCTTTGCGGCACCTGTATTAAAAGAGTCTGTCCCCGGAAGTAAGAAGTAAAGACGTGTTAAGTTGTTCTGCTCAGCCTGTTTATTGTCTTCCACCCGATATACTACAGGTAGTGGTAGCCTTCTTTTGACAGACGCTTTTTTGGTGGCTCCCCTCTTGCCACAAGCTCTGATTTTTGGAGTCACCGTGCACGTTGTCAGTTCTGGGACTGTGAGACTGGAGACTGGGGACCTGGCAAAATGACAAAGAACCCTGTAACGAAGGTGCTGGCACTGATGGGTGATTACCTGGCAGAAAGGATGTATATCCCAGAGATATATATGCATCTGTGGTGCTGATGGGTGATGACCCTGCTGATTTGAAAATCCAGTCTAGTTAAACCACACAGGATCATGCTTGACACTGGGCCAGAAAGAAGATTCACATGCCACATGAGTCAGGCTCATGCCAGGTGCAGCTACATCTGCATGTGTTACCACAGTCTCAGAGTTAGCATGTTTGCGGTGGCGAATTACTGCCTCACCCTTGAAATTTTCAGGTTCCTGGAACTCGATAACAGCATGTCCATGTTCCACGTGTGCTGTCGGTCTCTTGGGTTTCGCAGTAAATGCTTTGCCACACTGATCTGCTTGGGAAGCTCCACTCCTTGCAGAAAAGTGTCCCAGTATATGTGTGTATCTTTATAATACACCTATATTTACAATAAAGTGTTCAATATGTATATATTACATATTTATTTATTTTTATTATTGAAGTGAATGTGGGGAACAGAAGCCCAACTCACCAAGAAGAGACTTTAGTGTTGTTTATTGTTAATAATACCATCTTGGTCCTGCCCAGCAGTTCTCTGCAGTCTTCATGCAGCTGATTGATGTGACTGTATGTCATCACAACTGACACTGAGTTATAAACAGTCTGTGAATAAACAGATGCATTGTTTGTATAATGAATGATCAGTAGTCTCTACAATCATATTCAATAACAGCATCAACAAAAATATTCTAAATATTCATTCAGAAAATGAGAATCACATACTAACTTTTTTATTTATGTTTTCACAAACATACAACGTTTGTCAATTCTCAAATAAAAATTCAATTATAATAAAATAATATGAATGTGTAATTACAGTTACAATCTGTAATATTTATATACTTACACTTATACACCATCTCCTATGAAATTACAAATCCCTCTGCATTAGCATTTTTGTACAAGGACAAAAATTTGTCACAATCTTAATCAGTAGTGAAATATTGGTGGTTTTTTTTTTGTTTTTGATTTTTTTCATTTACAACCGATTGTGTGTGACTAAGACTATGTTTCGGCCAATTGACTGTTTTGTCAAAAAATCAACAAATCAAAAAATCAAAGCTGAAGGCCTAACAGGTAAAGCTTCAGCTTCACATGATGATTGTGGGTTGGAGTAGCATCTGGGTGCACTTCTAGTTAGCTCTTAAGAAGGCACCCTGAAGTTCAAGAATCCTGCAGGTCCTGAACAACAAATGCTAGGATAACTAGCAAAAGAGCCTGGTGCACAGTGCACCAGTGGTGTAGTGGTATCATACAAGATTCCCATTCTTGTGAACCGGGTTTGATTCCCAGCTGGTGCAGGTTTGTGCTTTGCTGCCTTTCAGACTGTGCCGTAAAAGTCTTCATAAGTGCTGTACCCGCCGAGTCAATCTGAACCTCTAAGTGGAACTTCCTGTCATATGTTACAAGCTGATTCTATTTCAAGTCATGCTCTCCAAAATGTAGTGGTATCAGCAAGATTTGGATTTTGCCAAGCTGCGTTTTATTCTTGCATTAAACAGAATGTTTTGGGGATGTGTTTCTTTAAACATCTTATTTGAAGAAGGCTCAATTGTTGCTTTCCAGAGCTTTTCAGATCTACCTGGACAATGGTGAAGGATTGGAGTGAATGCGGATAATAAACTCATGCGATAGCAGTAAAAAATGATATATGGTTTAAAATTTTTTTTTTTAAAACCTTTGTCTGCAGGCCCAGTGGCCTAATGGATAAGGCATCAGCCTTCGGAGCTGAGGATTGTGGGTTCAAGTCCCATCTGGGTCAACCTATAAGGTGTTCTTTAGGAACTGCCAAGTGCTTCTGTTCACTGCTGCTCATTATCACCTTCACAATCTGGTCTGTCACGTGTGAGCCGGATGGAAAAACATTGAAATGGACTTTGAAAATCAAAGCTGAAGGCCTAACAGGTAAAGCTTCAGCTTCACATGATGATTGTGGGTTGGAGTAGCATCTGGGTGCACTTCTAGTTAGCTCTTAATAGCGCAGCACATCAAAGTGTACAAACTGTCAGTGGCACTGAAATTGACGTATGCTTAAGGAGCTCTCTTTCAAATCTGATGAACAGATTCACAGCAAGTTGGTGAATTTGTAAACGAAGCACATATGAATGTCTTACTCTGCTCATATGGCTGAACCGCGATCATAGCTCAATCAGAGCAAAAAAGGATAAGAGGGGTCAAATCGATGGCAGGGTAAACAGCCGCAAGACCGATGGACAGCCGTGGCCGCCTTCGGAACTCGTGGACCAGAGCACCGTTGAGTTGGAAAAGATAAACCGGGTCAAGTACAAAACAGACGTAGCTTGAGAACCATTAAAAGGGCCGGCCACCTCTGCCGAAGGTCTCCACAAACCCTTAAGATAGGCATTGGTGGTTCAGTGGTAGAATTCTCGCCTGCCACGCGGGGGCAAGAAGTGTATATTTGGAACAGAGTGCCAGCCAATCAAATTGAAGCATTTTTTCTGCTCTCCCAGATGCTAAATGTACGTCACGGTCAATTTTTATGAATTAAAATGCTGGTCTAGACCTCGGTCGAATCCCACTCAGTGCAACTTTAAAAAATATTCTGCACACCACTTTGTGAACTATAAACACATACATATCTAACACATTTCTGAATAATATAACGAATTCTGTAAAGTGAGACACACATCAAAGAAATCAGTGTTAATCATTATGTTTATTTGGCATTCTAAACACCTTTTAAAGGAGTAAAACACAATAGAAATAACACATGTAAGAAAAACACACGTAACATGTATACATATTAATGCAACATTAAAGACTAATTAAATTAATACACATTTAAATAAAGAGAAAATATATTTACAAAAGTTTACTGCAGGTGAAAGAAAATTTACAACATTTATTTTTATTTTCTCCTTTCTGCCACCCATCTCTGTCTTTCCATCTCATAAAATTCAGACTTCTGAAACTCCTTCCAGGTCATTTCTTTTTCCATCCCCTGATGCTGGTAAATGGAAAAGACTTTTGAAGGGCAGTAAATATATTTCCCAGCAATTCCAGGTAAGTCTGTATGTAGGTGTGGACTGTTTGGGCCCTGCTTTAGTTCCATCTTACAAAACCTACACAGGCGTCCAACACTGTGTACTTCAGGCCTCTTCCGCTTTTGCTGTCTTTTCTCCTCCATCCGTTTCTTTGTGGATGCAAGTTCTCTCTGAAAGAACTCGGTTTCCATAAAATCTTGAAATGGCATTCTGGGGTTTGTTAGTCCTTCAAGCATTGAAGACCTTTGTAGAGCAGTAGAAATATCTGACAGGGCCTTGTTGATAAAAAAAGTGGACAGAGGAGCCATCGTTCTCATAGCGAGACTTTGGCTGTCCACAGGCAAGACACGTCTTTGTCTGCTTTCTCTGCTCTGGCTGTTGCTGCTGCTGTTGTTGCCGCGCCATGATGCCCTCAACAATTTTCTCCAAGCTCTCAGGAGTCAAGGGTGTGGTTTGAGCAGGTGCTGGTGGAAGTACAACTGCAGGGTGCATAGTTACCACTGGTACACTGGTAGTTTCACTCCCCTCTGTCAACGAGTGCCAGAGTTGCTGTCGTTCCTGCAGTTTTTCTGGACTTGTGTTTAATGAAGTACTGGTGTTCAGCAGTTTGGCCAAGTGCTTGACATACTGTGATATGTGCAGTCTTGTGGTTGGATGAAGCATGCTGTTGGGGTCAGTACAGGAACTGTGGACCATTGCTGCATACTCCTGATCCACAAGCTTTAGCATGTCCTTCTTCCCATGATGCTTATTCAACAAGCTGTCAATGGCCTCCTTCATTGCCACTGTCCAACGTTTGTGGTCCAGCACAAACACCCTTCCACCAGTCTTCACCGGTCCAGTGCGGGTACTAGAAGGCGAGGCCAGCATGGGCAGGGGTGGTGTGTATGTGGTTTCTACATAAAGGAAATCAAACAGAATCAAACTTTGTGCCCCAAAATAAATTTTAACAGTGTTTGATAACAAAATCTGTTCATCTGTAATTTACCTGGCTTTGACCCAGGTTTGCATGGGCACCATGAGATGAGGACAGTGACTGCACAGGCAACGTCCTGGTGGATTCTACAAGTTAAGCATAGTTTGCACAAAACTGTTCATCTGTCAAAAGGTAACCTGGTTCTGATTGTAGTTCTAAATGGGCACTATCCAATGAAGAATGCAAGGGAGGAAATTCTACAAAAACAAAAAAATAGCATCAAGAATGTTGCTACAAATAATAAATGTATAATAACAATGTCTTGTTTATTCATTAAGTCTATTTGTCTTCAAAATATCTACCTGACACTAGCTGAGGACTTGAAGTCACATCAAGCTCACCAGGATGGTCTCCAGACTGGGCAGTGGGCGTGCTTCCTTGATCAGCTGGACTGAAAGCTTGAGTGGTCTTGCTCTTGTGCTTTTCCCAGTCCAGCACAACAGGGTGACATCCAGGTTCCACGTACTCCAGCCCAAACCTCTCTCCAGTGTCTTTGGTGCACACCTGAAGGATGGGATATTTTGCCGTTCCTAACACCCTTGCTGAAGCAGTATTAAGATCGCCAATTAGCAACGGATCAAACACTCCCGGAAGCCGAACACCTGGTATTTTCAGATCCACCAGACGCTGAAAGTTCCAGCGTGCCACTCCGGTCATGCTCTGGGCTTGAAACAATTCAGAGGAAACACGTGTGCCAGTGACCCACTGAGCCTGGTGAAAGTGGTAGCCCTCCTGCTGAGACGTTCCTCTTATTGGAATCCACACATCAACTTTAGCCCCCTCACCCTGGACGTGATTTAGTTGAATTGTTCCACCATGTCTGTACAGGATCTCACCAGACACCTCAGGATCACTGATACAGCCTCTCAGGATGTGAACACGTTGAATGCGCCATGTCTTCAGCATAGAGGGTTTGTACAGGGGAACACCATTTGGATCAGATGCCAAATGGAAGAGCTTCATGACACCTTCAACCCTCTTGAGAAGTTCGTCCGGCTGAGGGATCTTTGTTCTGCAGTGTTCCCGAATGTGTTGCTTTGTGGGGTTGGCAGGCTGAATCCCACAAAATGCATAGGCATTCTTTAGCTTCTGCATATCCTCCTGATCTACTACACAGAAAGCGGCAGACAAGAACTTGGCGAAGGAGCTGTACAGGGCGTGATGCTCTGATACACATTCGCGAAGTAAGCGCCTCAGACAATGAAATAGATCAAGTTTGATCACTATGTTCTCGTCGAATTGGGACCTTGACGCACATGTGTTTTGGAGAACACCAGATGTTGCCTCCAGAATAACGGTATCCACTGTCTGCCAAGCATCCCAGTTCAGGTGTTCTGATTTTTCAGGGTCTGGCACTCTGTATGCTGCACAGCAATCCCTGAAAACACAACATAAAAGTGTAGCTGTGAACATTAATTCTGCTGTATCAATCAAAGAAACAAAACACAAATCAGTCAAGATGTAATTAGTCATCTTTGCACACCATTGTATCTAGTCTTTATATCTATGAATTGTGTGACATGTAATGTCTCACCTGTCTACCCACTGGTACTGTGACTTCTCCACTCCTGCCATCCTGTACCGATGAGCCAGCCCCTGGTACATGGGTTCTAATGACTTTTCCGTCTCAGACTGCACCATCACCCATGATACGACCATCCAGTGTTCGTTCATGATGGCATATGATGACATAGTGCCAGACGTGAACGTGACTTTCCTGGCCACCTTCTGGGTGTGGTCTGAGCAGAATGCTTGCCCAAAGGTTCCCTGTAAAAGCTTTGTAATGGCTTCCTTCTGGCGCTGGTACTCATGGAGGAGGCAGTCAGTAAGATAGTGAGCAGACACACAGAGGCCATTCCATCCATCAATATCATCATAATCACCGAAGGGAGCAGGCTGAGTTTCCTTTCTTATGAAACCGGTGATGCTCTTCTGCCCATGCGCGCCTGCCTCAGAGTCCAGGACACTCTGGCAAGTCAGAAGGTAGGCCAAGTTCGCACGCTCGTATTTGAGGTGCATCATTTCCATCACCTGGTTGGCCATGTCCGTGGGCGATTTACCTGTACGCCGTAGCTCATCCAAGAGAGACTTACAGATGGCTTTCTTATAAGTAAGAACCGCAGGCAGTAAATTAGTAAACCTTTTGGGGAGCTTTTCCAGCCACTGTGGGTTGTCTGCATACCATCGTTTTTTGCAGACTTTGCAACACAATCGTGATGAGAACAGGTAGTACTGACCTGTGATGCCCACAATCACACGAGGCCTACCAAATCCAGCAGACGTAACCTTTGTCTGCCTACACCCGTCAATGCATGGCAGAGCATAGATATTCCTTAGTCTAGCCATCAAGGTGTCATTTTCAGGCTTCCAAATGAAAAATGGATGAAGTTGGAAATATTTGGGGGATGGTAGATCAGAGATGGTGTCGATCAGTTCTGGCTGAGGAGGCAAACGCCACAGAGACACTGTCTTCATGGGGTTGCTCACAGGGGGTGAGCCTGGCCATAGACCCAAGGATTCCAGCTCTGTCTTCATCCAGATCTTCTGCTGATGCGAACACTTCCACTCACGGACATCATAATCGTAGTCAAGAGGTTGTGGAGGAGGGCCTCTAGAAACGGCTGTAAAAAAAGATAAAAGGATGATTTTCCAATTATAGCTACAGACCTTGACTATGGCAGTCACTCTTTCCCCTTAACAAAGACACAAAGTAATCTTTCTTACTTGTCTGTTGCAGAGGAGGAGGGCTGCACACTGAAGAGCCAAGGGCAGAGGTTAATGAGTCTGGAAAGACAAATAGTAATTAAAAATATATTCAAAAGTGGGACAATAAACAAAGAAAACAACTACATTAATGACTCAGATAAGTGCATAAATCCAGTCTTACCATGTGATGCCTCAGCTGTATGTAGAACACTATATGAAGTGTTATCTGAAGTTGAGAAATTTTCTAAAAAATAAAAAGATGGATAAACAATCCATTCTAAAATTAGAACAGATTCAGTACAACATAATGTTTTCAATATGTCGAGTCATCTGAAATACAACCTTACCATCTTTGCCACATTCCTCAATTATAGGTGTCCTGCAGACTTGAGAGCTGTCTGTGGTGCTGATGTCTGCTAAAACAGAGCATTATTCCTCTATGAGCAATTATTTGTATAAGAAGTGAGAGATTATAAATATGATTTTAAATGCTAAACAGTAAAGGTAGGTGAACATGACAATTTGCTAACAAATCTGACACTAAACACACCTGCAGTTGAAACCGGTCTCATAGATTGTGTGGAAGCTGATTGTTCCGGGACAAGAAACATCAGCTGTTTGGGAAGGGCCACGGGCGTTTTCTGAGCTGTCAAGGCTGGTGCTGAAAGAAGGAAAAGATACAAAATCAAAGTACAACATAAGATTAGAAAAGTCCAAATATATAAGCAGAATTATAATGTAATTACGCATTTATGATTTACCATTGACTGGTGGCAGTTGCTTGGTGTCAGGAGGCGTTATGGAGAGGGCAGCAGAAGGCACTGCAAAATGCAAAATCTTGTCAGACATTTGTGTGTAATAATATAAAAGGTTCAAAATACCCCACACTTATTTCACCCGCTTATCTTTATGGTACTAATAAACAGTAAACATTCTGCCTACCAAAGGAATGTTAATACTTTCAAGCTGTGAAAAGGTAACTTACATGCACATGCATCATCGTGAGTTAGTAGACAGAAATATTTAAAACAACAAAAAACAAAGAATACTTACCCTGACTGTGGTTGATATCATTTCTTGGTGGTCGTGGAATCAATTCATAGTCCCTTGAACAGTTAGTATATTGCCAACGGCACAGATGTTTGTTAGTGGAACATCACTGACACAATAAGAAAGGCTTTTTGTTCAGACTTGGAGAGCATTTCATATCACAATTCAACAGAACTGTGCTCCAGTGATGAGCCTGATGTGTAAAAACCTTTTCCTGGTCCTGCAGAACGTCCCAGTTCAGCAGCTGAGGATGATGATGTTGATGACAGTGGTCGTGGAGCTAGTGATAAGCAGACAACACATTAACATATACAGCATATTTTTAAGACGTTTGACAAAATGAAAATCCATTTGGAACACAATCAATTCATTACATGCAGTCAGTACAGAAAGAAATACTTACACCGCAACTGTAGCTTGGAGGGGGAGATGTTCAGCATCGCACTCTCTAACTCGTCGTCATCATCCATTTCTGTTGGTGAAAGACAACATTTTCAGTGTACTCGGATTTCTTAAATTATACCTCTGTATTAATTAAAGTATAGTGTGCATGTAAAACAAGCTATGATGTTATTCATACTAGTGAACACAACAGAAAACAATTCCTTCACAGAAGCAAAAAATAAACAACTGACCCGTTGGCTTAGAAACTGCACTTGAGGCAACCACGGGCGGACGGGCAGACTGCATCTGATTACGCAGGTATTGCTGCAGCTTGTACATCCGTGTCCCCGGGACACAAGTTGCCCCCAATATAAAGGATGCGTAACCATCAGCCCTGTTGTTCCAAATCTCCTGCCACGTACTCTTCGCATGAGCACCAAAACCAACCAGCTGGTCACCCTCCGACGAGGCTGCTGGTGCACCTGGATTTTTGGACACATAACTGAACAGGGACTGAATTTCGTTAAAACTGCAGGCATAATTATAAAAGGATAATAGACTGCTCTTGCTGGGTCCTTCTGATGTAAAGACCCCCATGGCCTCTTCCTGCTGAAGGTTCTTTATCAGGTAGATGGTGTAACCCATGTCATTTTCAAGAAGCCACCGGAAAGATTTCCCCTTGTACTTTCCAAACTGCAGGATGTATTCGCCAAGAACTTCTCTTTTGTCAGAGACGTCGCCTCCTCTCTGACGGACCACAGCAAGAGCATCTTGCCTGACGAACTCCTCCTTCTTTGGTGCCGACTTGTCCTGAAGAGCTGGGTTATCTTTGATCACCCTGGCCTCCTCAGTCGGGTCCTGAAGGAGATATCCGAGTGGTCCCTTACGGAACACGACCTTAGTGCACCCTGGGAAAAACACAGATTTTTTGTGCATGGTGACCTGTAATACAGAAAGAGTAGTAAATGTTAGATGTTAGCATGTCTGTTTAAAACAAAATACAATAATCTCTATAAAACATTATACACTGTTTGTTTATAATCCCTACCCACCCTGGCCCAAACTTAACAATCATATGATTTAATTATCAGGCAACACTTAACAACTGTTCCCAGACAAGTCTTTCACACCAAGTGGTTTAACACCTAGGAGTGACTTTGACTGATGTATGGAAAAAGGCAATGGGACATAGGAGCCATCACAGACAAAGAGTTTCACACACTCATTAACATATAGAGTATAACTAACACTAAAAGCATTCAATGTGCTTGAAAGTTTTTAAAACAACTGTTCTGTAAGTCATTAAATACATAAAATCATAAATAAAGTGATGCTCATTAATAATTTAACTAATATATCACACAATCATCAATTAAACACTCCAACAGGACACAAATAAAGTCATATAAAATTAGTGTAACACATGTAAACATATAGACACGTTCATATAGACATAAAGTAAACATATAGACATAATGGACACGTTCATTCATCGTTTAGTATGTAATTATCCTCAACAGGACAAAAATAAACTCATTTAAAATTAGTGTAATACATGTAAACATATAGACACTACAAAAAACCCCAGAAAAAAGAATGACACGTTCATTCATTGTTTAGTATGTAATTACCCTGGAAAACTTTGATTTCAGAATTAATATGGATTTATAATTAATATTAACTTAAAATGACTACTGAATAAACCACAGCCGATATGTCCAAGAACAATCATAAGAAAAAAAAACTGTTCGCAGAGAAGCTAATAGGAGCTTAGCATTAACTGTAAAACACAAACGAGTCATTTTAAGGTAACATACCTGTGATCGACGAGCCGATACTGTTGAATGAAACGAACGGGAGTCGAGCAGCGCGCTTTATCTCACGGCGCATGCGCGGAAACAGCGCCACAAGAGGGTCAGCGGCCGAAAATATACCGCAGCCGTAGTGGTTTAGGACTACCATTGAAAATGAATGGGAAACGGTTTAGGGAATTTTTTTATTTCACGGCGCATGCGCAGATGGGTTAAACAGCGCCACAAAAGCGTCAGCGGCCGAAAATATACCGCAGCCGTAGTGGTTTAGCACTACCATAGAAAATGAATGGGAAACGGTTTAGGGAGTTTTAGCTAAACAATTCACGGCCTCCGCGCGGGAGGCCCGGGTTCGATTCCCGGCCAATGCACAGCGGGCTTTTGAGGCAGCTTGTGGGCCCACAGCCTTCTTTGTGCAAGCGTTGCCAATGCTGCTTGGACAAGGCTCCTGGGGGCTTTCATGCTACTCGATTATTCAAGGAAAAGGGACTCAGAAAGGAACTTGTGCATCAAATTTAATAAACAGACTCTTAGCAGGCCGACAGAGCCTTTATTATCTCAGGCGTCATCGGGCATCAAGGCAGGATACACCCTGGACGGACTGCCAACCCATCGCAGGGCGCACACACACTCTCATTCACTCACGCAATCACACACTACGGACAATTTTCCAGAGAAATCGCATGTTGATGAATTTTTCAAATTAATAGCGCAGCACATCAATGTGTACAAACTATCAGTGGCTCTGAAATTGACGTATGCTTAAGGAGCTCTCTTTCAAATCATGATGAACAGATTCTGGGGTTTGTTAGTCCTTCAAGCATTGAAGACCTTTGTAGAGCAGTAGAAAGATCTGACAGGGCCTTGTTGATAAAAAAAAGTGGACAGAGGAGCCATCGTTCTCATAGCGAGACTTTGGCTGTCCACAGGCAAGACACGTCTTTGTCTGCTTTCTCTGCTCTGGCTGTTGCTGCTGCTGTTGTTGCCGCTCCATGATGCCCTCAACAATTTTCTCCAAGCTCTCAGGAGTCAAGGGTGTGGTTTGAGCAGGTGCTGGTGGATGTACAACTGCAGGGTGCATAGTTACCACTGGCACACTGGTAGTTTCACTCCCCTCTGTCAACGAGTGCCAGAGTTGCTGTCGTTCCTGCAGTTTTTCTGGACTTGCGTTTAATGAAGTACTGGTATTCAGCAGTTTGGCCAAGTGCTTGACATACTGTGATATGTGCAGTCATGTGGTTGGATGAAGCATGCTGTTGGGGTCAGTACAGGAACTGTGGACCATTGCTGCATACTCCTGATCCACAAGCTTTAGCATGTCCTTCTTCCCATGATGCTTATTCAACAAGCTGTCAATGGCCTCCTCCATTGGAGCTGTCCAACGTTTGTGGTCCAGCACAAACACCCTTCCACCAGTCTTCACCGGTCCAGTGCGGGTACTAGAAGGTGAGGCCAGCATGGGCAGGGGTGGTGTGTATGTGTTTTCTACATAAAGGAAATCAAACAGAATCAATCTTTGTGCCCCAAAATAAATTTTAACAGTGTTTGATAACAAAATCTGTTCATCTGTAATTTACCTGGTTTTGACCCAGGTTCTGCATGGGCAACATGAGATGAGGACAGTGATGGCACAGGCAACGTCCTGGTGGATTCTACAAGTTAAGCATAGTTTTATGTATAAAGGAAAAAAACAAAGGCAGTAGGTGCACAAAATTGTTCATCTGTCAAAAGGTTACCTGGTTCTGACTGTAGTTCCAAATGGGCACTATCCAATGAAGAATTCAAGGGAGCAAATTCTACAAAAACAAAAAAATAGCATCAAGAATGTTGCTACAAATAATAAATGTATAATAACAATGTCTTGTTTATTCATTAAGTCTATTCATCTTTAAAATATCTACCTGACACTAGCTGAGGACTTGAAGTCACATCAAGCTCAGCAGGATGATCTGCAGAGTGGGCAGTGGGCGTGCTTCCGTGATCAGCTGGACTGAAAGCTGAGTGGTCTTGCTCTTGTGCTTTTCCCAGTCCAGCACAACAGGGCGACATCCAGGTTCCACATACTCCAGCCCAAACCTCTCTCCAGTGTCTTTGGTGCACACCTGAAGGATGGGATATTTTGCCATTACTAACACCCTTGCTGAAGCAGTATTAAGATCGCCAATTAACAACGGATCAAACACTCCCGGAAGACGAACATCTGGTATTTTATGATCCACCAGACGCTGAAAGTTCCAGAGTGCCACTCCAGTCATGCCCTGGGCTTGAATCAATTCAGAGGAAACACGTGTGCCAGTGACCCACTGAGCCTGGTGAAAGTGGTAGCCCTCCTGCTGAGACGTTCCTCTTATTGGAATCCACACATCAACTTTAGCCCCCTCACCCTCAGACAATGAAGTAGATCAAGTTTGATCACTATGTTCTCGTCGAATTGGGACCTTGATGCACATGTGTTTTGGAGAACACCAGATGTTGCCTCCAGAATAACGGTATCCACTGTCTGCCAAGCATCTCAGTTCAGGTGTTCTGATTTTTCAGGGTCTGGCACTCTGTATGCTGCACAGCAATCCCTGAAAACACAACATAAAAGTGTAGCTGTGAACATTAATTCTGCTGTATCAATCAAAGAAACAAAACACAAATCAGTCAAGATGTAATTAGTCATCTTTGCATGCCATTGTATCTAGTCTTTATATCTATGAATTGTGTGACATGTAATGTCTCACCTGTGTACCCACTGGTACTGTGACTTCTCCACTCCTGCCATCCTGTACCGATGAGCCAGCCCCTGGTACATGGGTTCTAATGACTTTTCCATCTCAGACTGCACCATCACCCATGATACGACCATCCAGTGTTCGTTCATGATGGCATATGATGACATAGTGCCAGACGTGAACGTGACTTTCCTGGTCACCTTCTGGGTGTGGTCTGAGCAGAATGCTTGCCCAAAGGTTTCCTGTAAAAGCTTTGTAATGGCTTCCTTCTGGCGCTGGTATTCATGGAGGAGGCAGTCAGTAAGATAGTGAGCAGACACACAGAGGCCATTCTGTCCATCAACATCATCATAATCACCGAAGGGAGCAGGCTGAGTTTCCTTTCTTATGAAACCGGTGATGCTCTTCTGCCCGTACTTGCCTGCCTCACAGTCCAGGACACTCTGGCAAGTCAGAAGGTAGGCCAAGTTTGTACACTCGTATTTCCATCACCTGGTTGGCCATGTCCGTGGGCGATTTACCTGTACACCGTAGCTCATCCAACAGAGACTTACAGATGGCTTTCTTATAAGTTAGAACCGCAGGCAGTAAATTAGTAAACCTTTTGGGGAGCTTTTCCAGCCACTGTTGGTTGTCTGCATACCATCGTTTTTTGCAGAATTTGCAACACAATCGTGGTGAGAACAGGTAGTACTGACCTGTGAGGCCCACAATCACACGAGGCCTACCAAATCCAGCAGACGTAACCTTTGTCTGCCTACACCCGTAAATGCATGGCAGAGCATAGATATTCCTTAGTCTAGCCATCAAGGTGTCATTTTCAGGCTTCCAAATAAAAAATGGATGGAGTTGGAAATATTTGGGGGATGGTAGATCAGAGATGGTGTCGATCAGTTCTCAGATCAGATCTGAGGAGGCAAATGCCACAGAGACACTGTCTTCATGGGGTTGCTCACAGGGGGTGAGCCTGGCCATAGATCCATGGATTCCAGCTCTGTCTTCATCCAGATCTTCTGCTGATGCGAACACTTCCACTAACGGACATTGTAACATAACCTGACACTAAACACACCTGCAGTTGAAACCGGTTTCATAGATTGTGTGGAAGCTGATTGTTCCGGGAAAAGAAATATCAGCTCTTTGGGAAGGGCCACGGGCGTTTTCTGAGCTGTCAAGGCTGGTGCCAAAAGAAGGAAAAGATACAAAATCAAAGTAGAAAATAAGATTAGTACCATAGTAAATGAGAGAAAAGTACAAATATATAAGCAGAATTATAATGTAATTACACATTAACAATTTACCATTGGCTGGTGGCAGTTGCCTGGTGTCAGGAGGTGTTATGGTGAGGGCAGCAGAAGACACTGCAAAATGCAAAATCTTGTCAGGCATTTGTGTATAATAATATAAAAGGTTCAAAATACCCCACACTTACTTCACTCGCTTATCTTTATAATAGTAATAAACAGTAAACATTATGCCTACCAAAGGAATGTTAATAATTTCAAACTGTGAAAAGGTAACTTACATGCACATGCATCATCATGAGTTAGTAGACAGAAATATTTAAAACTCAACAATAAAAAAAGAATATTTACCTTGATTGTGGTTGATATCAGTTCATGGTGGACGGGGAATCAAATCGTAGCCCCTTGAACAGTTAGTATATTGCCAACGGCACAGACGTTTGTTAGTGGAACAAGGCCAGAACATGGCCAAAACAATGACACAATAAGAAAGGCTTTTTATTCAGACTTGGAGAGCTTTTCATATCACAATTCAACAGAACTGTGCTCCAGTCATGAGCCTGCGGTGTAAAAACCTTTTCCTGGTCCTGAAGACCGTCCCAGGTCAGCTGAGGATGATGATGTTGATGACAGTGGTCGTGGAGCTAGTGATAAGCACACAATGCATTAACATATACAGCCTATTTTTAAGACTTTTGACACAATGAAAATCCATTTGGAACACAATCAGTTAATTACATGCAGTCAGTACAGAAAGAAATACTTACACCACAACTGTATCTTGGAGGGGGAGATGTTCAGCATCGCACTCTCTAACTTGTTGTCATCATCCATTTCTTTTGGTGAAAGACAACATTTTCAGTGTACTCACACTCACTCACTCATTTTCTACCGCTTATCCGAACTACCTCGGGTCACAGGGAGCCTATGCCTATCTCAGGCGTCATCGGGCATCAAGGCTTTTCAGTGTACTCGGATTTCTTAAATTATACCTCTGTAATAATTAAACTATAGTGTGCATGTAAAACAAGCTGTGATGTTATTCATATTACTGGACACAACGGCAAACAATTCCTTCACAGAAGCAAAAAATGAACAACTGACCCGTTGGCTTAGACGGCAACCACGGGCGGACGGGCAGACTGCACCTGATTACGCAGGTATTGCTGCAGCTTGTACATCCGTGTCCCCGGGACACAAGTTGCCCCCAATATAAAGGACGAGTAACCATCAGCCCTGTTGTTCCAAATCTCCTGCCACATACTCTTCGCATGAGCACCAAAACCAACCAGCTGGTCACCCTCCGATGAGGCTGCTGGTGCACCAGGTTTTTTGGACACATAACTGAGCAGAGACTGAATTTCGTTAAAACTGCGGGCATAATTAGAAAAGGATAACAGACTGCTCTTGCTGGGTCCTTCTGACGTAAAGACCCCCATTTACTCTTCCTGTTGAGGGTTCTTTATCAGGTAGACGGTGTAACCCATGTCATTTTCAAGAAGCCACCGGAAAGATTCCCCCTTGTACTTTCGAAATTGCAGGATGTATTCGCCAAGAACTTCTGTTTTGTCAGAGGCATCACCTCCTCTCTTTTGCCTGACGAGCTCCTTCTTCTTTGGTGCTGACTTGTCCTGAAGAGCTGGGTTATCTTTGATCACCCTGGCCTCCTCGGTTGGCTCCTGAAGGAGATATCCAAGGGGTCCCTTACGGAACACAACCTTAATGCACCCTGGGAAAAACACAGATTTTTTGTGCATGGTGACCTGTAATACAGAAAGAGTAGTAAATGTTAGATGTTAGCATGTCTGTTTAAAACAAAACCTTACAATAATCTCTATAAAACATTATACACTGTTTGTTTATAATCCCTACCCACCCTGGCCCAAACTTAACAATCATATGATTTAATTATCAGGCAACACTTAACAGCTGTTCCCAGACAAGTCCTTCACACCTAGTGGTTTATCACCTAGGAGTGACTTTTGCCCCTTTTCCACCGAGGCAGTTTGAGTGCTGGTTCGGAGCCAGAGCCTAATTTAGAACCAGTTCTTTCTTTTTCGACAGCCAAAGCACCGGCTCTGAACCAGGAAAAGTGGTTCTTAAGTAGCACCAAAACGTTACTGGTCTACACTTAAGAACCGCTTGTGTTAGGGGCTGTGGGCAGGGCTACTGTGAGCGCATTTGTTAATGTATCTTAAGTATACTAATGTTTAATACATTTTTACTTTACCGCAATATGATACATTATCAGCACACATGATAGTAGGTAGCTGCATGCTAAGGCTAACTTTTTTCTGTGTTAATAATAAAATAACATTATGTACTTTCTCGATTACAACCTCAGTTTATACAAATTACATGGAGCTGCATGTACACGTTGGATTCGCCGAGTTTGGGTGTTAATGTAGGTTCACAAAGCCATGAGCATTAACAGTAAAGCAACATCCGCCATTGTTGATGTGTTTGTGTTTGTGTTTGCTGCTGCTGCGCTAAAGTTGCTGGGACACGTGACACGTATACAGTGACGTCATACTCGGCTCTGTGATGGCTCTCTAGCCGGTGGAAAGGCAAACCGGTTCTTAGGAGGTTCGCCAGTGGAACCAACTTTGAACCAGCACCAGTGCTAGCTCTGAACCTGCACTCGGTTCTTTTTGGTGGAAAAGGGGTATTTGATGTATGGAAAAAGACAATGGGCCATAGGAGCCATCATAGACAAAGAGTTTCAAACACTCATTATCATAGAGAGTGTAACTAACACTAAAAGCATTCAATGTGCTTGAATTTTTTTTTTTTTAAACAACTGTTCTGTAAGTCATTAAATCCATAAAATCACAAAGAAAGTCATTGCTCATTAATAATTTGACAAATAAATCACAATGTCATCAAAAAAACACGCCAACAGGACAAAAATAAAGTCATTTAAAATTAGTTTAATCCAAGTAAACTGATAGACACACACAAAAAAACAAAAACAGACACGTTCATTCATCATTTAGTATGTAATTAACCCGGAAAACTCTTAATTATTAATATTGAATTAATATGAATAATGAGTAAACCACAGACGATGTTTCAAAGAATAATCACAAGAAAAAAAACTGTTCGCACGAAGCTAATAGGAGCTTAGCGTTAACTGTAAAACACAAAGGAGTCATTTTAAGGTAACTTACCTGTGATCGACGAGCCGATACTGTCGAATGAAGCGAACGGGAGTCAAACAGTGCGCGTAATCTCACGGCGCATGTGCAGATGGCGGAAACAGCGCCACAAAAGGGTCAGCGGCCGAAAATATACTGCAGCTGTAGTGGTTTAGAACTACCATTGAAAATGAATGGGAAACGGTTTAGGGATTTTTAGCTAAACAATTCACGCCGCTGGCACTCTGTGCCAACTACACACGTCTTGCCGCCTCGTGGAAGACCGGGGTTCGATTCCCCGATGGGGAGGCTGCTTTTCTGCCCAGTTAAAACTCTAAGAAGGCTCTCAACTGCTCTCAAACTGCTCTCACTGCTCTAAACCTGCCTGCGGAAGACAGTTTTTCGATTCCTCGATGGGGAGGTTGCTTTATAATTCCAACTGTAGGAAAGCAAAGACCTTTTGGAACAGGTTTGACAAAAGCAGCATTGCCATGCCCCAAAACTCAATTAGAGAGCAAGAAGCCACAAAGGTTGATTTGATCCCTTAACCTGGCACCCTATTTTTGGCATTTAACTTGCACTGGGGCAGGCGCAGTCTAGTCCCAAATGCTGGCCTTGAGAAATTCCCCAGTGGATTTCAGTGTTTTAGCCACAGTTTGTGTGCCACACAGCCTGCTTGCCTTTGGCTGGTCTCTGCTTCAACCAAACCTCATATTGATAATCATCTGATTTACAAAAAAAAAAATAATAATTGTGCTGTTTTTGTGTTAAAATAGGAAACAGACTGAACTCTTGAAGATAGCTGATCGTCTTCAATAAAATGCACTGTATCTCTGCCTGTCAATCGGAAAACTGTGATCGCTCACACTTCTCTGACAAAAGCAGCAAACTGATCCTAATTAGTATAATGGAACAGGTTTGACAAAAGCAGCACTGCCATGCCCCAAGACTCAATCAGAGAGCAAGATGCCACACAGTTTGATTTGATCCCTTAACCTGGCACCCTATTTGCGGCATTTAACTTGCACTCGATGGGGAGGTTGCTTTGTAGTTCCAACTGTAACAAAGCCAAGAATTATCTGACAAAAGCAGCAAATTGATCCTAGTCAATATAATGGAACAGGTTTGACTAAAGCAGCACTGCCAAGCCCCAAGACTCAATCAGAGAGCAAGATGTCACAGTTTGATTTGATCACTTAACCTGGCACCCTATTTTCAGCATTTAACTTGCACTGGGGCAGGCACAGTCCGCAGCCTTCAACTTTCAGGACAGGTGTTCCTCGTTAGTATAGTGGACAGTATCTCCGCCTGTCACGCGAAAGACCGGGGTTCGATTCCCCGACGGGGAGGCTGCTTTTCCGCCCAGTTGAAACTCTAAGAAGTCCAAGACATCTTGGACAAAAGTGGCACTGCTCTAAACGTGCGTGTGGAAGACAGAGTTGGGGATGTGCTGTGATGGGGAGGTTTCTTTGTAGTTCCAACTGTAACAAAGCCAAGAATTATCTGACAAAAGCAGCAAATTGATCCTAATCAATATAATGGAAAAGGTTTGACTAAAGCAGCACTGCCAAGCCCCAAGACTCAATCAGAGAGCAAGATGCCACACAGTTTGATTTGATCACTGAACCTGGCACCCTATTTTCGGCATTTAACTTGCACTGGGGCAGGCGCAGTCTAGTCCCAAATGCTGGCAGCCTTCAACTTTCAAGACAGGTGTTCCTCGTTAGTATAGTGGACAGTATTTCCACCTGTCATGCAGAAGACTGGGTTTCGATTCCACGACGGGGGGGTTGCTTTTCCGCCCAGTTCAAACTCTAAGATGTCCAATATGTCTTGGACAAAAGTGACACTGCTCTCAACAGGGTATTGCCTGTGGAATACCCCCCACAGACTGGTTAATGGGAGTTACCTATACTGTCACACAAGTGTGCACACACCCACCCTGAATTTACCCTTCAAATACCATATCTCTCCCTACATGCATAACACCTAATGATTCTTTGATCATAGCTATGGTGGTTTCTCCTGATGCACCGATGAAAGAGGCATTCTACTATGTCAAGATTTGCAAAGGTTTTAGAGCAGGAAAGTAGTCAGTATTTAACGATGTCAAATGGTTATACAGCCAGCTTTCCCTTCAATGGTGAATCACCAGACATATCGCTTTTAAAGCTATCTGTACCGGATCACATCCACTGTAGCAAAGCTACTGAGGTCATAACCTTTCATCGGTGTAAATGGTTTAAGGATTTTGACTACATTGTTCGATTGGATTTATTTTCACCAGAGGCCTACAAACAAAAATGGAGGAGCAACAGTACACCACCGCAGCAAACATACCAGCTTTCACTGTATTTTTCCACAATTCCCAGCAACTAAACATCTGATAAAGAGAAATGCAATGTGAGGTTTGATCCAGCCAGCTGGCATGATCTACAACGCTACTTTAATCAAATCAACAATTTATTCCGGAAAAAAGCTGAATTTGACGAAGTGAGAGTAAAACTAAACCTTGATTACGAATGAATCTTTCAAGACCCCACCCCCAAGACCACCACCCCCTTCCCAGCACCTCGCACCACCCACATTGCATCCCCCTAAAAGTGTTTAAAAACAGTTTGCATTTGTGTAAAGAAGCATCGTCTATTTGAACAATGACGAATGAAATGGCTCAGGAATTCTTACCTTACTTTTACAACTCACTTGCTACCTTGGATAAAGATGATGAAACATGTTCTGGTTTTAAAGATGAAGAAAAAACCTGTGAATTCTTCAGAAAGAGAAATCTGACCTTTCTGCCTTCAATTGGGGATGAAACCGATGGCTGTCTTTCCACCACTGCTTTAGCCATCATCTGGGGTGTAATGGGGGAGCTGTTGGACAAAATTATTGACAACGATCTCAGAGACAATTGCGCGATTGATCATCCGAGTCAGTTCCAGCATGCGTGTTTGTTTGATCCTGAAGAGTACTATCTACACATGAAAGCCTTCAGATTGTTAAAAAAAAACTGTTTAAACCTTGGTTAAAATACACTCTGGTAAAGGCTCTGAAATTGTGTGGAATAAATCACACCCCTTCCCTGGAAAAAATTCAAGGTAATGCTGAAGCTGTCGTATGTGACTGGCGAGATGAGCCTAACATCAAATATGTTCTGAACGAAGTTAAAGAAAAAAAAACAAAGAAATTTGCAGCGACCAAATGTATGAAGACGTTGTGGACTACTGGACCATTCACTCATCTGCCAGACACATGGGAAATTTCAGAGCGTGCCACGTCTATTCTGTCTCCGAGAAAGTTCTGAAGATCAAGCTCTCCTTTACTCTTTAACAAATCGTTGAACTAAGAGTTAACGACCCAAGTATTTTCACTAATCCTCTCTCAATTCAAAGGTGTTTATCGACTAGAAAAGCTCATGAACATCCTGCGAGATTTTAATAAAAATTAAAAAAAAACTTTGTGCACTGTAATCAGTGTCCTCCTCACATTTATGTACAGTATGACTTTTATCCGCTATGTTTGCCAAATCTTTTGAATGTAAAACTAGCCACGTATTATGCTTCTTAACCTATGTATCTGATACACTGTAAAACATTTACCTGTAAATTAACTGTAAAATACTGGCAGCAGGGTTTCCTGTTTGTACTGTAATCCTGCAGTTTCATTACTTTATTCTCTGTATTAACTTTAACATACTTGTACAAATAAACTGGTATTGGAATATTTAAATTTACAAGATTTTTCCAAGAAAAAACAGCTCAAGAGGATATTTCTTTTAGCACACAATTTATTGACCGTTTAGTGCCAAATAATAACTGAACCACATCCCTAAAAAACAGCCTACAATGTTTTTTTTCAATGTACAATGAAAAAGTAAACAATGTGAAAACCTTAAGTTGATTTAGTTTAATAAGTCAAGTCAAAACATGGATTTGGTACAGAAACAGGCCAAGACCATGCTTGGGGTGTACATTTCCCAAAAACAGACTTTTTAAGAAATGTTAAAACTTTTGCAAAACCTGGCAAATATTTGGAACAGGAAGAGGTCAGGTCATTGAAACTGGTGCAGGTGTTTTCTGAAAGATAAAAAATGGGGGGAAAAAACTTTTGTAAATAGCATGTCAAAAAAACATGACATAAAGCAACATAATGCTACACTAGCAAAAATAATGATTATGAAGAATTTCGATTCTTTTAGAACTTTATAATATATTGTTTACCAAGTAAACTTAAGAATGCACAATATCATAGACTTTATGGGTCATGAGCATCATTCATAATCAATGGCAATGACACTGCAAATAATCCCAGGGTAAATTATGAGCAATGCAAAACATGAATCAAAATAACCCAGGATGCTGTTTATTTGGACTGGAAACAAGACAAAAAAAATCTAAGAAAAGCATTTTTTGCAGTGGAACATCTGAAATTAAAATGAAATATGCTTTCAGTAGTGTATTATAAAATTTTTAACATGTTTTACAAAAAAGCTGGTATAATAACTTAAGCCAATATATGCAAATTTACTTACCTAGATGAAATCCCATTCGAAACACACAAGATTTTTCAGTAGACGCAACCTTTGGATTAACTGTTGCAGACTTTTTATTCACCACCTTGCCTGTCTTCTTGGAGACCACCTTGCCTCTGCAGGTCTTTGAGCCTCTTTCTGGATTTATTCCAATGAAGCATATGAAGACAAATATAACAAAGTACCATTGTATGACAGAATCATGTATCAAAATTCTTGTGAAGATGATCCTTAGAGGTAAAAAAAAATGCAATATGGAAAGCTTAAGTGTCACACCTTTGAAGAAACTCCAATGTGCAACAAGCGCCCTCTTGATACTGCAGGTTAAAGACGTAGTACACAGCAAACATTGTTGCAAGTGCAGTCAAAAATGATGACTGGACACACTCACAAATAACACGGCCCTCTAGGCTTATCATCCATCGGACAGCATCTGTCTGCTCTGCCATACCTAAAATAAAAAATAAACCAAAAATATATAATAACAATTTCAAGATTTGCCATTGAGAAGACTTTGTAAAGTTTTTTTAATTCACCTAAAAACTATCAGTAGGAAAACAATACAAGTTTAGAGCATTCAGCAGAGCAAAGAAATTTATACAGGTTTGGAAAAAGGGTGGGTAAACATGGAAAACTTTTTGGGTAAACTATTCATTTACAACTGTATACAACAGAAATGTTTTTTTTTTTTTTTATTGTATCTCCCCCATTTGTCAATGTTTCTTCTTAACATCTTAATAAGACATTAACCAAGCCAAATGAGATGAGGACTTGCAGGTAGATCAAGTTTCTTCTCAAGATGTAGTTTCTTCGCAGATGCAAGTTTCTTCGCAGTTTCTTCGCAAGTTTCTTCGCAGATGCAGCAACCTGTAGAGGAGACACAATACACAAGTCAGAATACATAATATTACTTAGTAAAGCAGAAAGAAAACCAAATACTCACATCTGCATGCAACACCAGTCCATCTTCATGTTCCTTCATGCAGGTGTGCCATCTCTGTGTTTTCAGGGTGGGATAGGACATCCTTTACTTTTTGGTTTGTTCTTGAAGTACTCAATGATTGCCTTTCCACATTCTTTCATGGACATTTTGAAAGCATTAGGAACATCAATGTCAGTGAGCAACTTGATGTAGGCACAGATAGACTTCTGATGGAAGACGTATCGCCACTGGCTCCTAATGTCGAACTGAAGGTGCTGGTATGGAATTCAATTGTTCATGCAAAAGACAGAATGTAATCTCCATAAGAGTGTTTACTTCTGCTCTCTCTATACCACCAGTTCCCTCAGCTCCACTGTCACTGGCCAGTTCCCTCAGCTCCACTGTCACTGGCCAGTTCCCTCAGCTCCACTGTCACTGGCCAGTTCCCTCAGCTCCACTGTCACTGGCCTATTTAACTGATTAATAGTCAAAAGTCAATCTCTACAGTGGTCATGATGAGTGTTTTACATTTTTGAAAAACTCACATTCTGAGGCATTAAACCAAAAAAGAGCAATTATTTTCTTTTTTATGTTTCCTGTTGTTATCAGTTTACATTATTGCATTTATTTATTTATCTTTTTTATTTATGATGAAATTTAATAATAATTGGTTGGTATTTTCATTCCTTCTTGTCTTAAAAAACTTTTCCTTCTTTAAGAAAAGGGAAAGTAAAAATGGAAATTCTGTCAACTGTGATGTAAATTCTCATCATTTGTTAGTCTAAAGATGAGCACTGATTTGTCTACAAATGAAATGATGGAGCAAAAGAAACAATTTGTAGGAGAAACGATTTGTAGCAGAAATAGCTCATGATGTCAGCTGAATAATTGTGTATTATCATCAGAAGTTGTTGTTTAGATTTGGCCGGTTTTCTCTCCTTTTAATAAAAAATACAGTTGTAGAATTAAAAATGGGTTGTATTCTAATTGTTATTTAGTTTGAAAGCTGTGAAAAATGTTATAGCTACATGTCATTATTTTGATAAATAAGCTGAGGTGTTGTCTCTCCTACACAAGACCTACAAATCTTTTTCATTACCTTTCCTTACCTTTCGTTAACATCCAGTCTGAGGACCTACATTGTTTTTGGAGAGTGTAAGAAAACAGCAATGTGAAGAAAACATGAGATGATGATGCAAATTTCCACACAGTAACAGCTGGTAATATTACAACCTCCAAGACATTCCTTAAACCTCAAAGGGAGAAAATACTTGTTTTTCTGTATTTTATCCGGATGTGTGAATTTTTATTTGGATACTTCTAGAACATGTCCCAAAAGGGTACACATGTAACCCAGTAAGGAAACGACATGTATCATGGTTGATTCCCACACTACTGTCTGAGAAGGAGAAACATGCACTACTCTGGGTTCAGCCTGAGGCCTAGAGATCCCATGTGGGCAAGCATGGCATCTCAATACCTAGGCCGCTATGTGCCTTAACTGTGCAAGAATGAGCCATTTGTGTAGATAATTAAGTACACAGATGCTCTGTAGATGCAATTGCCCCAGGGCAGCATCCATGTACTTTTTGAAAGTGTGTGACAATAAGGCTAGTTTGAAAGGAAGAACATACTACTGGTATGCACATGCACGCTGGTCTCACAAAAAAAACAACAGAACTCTATTCTATAATATGTAACTTATTTGTCTTTATTCTTAGGTAAACAGGACAAGCAATCGACAAAAAACACAGAGCACTTTCTGAAGATAAAGAACGTATAGTAATGTGATGTTTTGAGATGAATTGGTTTGAACCTCAGAGATGTCAATCAATCAATCAAATTTTATTTATAAAGCACTTTAAAAACAACCAAAGTTGACGAAAGTGCTGTACAGAAGAATATATAAACATAAAATACCCAACTCATACAAGACATAAAAACCAGAAAAACAATTTAAGAAACAAAATGTCAAAATCAGGTGTCAAAGGCCAAGGAGAAAAGGTGGGTTTTAAGATGTGAATTAAAAGAAGACAATGAAGAGGCCTGTCTAATGGGCAGTGGCAGATCATTCCACATTTTAGGAGGCACGGTCCCCTCTAAGTTGACGTTTTGTTTTGGGCCAGATGTCAGCAGAGATGAGCTGGGATCCCTGATAGAAGCGGGGGCATTGTCTTGTGTCCACCACAAACTTTACTAAATCTTTTGCAAGGAGTCTGAGTAATGTTCCAGTAATGTTTGGCGATTATACACCAATAGAGCATTGACATTTTGAACAATAAGTGACACAAACAGCATAAACATACACAGCTTTAGCAGAAAAAGACGGCAAGCCACACACACTGGCGCCATCATGCTCCACTCACTCTTCCACCATAATGTCAAATAGTCTCAGTAAGTGTGTGGAACACATTCAGTAAAATTCCCCATGACTTTCCAAAGTTTACATGTATTTGAATAAAGCTGTTAAAGTCAAAATGGAAATCAGTCTCTGCACTTCAAGATAAAGTACCAGGGACTGAAAAGCAGCTTTGGAATTGAGGTATTGAAAACCAATTCAAAACATAAGATTTGTTTCAAGGTAGGTTTTTATTTTTATAGATGTTTAAACTATAGGCATTATTTTTTTTGTTATAGATGCTCAGATATGGTGTAGATTAGAGAAATTAATTTATTTCATTTGATTTGCATGGACATATGCTTACATTGTTTTGAAAAACAACTATAGTTTAACTAATAAATTCCAGTAGTATTTAAAGCATTGCAGTGTAATATGGTGTTCAGTGTGGAGTTTGATAATGAGGAAGTAATTGAGAGGAATTAGAAAGTAGAATTTAGCACTATTCGGACGGGACTAGTTTTACAGGGGGTCGTTAGAGAAATTTCAGTTTCACAGACATACTTTGTGATTTTAATCCCGTCCGAATCTGCCATGTCTGTCTTTTTCTCACACGACCTGTGTAAAAATTCCAGAGCAAATTACCTACTGTTTTTCAGCAAAATCGGCGCTCCTCTGAGAAATCTAATCCCGTCCGAATGTGAATGTCTGTGATTGCCGAAAATGTTTTTTCCAAAACGCATTTTCTTGTCTGTTTTGGTCAACGTAAACTACCGTAGTATCCCTAGTGCACTGGTATTCAAGTTTCTGCTTTCTGCACATCAATAATGGATGGAAATGTGTTTGCTACCCTGCAAAGAAATAAAAAAAAAATGAAAACAAGAAGAGCCAGTTCACGTATATTGTTAAGACTGGCTACTGTAATATCAGTTTCAGGTAAGAATACTTTCATTTCTATAGTCAATTACATAACGTGAAAATTATATAAAAACGTATTTATTCCAGAAGGGGTTTATAAGAAGTTCTATATAAAACCATATGATGTTAAACATTTTATTTTTTTTTTTAAATTATTTTTAATTTTATTATAATGTGTATAACATTTTTAAACACTTAACAAGTTAGGATGTTTACACTTTAAAGTGCTTAAATGTAAATTTACTTAATTTCCAAATACATTTGATCAAATTTCATAAATTGCTTATGGCAGTTTTTCAATTATATTACTGAAATGCACTTTTATATAGTTCACAGCATCTCAACTGTACCAAGTGCTAGGAAGGAGCGCACCAGCATCTTTTAGGAGACAGATGTGCTGCAGAATTTTGGGGAAACTGAGTGGTACCTTAACTTCAGAATGCCAGAGGAGGCTTTCTTAAATCTCTGTGACCTCCTTTGTCCTTACATAGCAAAGCAAACCAATGCAATGAAGACCACAGTGAGTTTGGAAAAAAGGGTTGCTCTGACACTTTACAAGTTAGCAAGTAACATGTTGCAAACCTCTTTGGAATTGGGGTGAGCACTGCCTCTGATGTGTTTTGGGAGGTGTGTAAGGGTCTCTGCCAACTGAAAAGGGAGTTTATTGGAATGCCAAAAAGTGAAGAAGATGTGAAGACCATAATCACAAGATTTGAAGAGAAGTCAGGGTTTCCCATGTGTGCTGGGGTCCTGGATGGAACACACATTCCCATACAAGCACCCTCCAGCTTTCACACTGATTACTACAACAGAAAGGGGTGGTATAGTGTGATACTACAGGGCTTGTTTGACAACCGGTATATGTTTCAAGATTTTGATGTTGGCTGGCCAGGGAAGTGCCACGACTTTTTTGTTTTTCAAAATTCAAGACTACATGCAAAGCTGGAAAATGGTCTTACAAGGCAATACAAGGGGTTGACATTCCTGTGCTGATTGTGTCTGACTCTGCCTATAGCCTCTCTTGTAATGTCATGAAACCGTTCCCAGAAGGAGTTGCAAGAGGGCCCCAACTGCAATTCAGTGCATGTCTGAGTAGGGCAAGAATTCATGTGGAACATGATTTTGGCCGTCTAAAGGGCAGATGGCGCTGCCTAATGAAGCGCAATGACAGTCAAACTAAAAACATGAAGTTTGTTCTTGCAGCTTGCATTGTGCTGCACAACTTTTGTGAGTCTTGGAAGCTGGGTTTCCTACAGGAGCAGAGCACAGCAGAGATGCCTGAGGAGGAAGACACAGAGCAGGAACATGCACATGATGAGGGTACCCTTGTTACACCACAGCAGCTTGACCAGAACAGCTCTACTGCGGCGCAAATTCGTGAAGCATTAGTATGGTACATTTTTTTACTTTTTTTTTTGCAATAATAAGAATGTTAACTCACCCAGTGAAAGCCACAGACACATGAACAGAACAGTGAACATGATGAATGGTGTAACTAATGAAGGAAACTATTCTTTCTGTACACTGATATGTACATCTTCGGGATTCATGAAGCTCCACCCCACAGCATCACTCACATAACAGTGTCACTATTCTTACTAAAAGATTCTTGATTGTTACTGAAACATTCCTGCTTTACATTCAGCCTCACATGGGGAACATGTCCTACATCTATTTGAATCAAACATAAAAGTTTTCTGGAACTGAAAATAAAAGCTAATAATCACTATAATATATTAGAATCATGTCATTATTTAAATAATTATTATACAATCATTAAATCACAATTTACAAATGAAATCTTAATAATTTAATTAGATATTAAATATCTGTTATGTGTTGTCCCTAATTCTAGTTTGAATAATTAACAAGAAACTCTTTTAACCGGATGTCTTTCTATTCATGGTGTGATTTTTTTTGCTTGCACAATTATTAATAAAGGACATGATGTTGATTTGATGCTCATCCATGATTTAAAAAATAATTTCTTCAGTTTGTTGTTTAAAAAAAGTGCAATAGTATTGTAGCTATCATTCCTGTGTCAATAAAATAAACTCTTTAAAAATCATGAAAAAGAAAGAGAGTCTCCCCCAAAAAGGGCAAGCGAATTTCTCTAAAGCACTGCTTTCAGTATAACAAAACTGTGTGTTTTTGTACAGTGCAGCTGGATTTCCTGTCACTGTGGGCTCCAAAGCACAGTAATATAGAGCAGAGTCTGATACAGCAGCAGAGGAGATGATCAGATCTACTTTCTTACTTGCTTTATCTTGCTCATTATTAAGTTTTATAGACAATTGTGGATGAGGTGGTTGAGCTGGTGTTACATGTTTACTCCTTTCAGCAATGAGCAGCAGAAACTCAGGTCTTGATCCAGGTTTGTGTCGATACCAGTGAAGACTGTAAGCTGATCCAGTATATGTGCAGGACAGTGAGATGTTTCTGCCTTCCGTTGAAAATACATTGGTTTGTTCTGGTTTAATGCTATTGTCAGCAGCCTCTGCTATAAAAAACATAACAATATTGAGATATTTTAATCATAAATGACACATTTCACATGGAGAATTGTGTGTCTTAATTAGAAAAAATCCTTTTGTGTGCAGTGTATATGACTTACCAACATCAGCAAGATTGAAAAACACTATGAAGAGGAACAACATTGTTTTCCTGAGTGTCTTCTAGCTTTAGAAATAAATGTCAGTGTAATAAAATTAGTGTTACCATTTGATATACATCTCCACCTCGAGCTCCACCTACTTGTAATTATGCATATTCATGACAACTGTGCTGTTCTGTATCCTCATAGAAATCTCTGTAGAAATATTTTATGTTAATAATAAAATGTGGTCCTAAGAAGCCATGGATTCAACATCGACCACAGAATTATTGTGATATTCTGAGATATTTTGACAGTTACATCCTTTGTTTTTGGGTCTCTCTCTCTCTCTCAAACACACACACGCACAATACAATCCTTTGCACTTGCAATACTTGCCCTTTATGTGTTATATTCTAACAGTCTTAATGACAACACTGTACTATATAATGAAAAACAATCTAGAAAATATTCATAAAGTTAATTTCCAAGTATTTTTCTACTTTATTTTGAGTATTTTGGTGTCTAAAGAACTGACTTTTAAATACCAGCAGTGGTGGTATAAGACTCAAATGTGCTTCAAAATTCCGGTGAGGGTTCCCTCTGGTGGCTGGAGAGTACAATAGCGAGCTAAAATTAGGAATAAACTTAAAGGTTGAATTTAGCCTCCTCTCCATTTTAGTGACCTGTAGAAGAGTCCATTATTACTGACTGTAATAATGTCATAGATAATTATAGTGTAAATGTCTTATAGTAGTTCTGCAGATTTAGTGGAATTCTTATTATTCAGGATTCAAGACCAAAGTAAACCTGCAAAGAAACACTTGTTAAATCTCAATCACAATAAACAATAGCTGCTCATCAAATAATTAACTTTTAATATCATTATTCCTATAATGATATGGCACCTTGGGGTATTTCTGTCATGATACCTGAGAATTTAAGAAAATCCTAAAGTTTAGATGTAAAAATTGCTCTATCATGAGCAACAGCTAGGAAGAAGCAATGACTTACTACTATTTTTCATATTAACTGCAAACAAAGAAAAAGCAAAGAAACATATAGATAAATGAATAGGGGAAAGAGGAAAACATGCAAAAATATGCAACTTTATAGAAATGTAAATACATAAATATGTTTGAAATAAATGTGTGAATAAAAACAAAGAAATAATAATAAAAAAAACACCAATAAATAAATAAATAAATAAATAAATGATTTCATGTAAATCTTAGTATTTTTCTCACAGTTTTTGTTTTTTCTTTCTCTTTTTTCAAAAACAAAATGATACTTTTACATTAATAATGAATAAATGTACAGATTCATCTATATATGAATTTATTTATTAATATGATTATAAATAAAGCAATAAATGTAAGATTAATAAACCCATCAAAACAATCCAAATAAATAAAAACATTTACACACACAAGAAAAAAACGTGGCTACAAAGCTATGAGAGATCGAGAGACCTTCGAAGATGTTAAACTTTTACAAAACTTGTCACTTGCTCTTACTTTACTTTCAACAACAGCTGCTGAGCGGATATAATAACAACAGGCTCTTTCAGAGTCACGCACGGGTTTCAATCCCGAGTGTATGGGTGCGATCTCGTAGACAAATACGCTAACCATTAGGCTATGGTCCAGAACTACAATGCATGCTCCAAATAGATCCCACCCCTTTTTACAGACGATTGGCTGGCACCTTACACAAACCCTCCGCGGATTGGACAGTTTATTAATCGTCACGCAACTCGCGTTAACAACCGGTAGGCAAAACGGGGCTTGTTCACAAATAACAACATCATTGACACACGAGTCCTAACACTATGTTGACCTACAATTTACTACACAGCAGGAATTCCCTTTCTGGTTGTTGCAGTCTCTTGTTTCACTCTGATTGGATAAATCCAAGCGCACGATTATTCAATAGTTTTGAATGACGGGCAAATGGGCCAATACAGAGCTTCTGGTCAACCTAAAGAGATTCACGATGAATAGTTAAAGATATAATAGTTTAATTACTCTAAGCCTCTTATACAGCCCGGTTGCATGCTGCTGTAGCAAATACAATAGTGTTGGGCATTCGTATGATGCATGCTTGCATGCAATTTTGGGATGTAGCCCAGTCCATTGTTATACAATTTCAATGTTGACAGATAATAGGTAACAGGTATTTGTCCAACCTCCATGAGTATCACTTTATCTAATTTTTTCCTAAATATAGATTTCTAGGAAATATAAATTAAGATGACATATATCATAATATCAGTCAATATAATTCTATTATATATCGTATAGGGATGAGCGAGTACAGCATTATCTGTATCTGTATCCGTATCTATTAACCATATGAATTATCTGTATCCGTATCCGTACTCGGAGTGGGTGGGGCCTAACCTGGAAGTAGGCGGGGCGTGTCTTGAAATGGGCGGTGCTTTAACCGGTAATAATTAATTTGTAATATTTATAACACTAGCTTACTACCTTTATGTTTTTATGAAATACAGCAAAAACGTGTCAGACACTCAATGTCTGGTTACTGGTTAGAGACAGCTGAAGGTTTAAAAAAGAAAAAAAATCTCCGACAGGCAGAGACGCAATGCGAGTCGCATTCTACCAAGCAAGCACCACGTCTGAACGAACCCACGTTTACCAGAACTCTACTGGTTAGTAAGTATGTATTATTAACGTTACAACCCGAAGTAAAAAGCTGAAGAAACCCTAAACGTTAACGGAAAAGACCCGTGAACCCGAGTGCAACACAACACATCTGTATGTGTGTAGGGGAGGGGCGCTGTGACTAGCCTATCACAGAACGCTGACACAATCAGCTACCCAATGATGATTTTCATTCAATCCGAGCACAGATATTGACTTGTATTACTCGTATAATACTCGTACTCGGCAGAAGTGCTTTATCCGTACCGGATACTCGTTTCAGCCGAGTATCCGTCTCATCTCTAATATCGTACAAATACAATGTGCTTGCCTGAGCTGTCTAGCATCTAGTGTAGTATAAAACACAAAGAATGTAAAAATTACATGTACCTGGGCACTGTATTGGGTGCAGAAGATGAAATGCAGGTCAGGTTATATTCTACAGTTAAGTCAGATTAGATGATTCCCTATCATTAACACCCCCTGTGCTAATAGTGTGTGTGTGTGTGTGTGTGTGTGTGTGTGTGTGTGTGTGTGTGTGTGTGTGTTCTATTTATTCAGGCTACTTTCTTCACTCTGCCCACCAATGACTTATCGTGAAGACAATTAATTATCAAAGCCAACTTTTTTTTTTTTTAATCATTTCTTTAATAAAAAAGACATGAATATACCAAAAGATCTTGCAGAGGCATTTATTATATTAAAAGCAATGTGATATTTTAATGAATTTAACATTTATACATCAGTCTAGTCATAACTATTGATATTTAAGAATAACTATTTAAGAAAATCATTGCATGTATTGATAATTCTTTTTAGATTTAAATATAAAGTTAATGGACTTTGACAAGTAATATTTTTAGGCAAATTTGACTTAGTATTAAATTCTAACCATATCTTAAAGGTGTATGTATGAAACAATGCACAGAAATTTGAACCCTGATGCATGAAATATAAAAAATTATTCAACAAAGTACACGATGCCCCGCCTCTTCGTCGTGCTATTGGCTAGATGGGGATTGCAGGTGGACATTTAAACCACGTCAGCGAGAGTGAAAGGGTGAGAGAGAAAAAGCCGGTTTTGAATGCTGTGTTGTATGCTGTATGCTGTATGCTGTATGCTGTATGCTGTGGCTTGCGTGCCGTGTTACCCCGTTGTGCAAAGCACTGTGAATTGTCGAAATTTTGGGTTGACTTAGTCATTTTGTGTTTTCTGCCTCGTTGTATGTGTGTCCTGTTGTATGTGTTTCCATGTAGTTTTGTAAATATTGTTATATGTAGATATTGCAAATACACCTTGTTCGGTGGTTTGTAGGAAGTCGGTGCCAGTTTTGTTATACGGTTTATTATTGTTTTTGGCTAGATAGGGAGCGAGGGAAGGACATGTAATTTATTTTCTTTTCTTTGGATCAGGTTAACTGAGTGGTACTTGTTGAGTTAGTTTTATTTATTATTTTGGCCTTTCCGACTTCTGAAGCCGTAACCACCTAAGAGAAGACTGAATAAATCCAAGAAGTGAAACTGTCGTGCCAGTTTTGTATTTTTGTTCCTTTTCTCTTTTCATGCTGAGTTTTAATTTTTACCTGTACAGTATGTTACGATCTCACCTAGACCCGTTTGTAACAGGCTACTATTCACTCATGTGATGAAGTATTGGAAATATGTTATAAACAACATTCTAATATTTACATCTTTTAAAAGCAGTCTAGAGTGTTTTGAAAAGTTTTAAATATACTTCAATAAGAAGTGTATTGGAATTTTTTTTTTTAAAAAAGTGTATTTGGAAAAAAAATACATTTAGAGTTAGATCAAATTTGCAAGTTGGCAAATTAAAGTGAGAACAAAATAAAATAACTACCACAGTAAGAAGCAACAACTCCACTTATAACCTTTCAGAAAACCTTAAACAGACATCCTTTGGTGCATTCTTGATGCCCTCTGTCCTCCTCTGTCTCTTGCCCCGGTGAACCATTTTGACAGTGCCTTCTCAGCTTCTTGCTGGTTGACCTTCGACATCAGGGCATTGATCTCTACAAAAACAAATACATTTCTAAGATAAAATATATTACAAACAGCACATTTGTGTTTTTTACAAAGACAGACCATGGTACAAGTAAATGCTTGTGTTACACCTTATTCTTCCCCCACTCAGCCACCCTAACAGACGTTAGGTGTGTTCATCTCAAGTTGGCGCTGTCAACACTGATTTTATATAACATCAAAGTACTGTGAGAGTGATTATACAGCCGATCAAACTGTCTGCTCATGTGGTAATTATTAGATGGCTTACACTGAACAGTCTACATAGTGTTGTTTTAAGATAACGCACCAGTGTGGAGTGTGTGGAGTGTGTGAAGTGGTGTGCACTTTGTTTTTTGTAATGTTGAGCATCACTCCGAATCCGAAAATGACAGACCCTTTTAGTTGTCCATTATTCACCCATCCCCCCGTTGTATGTGCCACCACAAATATACCAATTACCTAGAATGTAATTTTACTTTCAGGTAAGCTCCCATCTCATTACTCAGCAGAGGCAGCAGAACATACTGCCCTTATAGAAGCCTGCAAGTTGGCAGAGGTTGAGACTGTGTCTGTATACACTGATTGCAGGTACGCCTTTGACGTCACACATGACTTTGGTACATTGTGGCAACATCAGGGGTTTTTGGCCTCCTTTCACTCACTATGGCCTGATAGCTGACCTCCAGGATGCAGTCCTACTTCCAAAAGCAATTACAGTCTGTAAATGCGAAACGCATATGCGTAATAATGATCATTTTCCATAGGTAATGCCAATCCTATCGTCCAGGCGTGGTGCAGTCAAGTGCGTAAATTCTCAGTCAGGCTGTCTCTATTTATCCTTCCTTTAATTTGTATGCTCTAGCGGATTTCCCATTATTTTCAAGTTTAAGACTTTGTCTCCTCCTATCCTTTTATAGATTTACGGTTTTCTGATTTCCCAATATTTTCGACCTCGTTTCTGAGTTTATATTAAAAAAAAACTACTTCTACTTAAGCCTGACACTTCCTGAAACCTGCACTCCAAGAGAACACTTGTGTTTGGATTTTAACAACAGTCTCTGTGGATTATTTGTCCTCAGCCTTCTTATCTTATTGCTTCTATATAAAGTAGTTCTACAGTATGTCATCCCAAGCTTCCAAGCACTCCTGGCATCTTCACTATTTTAGGCAGCTTTCCTTATGCCTCCTCTTCTCCCACTCTCCATCCAGTCCTGAGACTGAGATATCACCTCCTGGATGTCCTAATTCTGCCATTTCTCTCAATCCTACCTGCCCTGTTTACCCTACTTCTCCCTCTCCAGGATGTTCTTATACTTCTATTGACTAGGCCTTTCATCAATAGGCAAGGCAAGGCAAGTTTATTTGTGTAGCACATTTCATACACAGAGGTCATTCAAAGTGCTTTACATAGATAAATAAAAACTTTAATAAAAACAATTTAAAATATGTTAAACAAAAAAAAAGAGTAAAACAGGAATAAAAGTGATTTGGATAAAAAGTGCAGTCAGTGTGAAGCAGCACAGTGCTCATTCATTAAATGCAGAGTTAAACAGATGTGTTTTAATCTTGATTTAAAAGTGTCTACTGTTGAAGCACATCTGAGCTCTTCTGGAAGCTGATTCCAGTTATAGGTGGCATAATAACTAAATGCTGATGCACCTTGTTTTGAGTGAACCCATGGTATCTCTAACTGACCTGATCCTGATGATCTGAGTAATCTTGGTTCATATTCAATTATCATATCTATAATGTATTTCGGTTCTAAGCCATGAAGTGATTTATAAACGAGTAACAATACTTTAAAATCTATTCTAAATGTAACTGGAAGCCAGTGTAAGGACCTGAGGACTAGAGTGTTGTGCTCAATCCAACTGTTAATTTCATCAATGCACTTACTTAAAGAGTCAATGGGGATGTAGTCATTAGGGGACAGGGCTAAGTATATCTGGGTGTCATCTGCATAGTTGTGGTAAGCAATTTGGTTCTTTTTCATTATTTGACCAATTGGGAGCATATACAAATTAAAGAGAAGCGGTGAAAGAATTGAGCCCTGTGGGACTCCACATGTCATGGATATCCACTCAGATTTATGGTTACCTATGTTCACATAGTAACCTCTCCCTTTTAGGTATGATTTAAACCATTTGAGGACCATCCCAGAAAGCCCTACCCAGTTTTCCAGTCTATGTAAGAGTATGGTGTGATCTACCGTGTCAAAGGCAGCACTAAGATCTAGTAGCACCAACCTCTGCTGAAGGCAGAACTCCATGACCTTTTAACGTAGGCATTGGTGGTTCAGTGGTAGAATTCTCGCCTGCCACACGGGAGGCCTAGGTTCGATTCCCGGCACAATGCACTGTGGGCTGACAGCCTTCTTTGTGCAAGCGTTGCCAATGCTGATTGGACTAGGCTCCTGGAGGCTTCCATGCTGCTTGATTATACAAGGAAAAGGGACTCAGAAAGGAATTTGTGCATCAAATTGAATAAACAGACTCTTAGCAGGCCCTCAGAGTAGCCTGTAAAGATCCGTTAAAAGTGTGGTCAATCGCACCCGGGGGCGTCCTGGAGCTCTTCTTCTAGGCATTGTTGGGTCATTGCAAGAACTCCTGCTTGCCATGCTGGAGGCCTGGGATTTTATTCAGTGCAAGCTTATGAGTCGGCATGTGTGCCAAGAGCCTTCACCCTGGAAGCATCTTACAAACGTCGCCAATTCTGCTCGGACGAGGCTTCTGGAGCCGTTCCAGGCTGCTCGGTAATACAAGGATGCTGAGGAGTGCTCTTTTAAAGCTGATTAAAACATTGAGTGCCAGACAAGTCTGTTGAAAATAGAAAGGACACTACATGAAGACATACAAACTTTGGCTGCAGTGGATAACAGCGCAGCTCTGCTCTGTATGGGACTTTAGTGTAAAGTGCACTCTTACGAATTTTATGAACAGGCTAATCACATGTTGAATCAATCATTCATTCATTCATTCATTTTCTACCGCTTATCCGAACTACTTCGGGTCACGGGGAGCCTGTGCCTATCTCAGGCGTCATCGGGCATCAAGGAAGGATACACCCTGGATGGAGTGCCAACCCATCGCAGGGCACACACACACTCTCATTCACTCGCGCAATCACACACTACGGACAATTTTCCAGAGAAATCGCATGTTGATGAATTTTTCAAATTATAGCGCAGCACATCAAGGTGTACAAACTGTCAGTGGCGCTGAAATTGACTTATGCCTAAGGTGCTCTCTTTCAAATCTGATGAACAGATTCACAGCAAGTTGGTGAATTTGCAAACAAAGCACGAAGCACATATGAATGTCTAACTCTGCTCATATGGCTGAACCACGATCATAGCTCAATCAGAGCAAAAAAGGATAAGAGGGGTCAAATCCATGGCAGGGTAAACACCCGCAAGACCGACGGACAGCCGTGGCCGCCTTCGGAACTCGTGGACCGGAACGCCGTTGAGTTGAGCAAATCGCTGCCACAGTAGGAAAAGATAAACCGGGTCAAGTACAAAACAGACGTAGCTTGAGAAGAACCATTAAAAGGGCCGGCCACCTCTGCCGAAGGTGTCCACGACCCCTTAACGTAAGCATTGGTGGTTCAGTGGTAGAATTCTCGCCTGCCACGCGGGAGGCCCGGGTTCGATTCCCGGCCAATGCACAGCGGGCTTTTGAGGCAGCTTGTGGGCCCACAGCCTTCTTTGTGCAAGCATTGCCAATGCTGATACGACTGGGCTCCTGGAGGCTTCCATGCTGCTCGATTATACAAGGAAAAGGGACTCAGAAAGGAACTTGCGCATCAAATTGAAGAAACAGACTCTTAGCAGGCCCTCAGAGTAGCCTGTAAAGATCCGTTAAAAGTGTGGTCAATCGCACCCGGGGGCGTCCTGGAGCTCTTCTTCTAGGCATTGTTGGGTCATTGCAAGAACTCCTGCTTGCCATGCTGGAGGCCTGGGATTTTATTCAGTGCAAGCTTATGAGTCGGCATGTGTGCCAAGAGCCTTCACCCTGGAAGCATCTTACAAACGTCGCCAATTCTGCTCGGACGAGGCTTCTGGAGCCGTTCCAGGCTGCTCGGTAATACAAGGATGCTGAGGAGTGCTCTTTTAAAAACATTGAGTGCCAGACAAGTCTGTTGAAAATAGAAAGGACACTACATGAAGACATACAAACTTTGGCTGCAGTGGATAACAGCGCAGCTCTGCTCTGTATGGGACTTTAGTGTAAAGTGCACTCTTACGAATTTTATGAACAGGCTAATCACATGTTGAATCAATCATTCATTCATTCATTCATTTTCTACCGCTTATCCGAACTACTTCGGGTCACGGGGAGCCTGTGCCTATCTCAGGCGTCATCGGGCATCAAGGAAGGATACACCCTGGACGGAGTTCCAACCCATCGCAGGGCACACACACACACTCTCATTCACTCACGCAATCATTTACATTTACATTTACAGCATTTGGCAGACGCCCTTATCCAGAGCGACGTACATAAGTGCTTATAACTCTAGCATTGAATGCTGGCTCACTAAGTTACATACTTAAGATACCATGAGTTTAAAACATTTGTTCAAAGTTACAATGAAAAAGTGTCAAAGGTGTTTTTTTTTTTTTTTTAAATGCAAAAGATAAGGAAAGAAGTGCTAGTTGAAGTGTTTCCTGAATAAGTAGGTCTTCAACCGCCGCTTGAAAATAGCCAGTGACTCAGCTGTCCGGACCTCTAGGGGAAGTTCATTCCACCACCTTGGTGCCAGTACAGAGAAGAGTCTTGTAGTATACTTGCCTCTTACCCTGAGAGATGGTGGAACCAGTCGAGCAGTGCTGGTAGATCGGAGGGTGCGGGGTGCAGTGCGCGGAGTGATGAGGTCTCTGAGGTAAGAGGGAGCTGGTCCATTTTTGGCTTTGTAGGCCAGCATCAGTGTTTTGAATCTGATGCGTGCAGCTACCGGAAGCCAGTGGAGGGATCGCAGCAGCGGGGTGGTATGCGAGAACTTTGGCAGGTTGAAAACAAGCCGGGCAGCTGCATTTTGGATCATTTGCAGAGGACGGATTGCATTCATAGGTAGACCTGCCAGCAGTGCGTTGCAGTAATCCAGTCTAGAAATGACAAGAGACTGAATAAGTACCTGAGCAGCCTGTGTGGACAGAAATGGCCGAATCCTTCTAATGTTGTAGAGAAGAAACCAACATGAGCGAGTCACATTAGCAACATGAGAGGAAAAGGACAGTTGATTGTCCATGGTTACCCCAAGGTTGCGAGCCATGGTTACCCCAAGGGGAGATCAGATCATTGTGCAAGGATATAGCAAGATCATGACTTGGGGATGAATCACTTGGGATGAACAGCAGTTCAGTTTTGCTAGGATTGAGCTTTAACTGATGAGCAGTCATCCATGATGAAATTTCTGCCAGACATGCTGAGATCCGGTCAGAAGCTGTGGTATCTGAGGGTGGGAAAGAGAAGATAAGTTGTGTATCATCAGCATAGCAGTGGTAAGAGAACCCACATGAGGAAATAACTTCACCAAGAGAGTGAGTATACAGGGAGAAAAGAAGAGGACCAAGTACTGAGCCCTGTGGGACACCAGTGGAGAGTCTGCATGGAGCAGATGTCACTCCCTTCCATGTTACCTGATATGAGCATCCTTCCAGGTAGGAAGCAAACCATTCCCAAGCTGATCTGCAAATCCCAAGACTCCTGAGGGTGGATAAGAGAGTCTCGTGGTTGACCGTATCAAACGCTGCTGAAAGGTCAAGGAGGATAAGGACGGATGACAGTTTTGCTGATCTAGCAGCATTTAGTTAACCAGACTGGTTGGGGTCTTGGAGGTTGTTCTGTGAGAGATAGACAGACAGTTGATTATAGATAATGCGTTCAAGAATTTTTGAAAGAAATGAGAGAAGTGATACCAGTCTGTAGTTACTGATGTCTGATGGATCCATAGCGGGTTTCTTTAGAATGGGAATAACCCTTGCTCTCTTGAAAGTAGTTGGTACCTGACCAGATGCTATGGATCTATTGACAATAGTGGAAATGAAGGGCAGAAGGTCTTGCGAGATGGTCTGGAGCATAGTGGAAGGGAGTGGATCCAATGGGCAGGTGGTAGGATTGCAAGACTGGATGAGCTGTAAAATCTCTTCTGCTGCTACAGTTGAGAAATGCGACAACAAAGGTGCAGGGGAATCCATACTCTGAGATATAAGTGCAGTCGGGGCTAAAGTGAAGGTCCGGCAGATTTCCTCAATCTTCTCCTGGTAGAAAGAAGCAAAGTCTTCTGCAGTCAGGGAGGATGAAGAAGGTGGAGCCGGGGGGTTGAGCAGAGAAGAGATGATGTTGTGGAATTTCCGAGGGTCATGTGAGGAAGCTTCAAGCTTTTCCTTGTAGTAGGAAGTCTTGGCAGAAGTCACATCTGAGGAGAACTTGACAAGAAGTGTTCGGTAAGAATCAAGATCTGCATCAAGTTGTGATTTCTTCCACTTTCTCTCTGATGATCTTAGCTCTCTTCGATTGTTGCGCAGCACATCTGAAAGCCAAGGAGCAGAACAAGAAGTTTTCTTGGGTTTAGTGAACATAGGGCAGAGGAAGTCCATAGTTGAGGAAAGAGAAGAGAGGAAAGTATCTGTGGCCGAGTCCAAGGGTAGTGAGGAAAAAAACTCAGGATCAGGAAGGGAAGAAAGAGTGCCAGAAGCTACAGAAGAAGGGGAGACAGAGTGAAGGTTGCAGCAGGTAAGAGCGAGGGGGTGAGAGGTAGTTTTAGGTAGGGTAGGGAGAGTGATGGTGAAGGATACCAGGTGATGATCAGAGATGTGTAGTGGGGTAGCAGTCACGTCTGTAGCTGGAGAAGGACGGGTGAAAAACAGGTCCAGGACATTGCCTCCTTTGTGTGTGGGGATGTAGCTGTTGAGCGTGAGGGTGAATGAGTCGAGAAGAGACAGGACGGAAGAAGAATGTAGCTTGTCAGAGAGGAGGTTGAAGTCACCAAGCAGCGTCACAGGGGAGCTATCGGAAGGGAAAACACTAAGCAGTGTGTCCATTTCTTCCAGGAAGTCACCTAGGGGACCAGGAGGGCGGTAAACAACAATGATAACAAGGTTGATTGGAGAGGTAATTGAAATGGCATGAAATTCAAAAGAGGAGATGGTTAAATGTGACAAGAGGAGAGGTGTAAAGCACCATTTCTTTGACAGCAATAAACCTGTACCACCACCCCTGCCTGTTGCTCGTGGTGAGTGAGAGAAAGCATAGGCAGAGGAAAAAAGCAGCTGGCGTAGCAGTGTTCTGTAATGGGAAGTTAAAGCAGAGATAAAATCAGCTTTTTTCACAGCAGACTGGCAATTCCAGAGCCCACCTACCCCCACTGTTTGAGACTTACACAACAGAGGAGGGTAGATGAGGTTACTGGGATTGTGACCTCAATCACACACTACGGACAATTTTCCAGAGATGCCAATCAACCTACCATGCATGTCTTTGGACCGGGGGAGGAAACCGGAGTATCCGGAGGAAACCCCCAAGGCACGGGGAGAACATGCAAACTCCACACAGACAAGGCGGAGGCGGGAATCGAACCCCCAGCCCTGGAGGTGTGAGGCACATGTGTTAACCACTAAGCCACCAATATGTCAAGTCGAGTCATCTGAATGTTTTCAATATGTCAAGTCGAGTCATCTGAAATACAACCTTACCCTCTTTGCCACATTCCTCAATTATAGGTGTCCTGCAGACTGTAGAGCTGTCTGTGGTGATGATGTCTGATAAAACAGAGCATTATTCCTCTATGAGCAATTATTTCTATAAGAAGTGAGAGTTTATAAATATGATTTTAAATGCTAAACAGTAAAGGTAGGTGAACATGACAATTTGCTAACAAATCTGACACTAAACACACCTGCAGTTGAAACCGGTCTCATAGATTGTGTGGAAGCTGATTGTTCCGGGAAAAGAAACATCAGCTCTTTGGGAACGGCCATGGGCGTTTTCTGAGCTGTCAAGGCTGGTGCCAAAAGAAGGAAAAGATACAAAATCAAAGTAGAAAATAAGATTAGTACCATAGTAAATGAGAGAAAAGTACAAATATATAAGCAGAATTATAATGTAATTACACATTAACAATTTACCATTGACTAGTGGCAGTTGCCTGGTGTCAGGAGGTGTTATGGTGAGGGCAGCAGAAGACACTGCAAAATGCAAAATCTTGTCAGGCATTTGTGTATAATAATATAAAAGGTTCAAAATATCCCACACTTACTTCACTCGCTTATCTTTATAATAGTAATAAACAGTAAACATTATGCCTACCAAAGGAATGTTAATAATTTCAAACTGTGAAAACATAACTTACAAGCACATGCATCATCATGATTTAGTAGACAGAAATATTTAAAACTCAACAATAAAAAAAGAATACTTACCCTGATTGTGGTTGATATCAGATATTGCCAACGGCACAGACATTTGTTAGTGGAACAAGGCCAGAACATGGCCAAAACAATGACACAATAAGAAAGGCTTTTTATTCAGACTTGGAGAGCATTTCAATTCAACAGAACTGTGCTCCAGTGCTGAGCCTGATGTGTAAAAACCTTTTCCTGGTCCTGCAGACCGTCCCAGTTCAGCTGAGGAAGATGATGTTGATGACAGTGGTCGTGGGGCTAGTGATAAGCACACAACGCATTAACATATACAGCCTATTTTTAAGACTTTTGACAAAATGAAAATCCATTTGGAACACAATCAATTAATTACATGCAGTCAGTACAGAAAGAAATAGTGACACCGCAACTGTATCTTGGAGGGGAAGATGTTCAGCATCGCACTCTCTAACTCATTGTCATCATCCATTTCTGTTGGTGAAAGACAACATTTTCAGTGTACTCACTCACTCAATCATTTTCTACTGCTTATCCGAACTACCTCGGGTCACGGGGAGCCTCAGGCGTCATCGGGCATCAAGGCTTTTCAGTGTACTCGGATTTCTTAAATTATACCTATATTAATTAAAGTATAGTGTGCATGTAAAACAAGCTATGATGTTATTCATACTACTGGACACAACGGCAAACAATTCCTTCACAGAAGCAAAAAATAAACAACTGACCCATTGGCTTAGACGCTGCACTTGAGGCAACCACGGGGGGATGGGCAGACTGCACCTGATTTCAGGTATTGCTGCAGCTTGTACATCCGTGTCCCCAGGACACAAGTCGCCCCCAATATAAAGGATGAGTAACCATCAGCCCTGTTGGTCCAAATCTCCTGCCACGAACTCTTCGCATGAGCACCAAAACCAACCAGCTGGTCACCCTCCAATGAGGCTGCTGGTGCACCCGGGTTTTTGGACACATAACTGAGCAGAGACTGAATTTCGTTAAAACTGCGGGCATAATTAGAAAAGGATAACAGACTGCTCTTGCTGGGTCCTTCTGATGTAAAGACTCCCATGGCCTCTTCCTGCTGAAGGTTCTTTATCAGGTAGATGGTGCAACCCATGTCATTTTCAAGAAGCCACCGGAAAGATTTCCCCTTGTACTTTCCAAACTGCAGGATGCATTCGCCAAGAACTTCTGTTTTGTCAGAGGCATCGCCTCCTCTCTGACGGAGCACAGCAAGAGCATTTTGCCTGACGAGCTCTTCCTTTGGTGCTGACTGGTCCTGAACTGATGGGTTATCTTTGATCACCCTGGCCTCCTCGGTTGGCTCCTGAAGGAGATATCCAATGGGTCCCTTACGGAACACGACCTTAATGCACCCTGGGAAAAACACAGATTTTTTGTGCATTGTGACCTGTAATACAGAAAGAGTAGTAAATGTTAGATGTTAGCATGTCTGTTTAAAACAAAACCTTACAATAATCTCTATAAAACATTATACACTGTTTGTTTATAATCCCTACCCACCCTGGCCCAAACTTAACAATCATATGAATTAATTGTCAGGCAACACTTAACAGCTGTTCCCAGACAAGTCCTTCACACCTAGTGGTTTATCACCTAGGAGTGACTTTTGCCCCTTTTCCACCGAGGCAGTTTGAGTGCTGGTTCGGAGCCAGAGCCTAATTTAGAACCAGTTCTTTCTTTTTCGACAGCCAAAGCACCGGCTCTGAACCAGGAAAAGTGGTTCTTAAGTAGCACCAAAACGTTGCTGGTCTACACTTAAGAACCGCTTGCGTTAGGGGCTGTGGGCAGGGCTACTGTGAGCGCATTTGTTAATGTACCTTAAGTATACTAATATTTAATACATTTTTACTTTACCGCAATATGATACATTATCAGCACACATGATAGTAGGTAGCTACATACTAAAGCTAACTTTTTTCTGTGTTAATAATAAAATAACGTTATGTACTTTCTCGATTACAACCTCCGTTTATACAAATTACAGGGAGCTGCATGAACACGTTGGATTCGCCGAGTTTGGGTGTTAATGTAGGTTCACAAAGCCATGAGCATTAACAGTAAAGCAACATCCGCCATTGTTGATGTGTTTGTGTTTGCCGCTGCTGCGCTAAAGTTGCTGGGACACGTGACACGTATACAGTGACGTCAAACTCGGCTCTTAGGCAAACCAGTTCTTAGGAGGTTCGCCAGTGGAACCAACTTTGATCAAGCACCAGTGCTAGCTCTGAACCTGCACTCGGTTCTTTTTGGTGGAAGAGGGGTATTTGATGTATGGAAAAAGACAATGGGCCATAGGAGCCATCACAGACAAAGAGTTTCCAACACTCATTATCATAGAGAGTGTAACTAACACTAAAAGCATTCAATGTGCTTGAAATTATTTTAAAAACAACTGTTCTGTAAGTCATTAAATACATAACATCACAAAGAACGTCATTGCTCATTAATAATTTAACTAATAAATCACAATGTCATCAAACAAACACTCCAAAAGGACAAAAATAAAGTCATTTAAAATTAGCGTAATCCATGTAAACTGATAGACACACACACAAAAAAAAAAAAAACAGAAAAAAGAATGGACACGTTCACTCATCGTTTAGTATGTAATTACCCCGGAAAACTCTTAATTATTAATATTGAATTAAAGTGAATAATGAGTAAACCACAGACGATGTGTCGAAGAACAATCACAAGAAAAAAAAATGTTCGCAGAGAAGCTAATAGGAGCTTAGCATTAACTGTAAAACACAACTGGAACAGGTTTGACAAAAGCAGCACTGCTATGCCCCAAGACTCAATCAGAGAGCAAGATGCCACACAGTTTGATTTGATCCCTTAACCTGGAACCCTATTTGCGGCATTTAACTTGCACTCGATGGGGAGGTTGCTTTGTAGTTCCAACTGTAACATAGCCAAGAATTCTCTGACAAAAGCAGCAAATTGATCCTAGTTAATATAATGGAACAGGTTTGACTAAAGCAGCACTGCCAAGCCCCAAGACTCAATCAGAGAGCAAGATGCCACAGTTTGATTTGATCACTTAACCTGGCACCCTATTTTCAGCATTTAACTTGCACTGGGGCAGGAGCAGTCCAGTCCCAGTTGCCGGCAGCCTTCAACTTTCAAGACAGGTGTTCCTCGTTAGTATAGTGGACAGTATCTCCACCTGTCACGCGGAAGACCGGGGTTCGATTCCCCGACGGGGAGGTTGCTTTTCTGCCCAGTTGAAACTCTAAGAAGTCCAAGACATCTTGGACAAAAGCGGCCCTGCTCTAAACGTGCGTGTGGAAGACAGAGTTTCGATTCCTTGATGGGGAGGTTGCTTTGTAGTCCCAACTGTAACAAAGCCAAAAATTATCTGACAAAAGCAGCAAATAGTTTAGTTAATATAATGGAACAGGTTTGATTAAAGCAGCACTGCCAAGCCTCAAGACTCAATCAGAGAGCAAGATGCCACACAGTTTGATTTGATCACTTAACCTGGCACCCTATTTTCAGCATTTAACTTGCACTGGGGAAGGCACAGCCTAGTCCCAAATGCTGGCCATGAGAAATTCCCCAGTGGATTTCAGTGTTTTAGCCACAGTTTATGTGCCACCCAACCTGCTTGCTTTTGACTATTCTCTGGTTCAACCAAACCTCATAGAGAAAATCATCTGGTTTACAAAAAAAAAAGAATAGTGCTGTTTTTGTGTTAAAATAGGAAAAAGACAGAACGCTTGAAGCCAGCTGATCATCTTCAATAAAATGAAATGCTGGCCTTGAGAAATTCCCCAGTGGATTTCAGTGTTTTAGCCACAGTTTGTGTGCCACCCACCCTGCGTGCCTATGGCTGGTCTCTGCTTCAACCAAACCTGATATTGAAAATCATCTGATTTACAAAAAAAAAAAATATTAATTGTGCTGTTTTTGTGTTAAAATAGGAAACAGACTGAACTCTTGAAGCCAGCTGATCGTCTTCAATAAAATGCACTGTATCTCTGCCTGTCAATCGGAAAACTGTGATCGCTCACACTTCTCTGACAAAAGCAGCAAACTGATCCTAATTAGTATAATGGAACAGGTTTGACTAAAGCAGCACTGCCAAGCCCCAAGACTCAATCAGAGAGCAAGATGCCACAGTTTGATTTGATCACTTAACCTGGCACCCTATTTTCAGCATTTAACTTGCACTGGGGCAGGTGCAGTCCAGTCCCAGTTGTCGGCAGCCTTCAACTTTCAGGACAGGTGTTTCTCGTTAATATAGTGGACAGTATCTCCACCTGTCACGTGGAAGACCTGGGTTCAATCCCCTGACGGGGAGACTGCTTTTCCGCCCAGTTCAAACTCTAAGATGGCCGAGACGTCTTGGACAAAAGCGGCACTGCTCTCAACTTGCCTGTGGAATACCCCCCACAGACTGGTTAATGGGAGTTACCTATACTGTCACACAAGTGTGCACACACCCACCCTGAATTTACCCTTCAAATACCATATCTCTCCCTACATGCATAACACCTAATGATTCTTTGATCATAGCTATGGTGGTTTGTCCTGATGCACCGATGAAAGAGGCATTCTACTATGTCAAGATTTGCAAAGGTTTTAGAGCAGGAAAGTAGTCAGTATTTAACGATGTCAAATGGTTATACAGCCAGCTTTCCCTTCAATGCTGAATCACCAGACATATCGCTTTTCAAGCTATCTGTACCGGATCACATCCTCTGGAGCAAAGCTACTGAGGTCATAACCTTTCATCGGTGTAAATGGTTTAAGGATTTTGACTACATTGTTCGATTGGATTTATTTTCACCAGAGGCCTACAAACAAAAATGGAGGAGCAACAGTACACCTCTGCAGCAAACATACCAGCTTTCACTGTATTTTTCCACAATTCCTGGCAACTACACATCTGATAAAGAGAAATGCAATGTGAGGTTTGATCCAGCCAGCTGGCACGATCTACAACACTACTTTAATCAAATCGACAATTTATTCCGGAAAAAAGCTGAATTTGACGAAGTAAGAGTAAAACTAAACCTTGATTACGAATGAATCTTTCAAAACCCCACCCCAGGACCACCACCCCCTTCCCAGCACCTCGCACCACCCACACCGCATCCCCCTAAAAGTGTTTAAAAACAGTTTGCATTTGTGTAAAGAAGCATCGTCTATTTGAGCAATGACGAATGAAATGGCTCAGGAATTCTTACCTTACTTTTACAACTCACTTGCTACCTTGGATAAAAAGATGATGAAACATGTTCTGGTTTTAAAGATGAAGAAAAAACCTGTGAATTCTTCAGAAAGAGAAATCTGACCTTTCTGCCTTCAAATGGTGATGAAACCGATGGCTGTCTTTCCACCACTGCTTTAGCCATCATCCGGGGTGTAATGGGGGAGCTGTTGGACAAAATTATTGACAACGATCTCAGAGACAATTGCACGATTGATCATCTGAGTCAATTCCAGCATGCGTGTTTGTTTGATCCTGAAGAGTACTATCTACACATGAAAGCCTTCAGATTGTTAAAAAAAACTGTTTAAACCTTGGTTAAAATACACTCTGGTAAAGGCTCTGAAATTGTGTGGAATAAATCACACCCCTTCCCTGGAAAAAATTCAAGGTAATGCTGAAGCTGTCGTATGTGACTGGCGAGATGAGCCTAACATCAAATATGTTCTGAACAAAGTTAAAGAAAAAAAAACAAAGAAATTTGCAGCGACCAAATGTATGAAGACGTTGTGGACTACTGGGCCATTCACTCATCTCTGGAACCCCCTGACCAGCCACACACATGGGAAACTTCAGAGCTATTCTGTCTCCAAGAAAGTTCTGAAGATCAAGCTTTCCTTTACTCTTTAACAAATCGTTGAACTAAGAGTTAACGACCAGAGTATTTTCACTAATCCTCTCTCAATTCTTATCCACTCTCAATTCACTTATCCTCTCTCAATTCACTTATCCTCTCTCAAAATGTGTTTATCGACTAGAAAAGCTCATGAACATCCTGCGAGATTTTAATAAAAATTAAAAAAAAAAAACTTTGTGCACTGTAATCAGTGTCCTCCTCACATTTATGTACAACTTTTATCCACTATGTTTGCCAAATCTTTTGAATGTAAAACTAGCCAGGTATTATGCTTCTTAACCTATGTATCTGATACACTGTAAAAGATTTACCTGTAAATTAACTGTAAAATACTGGCAGCAGGGTTTATTGTTTGTACTGTAATCCTGCAGTTGCATTACTTTATTCTCTGTATTAACTTTAACATACTTGTACAAATAAACTGGTATTGGAATATTTAAATTTACAAGATTTTTCCAAGAAAAAACAGCTCAAGAGGATATTTCTTTTAGCACACAATTTATTGACCGTTTAGTGCCAAATAATAACTGAACCACATCCCTAAAACCCTAAAAAACAGCCTTTAAGAAAAAGTAAACAATGTGAAAACCTTAAGTTGATTTAGTTAATAAGTCAAGTCAAAACATGGATTTGGTACAGAAACAGGCCAAGACCATGCTTGGGGTGTACATTTCCCAAAAACAGACTAAGAAATGTTAAAACTTTTGCAAAACCTGGCAAATATTTGGAACAGGAACAGGTCAGGTCGTTGAAACTGGTGCAGGTGTTTTCTGAAAGATAAAAAATGGGGGGAAAAAACTTTTGTAAATAGCGTGTCAAAAGAACATGACATAAATCATCATAATGCTACACTAACAAAAATAATGATTATGAAGAATTTCGATTCTTTTAGAACTTTAAAATATATTGTTTACCAAGTAAACTTAAGAATGCACAATATCATAGACTTTATGGGTCATAAGCATCATTCATAATCAATGGCAATGACACTACAAATAATCCCAGGGTAAATTATAAGCAATGCAAAACATGAATCAAAATAACCCAGGATGCTGTTTATCTGGACTGGAAACAAGACAAAAAAAATCTAAGAAAAGCATTTTTTGCAGTGGAACATCTGAAATTAAAATGAAATATGCTTTCAGTAGTGTATTATAAAATTTTTAACATGTTTTACAAAAAAGCTGGTATAATAACTTAAGCAAATATATGCAAATTTACTTAACTAGATGAAATCCCATTCGAAACACACAAGATTTTTCAGTAGAGGCAACCTTTGGATTAACTGTTGCAGACTTTTTATTCACCACCTTGCCTGTCTTCTTGGAGACCACCTTGCAGGTCTTTGAGCCTCTTTCTGGGTTTATTCCAATGAAGCGTATAAAGACAAATATAACAAAGTACCATTGTATGACAGAATCATGTATCAAAATTCTTGTGAAGATGATTCATAGAGGTAAAAAAAATGCAATATGGAAAGCTTACTGTAAGTGTCACACCTTTGAAGAAACTCCAATGTGCAACAAGCGCCCTCTTGATACTGCAGGTTAAAGACGTAGTACACAGCAAACATTGTTGCAAGTGCAGTCAAAAATGATGACTGGACACACTCACAAATAACACGGCCCTCTAGGCTTATCATCCATCGGACAGCATCTGTCTGCTCTGCCATACCTAAAATAAACCAAAATATATAATAACAATTTCAAGATTTGCCATTGAGAAGACTTTGTAAAGTTTTTTTTAATTCACCTAAAAACTATCAGTAGGAAAACAATACAAGTTTAGAGCATTCAGCAGAGCAAAGAAATTTATACAGGTTTGGAAAAAGGGTGAGTAAACATGGAAAACTTTTTGGGTAAACTATTCGTTTACATCTGTATACAACAGAAATGTTTTTTTTTATTGTATCTCCCCCATTTGTCAATGTTTCTTCTTAACATCTTAATAAGACACTAACCAAGCAAAATGAGATGAGGACTTGCAGTTAGATCAAGTTTCTTCTCAACAGCAGATGCAGCAACCTGTAGAGGAGACACAATACACAAGTCAGAATACATAATATTACTTAGTAAAGCAGAAAGAAAAGAGAATACTCACATCTGCATGCAACACCAGTCCATCTTCATGTTCCTGAAAATGGGACATTATAAACTTGATATGCAGGTGTGCCATCTCTGTGTTTTCAGGCTGGGATAGGACATCTTTTACTTTTTGGTTTGTTCTTGAAGTACTCAATGATTGCCTTTCCACATTCTTTCATGGACATTTCGAAATCATTAAGAACATCAATGTCAGTGAGCAACTTGAAGTAGGCACAGATAGACTTCTGATGGAAGAAGTATGGCCACTGGCTCCTAATGTCAAACTGAAGGTGCTGGTATGGAATTTAATTGTTCATGCAAAAGACAGAATGTAATCTCCATAAGAGTTTTTACTTCTGCTCTCTCTATACCACCAGTTCCCTCATAGCTGTAAATGTCCTGTAGTCTATTGTCTTTAGACTATATTGTCTCTGCTGTCTCTTCAGGTGGAAGCTGCGGTTCAAATCTCACACAACCATAGGTGTCTGTTGGTCCTCTTTTGCATCCTGAGTTTGGCTTTGCTCTATGATAAACAAAGCTGCTCTCACGGTTCAAATTTTCAACTCGCATCTTCACTTGAAGTAGGAGAGATGTATATCCCCCCCTATTAATACAATCAATTTAACACATTCAAAAAGTTCTTTGTAATCATAATTTTAGTTGAATACATTTCTTACATTTAAGTTTTGCAACGAAAAACACCCAGTACAGGCATTGATGTGCAAACGTGGGTGTTTTACATGTCTTAAAGATATAAAGTGAATAAACTAATCTTCATCAACTTACAAAAACTTACAAAAAAAAGCATACTTTTAAAATGTTTCTTTCGCTCCATCAAACACTCATACTTTAATAAGACATTAAATCATAACCATGTACATTTGTTGCTGTATCAGTTCAGTGATTCACGCATGTGCAGTAACAACAGCTCATCGGTTCCTCAGTATGTCGGACCCGTCCGAAAGAAACAGTTCTCAGTTCAGTGTACTGATGATTCGCTGTATCAGTTCAGTGATTCAAGCATGCTCAGTATCAACAGCTCATCGGTTCTCGGACCCGTCCGAAAGAAACAGTTCTCAGTTCTGTACTGATGATTCGCTGTATCGGTTCAGTGATTCACGCATGCGCAGTATCAACAGCTCGAGCTCACAGTTCTCTCAGCACAACATGTCTCAGTTCAGTGTACAGGAGTTACATATACTCCGGGATATTAGTTTATTTAGAGTCGGAGGTGCTGTCAGGCATGACTGAAAGTGAATAACCTTAGTAACTTGTGGATCAGCGCTGACTCAAGACGCGAACTGTTTAGAACGAATCAGTCCGATTTGGTGAACTGGTTCATCCAGTTCACTAAAAAGAACCGGTTCAAAAGAACGATTCGTTCACGAACCGGCCATCACTATTTCAGACAAATTGGGCTCTTTTTAAGGTTTGTTTAGGTTGGCACCCTAGCTAGATAGAATAAAAGATGAATGCCCCAACACGACAAATGAACAAAGTAAGTCTAAGGACAAGAAAAAACGTACAAGGGAAAAAACTTACATAAACATAATCAATTATGTGTTATATCATTATTATATCACATAAACAGTCACACAATTGTACTCAGTAGGACATATAGCGTGTAATGTTTTTTCCAGTTACAGCCGAGTGTTCCTCCCGTTTTTGCGTTCATCAGGGGAAAAAAGGCACGCCATTACAGCAAAGACTTCACACTGTATATTATTTATTATTGATATAATCAATATATCATATAAAAAGTAGTTTATAAGTTAAACCAGTAAATCATGCCCAGGGAAAGCATTGCAAACATATCTATATAAATGGTTGTCTTGGCCAAAACAGCTTGCATATCTAATATAAATGTGAGTATTAAAGAACTGTCAACCAAAGTTAGCCAAATCAACGACTGAACTCACCTGCACGTTGCCGAAAGGTTAAAAACTTGACTCTTGACTTGAAAAAGGAGGGTTAGTACTTGTGAATATATATTACAAGAGTAAATATGTATACATCAGGATCGTGAACTAATGAATTGACTGTTTCTGGTAACTCTTTTTCCTAAGACTCATATCCCGAAGGCATGGCGTGAACTTATGCAGCCCATGACCAAAGGAACCAATTGCTGAAACCCAAGATCGAACCAGAGACCTTCAGATCTTCAGTTTAACACTCGCATGTGAGTTTCTTGGGGTCTGGTAACTCTTTTTCCTAAGATTCATAACTACAAGCCATGGCCGCCACAACCATTGTGAAGCCTTTGGCTTGCCAAGACCCCAAAATGCATTGCAAAGTTCATTGGTGCTGGTGCCAGGTGCAGCTACATCTGCATGTGTTACCACAGTCCCAGTTCTAGCATCTTTGCGGGGGCAAATTAGTGCCTCAGCCTTAAAATTTTCAGGTTCCTGGAACTCGATAACAGCATGTACATGTTCCACTGGTGTGCTCTTGGAAGCCCTCTTGGGTTTGGCAGTAAATGCTTTGCCACACTGATCTGCTGGGGAAGCTACGCTCCTTGCAGCAAAGTGTCCCCGTCAGTTCTCTTTTGTCAGTCAAGCAGCCTGACAAAACAAATCCATTTTAGAATAAAACAAATGCACACAATTGTTTGAATTACTTTTTTAAAAAAGGTAAATAAATATATGATAAACATATCTTTTAAATATATATGATTTTCTCAATACAATACACTTGTAGTTCAGTACACACACACACACACACACACACACACACACACACACATGTGTAGATTAGATTAGATTAGATTAGATTAGATTAGATTAGATTAGATTAAACTTTATTGTACAAGTACAATAAATAAACACATGTACAAGTACAAGGTAATGAAATGCAGTTTAGGTCTAATAGTAGCAAGACCCAAAGAAACTCAACTTAACTGGGAATTTACAATATTGCAGGTTAACCTATAATAGGGAACATAAAAGTAGTTGAAAGAAAATCTTGCAAGATAATCTTGATTAAAAAAACTAGATTTAGTTGTCAGAACTTCACCTACTGCAGGTCTATTACTTCAGGTCACACACAATCTCACGATATTTGACCACAAACAGAAAACATAGAACCACAAAACTGAAAAAAAAAAACACAACAGAAACATTGAAAACAGAGACACAGACACAAAACAGATTCCAATAACAAAGACTCAGCAAAGACTAACACAAAACAACAGGTTTAAATAGGCAAGAAATCAGAGGAACAAGTGTGCAAATGTGGGGAAACAGTATAAACAGTGACAAAGTAAAAGCGCTGCCAGATCGCCCTCTGAATACTGAAGAACAGCAATATACAACTTCAAGAATGATAAGTTGGATGGATAAATGTAAAGTAGGATGAAGTCAGAAAAAGAAACACGGTCCAGCTTATTTTCCTGCAAAAGCTTTAATATTCAGTGATAACACTAATGTGAAGTCTGTTCCATAAGTCACTAATGTGAAGTCTGTTACACCTTTCATGTAAGAGAAAGGTCCACCCCCTGCTGTAGACTTTACTACTTTAGTTACTACCAAATAACCTGCACATTTTGATTGATGTAGGCGTGGCAGATTATTAAAAGTTTCTGTACATGTGGACTGTGTGAACTATAGAATGATGGATCTAGATGACTAGTTTGTACAAAAATATTGAAGAATATAATTTAATAATATACACTCTTTAAAAATCATGAGAATGAAAGAGAGAGACTTCCCAAAAATGGCATGTAAATTTCTCTAAATGTTTGTCAGAACTGCTTTCAATATAACAGTGTGTGAGTTTTTGTACAGTGCAGCTGGATTTCTTGTCACTGTGGGCCCCAGAGCACAGTAGTATAGAGCAGAGTCTGATACAGCAGCAGAGGAGATGATCAAATACACTTGTTTAGCTTTATCATCAACTTTAACAGACATTCTTGGTGGAGAGTCAGAAATTGGGGCTCCACTTTGAAGAATATTAAGAAGGAACTCAGGTTTAGATTTTGGATATTGTCTGTACCAGTGCAGGTTTCCTGAAGTGGAGCTTGTTTTGTATCTGCAGGACAGAGTAACATCATCACCTTCATCTACAACCTTCTGAGTGAAAAGTGGCTCTATTGGATCTGCCATGGAATCACCTGTCATAGAGAAGAGAACATAATGTTTTTTACATAAATAAGGACTAATAAGGTTTTACATGTGTGTTCATGTCTAATTCAAAACATACTATTTTTTTGCAATGTCTGCTGTGGCGAATTACTGCTTCACCCTTAAAATTTTCAGGTTCCTGGAACTTGATAACAGCATGTCCATTTTCCACGGGTGCTGTTGGGAGCCCTCTTGTGTTTGGCAGTAAATGCTTTGCCACGCTGATCTGCTGGGAAAGCTCCAATTCTTGCAGCAAAGTGTCCCGGTCAGTTCTCTTTTGTCACTTATGTCATTAGTTAACGTTAATTCATTAACGTAAACAAACTATGAGTTGTAAATTTTACATAATTTATTGACCTTTGTTAAAAGATTAATCAGCAAATAAATTAAATATTGTGAAGTTGTTTTTGATCATATTGAAGCTTTATGATTATTAATAGTCACCTTTTTTCTGCTTTACCAAGGTGTTTTTTTCTCCATCAACCCGGAGAAGGGCACCAAAGTTGAGAAAACAAAACTGCCCGTCTTCCCAAGAGTTCTTACATTGATTCAGGAACTTTCAGATCAGGAGTGGCATGATGTCTGAATATTGACTAATATCAGTCAGATTTCTGACTGGAGACACACTCAACTTGAAGGACAGTTTCACCTTTTATGCCCAGTTGTTCCAGATTAAGAGGCAAGTAAATGTTTCAAATGATTGTTAAAGATGCATTCAGTTTGTAAACAGCTGTTACAGAACTTTATTGCTTTTGTGAGTTTTGAGTAGCAGTCCTGGATCTAAATTTTAACCACTTGTTTGTATACCCTGTTCCAGCTCCAATGAGAGAATCATTAATCTGTTGCATTCTCTTTATTGTATTCTGTATAGACAGTAGTACACATCACAAATTTATGTTAAGTAATTCAAGCTGCATGTTTGCTGCTTTGTGGTTAATAAATCCTTAAAGGCACTTAATTTATTTTTTTTTTTTTTGCTTTCATTACTTTATCTTTTAAGGGTTATCTACTTTATTGTTTCAGTTTTTACATCCCTGATCTGTGTACACTGGGTTGCAGTTTTTCACATTTCGGGTCAACATCAATGGTTTATAAGGTGGTGCAGTTTAAAAATTTTATAATAAAATGTACAGTTTTAAATTGTAATGTATTTTTACAGAATTATTTTGCAACCACAGCTGCCAGTTTTTTCTGTGAAAACAGGGATTTTTTGTTTAAATGCAAAAGGTTTTCCTTATGGCACGGTGTCCAGACCCCCGGAGGCCCTTTGTGGTGGAGGTGGACGCCTCCTCGACGGGGGTGGGGGCCGCTCTCTCTCAGCAATCAGGCACCCCACCACAGCTCCACCCGTGCGCTTTCTTCTCACACAAGCTCTCGGCGGCAGAGCAGAACTACGACATCGGCAACCGTGCGCTTTTGGCTATTAAGCTCGCCCTGGACGAGTGGAGGCACTGGTTGGAGGGTGCAGAGCACCCATTTACTGTGGTCACAGACCACAAGAATCTCCAGTACCTGCGGGAGGCCCGGAGACTCAATGCCAGGCAGGCTCGCTGGGCCCTCTTCTTCACTCGGTTCCAATTTCACGTCACCTACCGAGCTGGGGCGCTTAACGGAAAGGCCGACGCCCTGTCCCGGATGTTCGGGCCGGAGGAACCCAGACATCCGGACCCCCTTCTTCCTCCTTCGATCATCGTGGGGCCTATTGTCTGGGACATGGACAGCGAGATCCGTGCTGCCTCCATCCAGGAGCCCGCCCCCAGAGGGTGCCCTGAGGGAAGGGTCTTTGTTCCCACATCCTGCCGTGGTGAGCTAATCCAGTCGGTCCATGAGGGACCGGGCACGGGCCACCCAGGAGAGAGGAGGACAGTCCAGCTCCTTTAGGCTCGCTACTGGTGGCCGAGGATGGCAGAAGAGGTTACCCGCTACGTCCAGAAGTGTTCCACCTGCGCCATGGCCAAGGTACCTCGCCACCTGCCCGTTGGCAAGTTGGTGCCGCTCCCCGTCCCTCAGCGCCCCTGGTCACACCTAGGCATCGACTTCGTGACCGACTTGCCACGGTCAGGGGGTAACACGTGTATCCTGGTAGCGGTGGACCTCTTCTCTAAAGCCTGCCGACTTGTGCCTCTGAAGGGGCTGCCCACGGCCCTCAAAACAGCCGAGGCCTTGTTTCATCATGTATTCAGGAACTTCGGTCTCCCGGAGGAGATAGTTTTGGACCGTGGGCCCCAATTCTCATCTCGGGTTTGGCGTGCCTTCTTCCAGCTCCTGGGGGTGTCAGTAAATCTGACGTCGGTTTACCACCCTCAGTCCAACGGCCAGGTGGAACGCAAGATTCAGGAGCTGAACAGGTACTTCAGGACTTACTGCAGCCAAGATCAGGGGAATTGGGCACGTTTCTTGCCCTGGGCGGAGTATGCTCAGAACTCGCTTCGCCAGGACTCCACGGGCCTCACCCCTTTCCAATGCGTGCTGGGGTTCCAGCCGCCCTTGTTCCCATGGTCGGACCAGCCCAGCGACGTGCCTTCGGTGGACGCCTGGTTCCGGGAGAGCAACCGGATCTGGGAATCGGCACACACCCAGTTGTGTCGGGCCCTCCGCAACACCAGCCGGCACGCTGACGCGAGACGTCTGGAGTCTCCTAGTTACCGCCACGGGGATCGAGTGTGGCTCTCTACTAAGGACCTGAAAATGAAACTGCCGTGCCACAAGCTCAGCCCCCGGTTCATTGGGCCGTTCAGGATCTCCAGGAGGATCAGTGACGTGTCCTACCGGCTGGAGCTGCCACCGAGGTACCGCATACACCCCACCTTTCACGTGTCACTGCTGAAACCGTGTGTCTCGCCCATTTCTCGCACTCCAGGTGGCCCCGTGGTGCCCGTCCAGCCGGAGGTCGTAGCTCAGCCGGGCATCTATGCAGTGCGGGAGGTCCTTGACTCCAGACGGCGCGGGGGTCGCCTCGAATACCTGGTGGACTGGGAAGGGTACGGCGCGGAGGATCGGTCTTGGGTAGCACAGCAGGACGTGCTGGACCCGGGTCTGCTGGCAGAGTTCCATGCTGCCCACCCGCACCGCCCGGCGCCCAGAGCTAGGGGTTGTCCTCGTCGCAGGGTCAGGGTGTCCGGTGCCGCCCCTGGGGGAGGGGGTGGTGTCAGGGAGCTACCTGACTCTTCTCCCATGCGTGCCCCGCCCGCACGGAGCGGCTCGCCGGCGTACTAATTACACACACCTGACTCGCGTTTCTACCTCATCACCAACCCTATATAATCCCCTCTCTCACTCAAACCTCCGTCCGTTATTATCTATGGTTCGGCTGTGCTTTTCACTACACGCCTGTGTAAATGCCCAGCTTCGCGCTTCGACTAAAGCGCTCCCTTGGATTTGGACACTGACTGCTTTTTGCAATTCACTTCCGGACTTCGGGGGCCGCGCTCCCTAGCGCACCACCGGATATATCATTGTCTCTGCTAACCAGTGTGTTTATGGCATTAAAACTCTGTTTGCCTTCACTTCGGCTTACACCTCTGTGTCTACCATAACAGTAATAGTTTGATAACAATGAGTCAAGACCTGCAAGATGAGTGATAGACAAACTGGCTACCATAAGAGAATTCTAGGAGAAGTGAATGGAGCACCTGCTGTAGCTCTACAACCCTGGGCCTGAAGTGACAGTGGATGAGCAGTTGGTTCCATTCAGAGGTAAATTTTTATGTTCATTTTCATATCTGTGAAGTATTTTATTATTATATATAAATCTGTGTGTGAGAGAGAAGTTACTAGATTTAGACAATAAAATTCTCTTCATCTGCAGTGTAATTACTCCAGTCAGGCTCATGAGTCCACTGGCATTGTGGAGTTCTGCTCTGAGGATTGAGCCAAGCCTCGTCATTAGTGCATTTGTTATCAGTGAATACTGAATTGTACCACGAGGGATCTCTTTCTTTATTAAAAAAATGACACCCACTACAAACAAACAGAAGGATTTGAACAATGTAATAGCACAGTTACACAGCAGGTAGTGTTACTGCATCACAGCTTGATGTCATCAGTCATCAGTTTGATGGTGAGTTCAGGTTACTGTCAGTCTGTGTGCAGTACTTCATCACCTCCAAAAAACATTACAGGAGGAAATTTGCTGGGAGAAATTGCTCTTTTGTGTGAATGAGTGTGTGAAAGAGATTGTTTGTGTATGGAACTCTGCAAAGGACTGACATTCAGGATGTTTTCCCACCTCATGTGTGGGACAGACTCCGTATCAACCATGACCCTGACCAGTAGAGAGAAAGAGAGAATGCACAAAAGAGGACATGAAACGTTCTCTAAAACATTGACGGAACTACATTCAATATAACAAAACAATGTGTTAGTTTTTGTACAGTGCAGCTGGATTTCCTGTCAGTGTGGGCTGCAGAACACAGTAGTATAGTGCAGAGTCTGATACAGCAGCAGAGGATATGATCAGATCCACTTGTTTAATATCAATTTTAACAGTCATTCTTGGTGGAGGGTCAGATTTTACAGTTCCACTTTGATAAATATAAAGAAGGAACTCAGGTCTAGATTTTGGATATTTTCTGTACCAGTGCAGTTTGTCGCTTCCTGAAAAACTGCTGAATTTGTATTTGCAGGACAGAGTAACATTATCACCTTCATCTACAACTTTCTGAGTGAAAAGAGTCTCTATTGAATCTGCCATGGAGTCACCTGTCATAGAGAAGAGAACATAATGTTTTTAACTTACACACAGTTGAGCCAGAACATGTTAGAATCACACTCTGTGTGTTTTCTTTAACACTGCACAGCCTAATTAGTCACTAAATACATATAATTATTTATTATACATATTAGAAATACATTTTTATCAATTTCTTTAAAGTCATGTCACTGTATTAGGGGCTTCAGCATCATCATAAAAAGCTGTGATTATGTATGATAGTCATGATAAAAATTACAGTAAATTTTTAGTATTAAAAGCATAATTTTGTTGATTTATTTATTGATGTTCTAATAACAAATCCTGTTCTTTTAATAATTTTTAATATATCTGGTGGCCCAGAAGGACCAGGCACAAAAAAAATAGATGTCAACTGTAAAACAAACCATACAAACAACCGCAACAAAATAAGGAGCAATTTTAAATGAAATCTACCAAAGGAGAGAGTTAACCTTCTGGGCCACTATAATAAACCCTTAAAGGGGTATGTTAAATATATTTTATATAGAATTACTGGTATTAATATAAACAGCTCAAATACTTTGGTATTTAGAACATAATGAATTAAACTATCATTGATTAATTTTTAATAAATTAATAATAAATAAATAAATAAATAAATAATCCCTTAGAGCGAAGCTGTTTACATCATCAGTAACATGCTTCACATTGGCTGGTCTTTGTTCAGAGAAAGAATTTTATGTCTTATAAACATTGATGCTTTTAGGGCCAGTTCACAAAATAACAGTGTATTATTTAAAAATGTTATAGAATAATTTATGCCATTTTTTACTTGACAGTTCACTGTATTTTATGAATAAAGAATATTTTTGTAGTGATGCGGCAAATTTGAGCTTTACTGTACTCAAACAACAGTAGAGTTTATTATTGGTCCAGAAATTATGAATGATCTTCAAAAACAAAATTGACATCATAGACAGATGACTGAAGAAATGAGTGTAAACATGTAAATAGCTCCATCTTGTGAGAAAAACATGGCTCTGCTCCAGTCATGTGTAGTGCTTTTTGTACAGTGAGGTTGGGTTACCTGTCACTGTGCGTTGTGCGCCTCAGGGCGCAGTAGTACACTGCAGAGTCTGATAGAACAGCAGAGGAGATGATCAGATCCACTTTCTTACTCTTTTTGTCAAGTTGTACAGATAGACGAGGATAAGGTGGTTGAGCCTGTATGATATATTTACTGGTTTCATGAATCAGCAGCAGAAACTCAGGTCCTGATCCATGTTTATGTTGATACCAGAGGAGACTGTCAGCCAATACAGTATATGTGCAGGACAGTGAGATGTTGCTGCCTTCAGTTACAGATATGGTGCTTTGTTCTGGGTGAATGCTGTTGTCAACAGTCTCTGCTATAATGACAGTGCAATAATAAATATTAATAACATAATAAATGCATATGGAAATGTTTTTGTAATTATAAAAATGATGAATATCTTGTATAATGTACAGTATATAACTCACCATTATCAGCAAGAGTAAAGAAAAGTAAAAAGAGGAGTAACATTGTTATCCTGGGTGTTTAGTTCATTTAGTTCAGTTTAGCTTTAGAAATAAATGCAGTGTTGTGTATTTGAGATTGAGCCTCTGATGTCTCCACATGTAGCTCCACCCATTCATATTTTTTCACAGTTTGCACAACTCTGCTGACATCCCTTTATACTTTGTTAAGTTTTAGCAGTTATGTTTATCTCTACTGGGATGTTCTATGCAAAATGTGTCTGGAAATTCCTGCTTCATTGTTCTTTGTGAGAAAACACTATCAGTGATTAAAGATTATATAGATTATTGTTTTTTTTTTTATCACTTGTTTGCAATCAGAACATTTATATAAATATATGATTCTTTTCTGCAAATGACACATGATACAGTAAAGCATTTATATGAGCAAAGTAAACAAATCAAATGTAAATACACAGCATGTAAGTACAGCGATGTCTAAACACATTTACATTTTTGGTTTTACTTCCAATGTCTTTTCGAGTTAACAACATCAGAGGAAGAAGAAAGATGTGAGGCAGAAAAAGACAAACAAAAAGTAATGTTCTGTGTTAAATATCATTTTACTTGTGATAAATACTTATGAAGGTATATTTTGTCATTATTTTAATGTGTATTAAGTTATTTAGTGTTTAAAGTTTGCATTAATATGTATATATGTGCAGTCTTAGGTATGTGTTCCTTACTATTGCTTTTTGTTTTCACTGCTGCTTTAAAATAAATACATTGATAAACATTGATTTATTTGGTGTAGTGTGTCTCTGTTTACACAGTTCATTATTTATTATTCAGAAATGTGTGTTACATGTCTGTTTTTTGTGATTATAGTGGTGTGTGAGTTTCAGAGTTGCACTGAGTGGGATTTGGACCCTGGTCCAAACAATCGTTTTCATGAATGTGATTTGACTGGAAAATAAATTTATCACCTGGGGCTGTGAATTCTGTATATCTGCTCTTATGAGTTTATTCCAAATAAATGACATGATTATGAAATTAATTATTTTTTATAGGATTATTTATGTCTAAATAACTTAAATATAGATTCAATGTTAGCTCTCAATACCAAACATATTTCCGTCTAAATATTCTAAAATCTTGATCTCAAATTCAAAAAATATATTTTCTATAAATATAAATATTCCAAAGTCATGAAATTCCTCAGAAATTAGTTTTCCTCTCAATACTGCAAGAGTTCAAATAGCAACAAAATATATTTTGTCCTTGAATTTTCCAAGATCTTTCTTGATTTGAACATTTAATATCAATATATATATATATATATATTGTAGGGCTCTTCGAGAGATGGGACACGGAAGAAGGGGCACAGAGACGGGGTGAGAGTTAAACAAAAGGGAGGTATTTATTTCCTCACTCACTTAAAGCAAAAACAGAAATTAGGAAGGCAGCAAAAGTGAGTCCTTCCTGTAGGGGGCGTTTGGGCAGAGGACCAGGCTCCAAAACCCGGTAGCAAGAGGAGGACGGCAGGAGAATAATATAGCAGCCCTCCCCAGGAGATTAGCAAGGCTCAGCCAGCAATGTGGAGTCCTGGCTCAGCTGGATGTCTCTGAAAAACAAGAGGAGAAAGATAACAAACATTAGTCCCGTTTGGCACGCCCCCCTTTTCTTTCTTCAGCCGCTGAGCCTTGCTTCCTGCTGTGCTTTCCTCATGGAGGGTGAATGCTTCAGCGGCGCTCCTGATTGGTCAGTGATTTTCGGCGGGAGTTTAGGCCGCTCCGCCTCTCTCTCGCTTGCCGCGGTGCTGACCATGGTGCTGGAGATCGGGGCTCGCGGTTAGTGCCGCTGGCCAGGGTGCTGAACCACCGCCTGTTCCACTCTACCGCTTCCGGGTTGCCGATGCCGTGGGCGAAGAGCGGTTTTTCCTCCGTGTGTTCCTCCGTATATATATATATATATATATATATATATATATATATATATATATATATATATATATATATATATATATTTCATGTTCATGTGTATGATAGAGTTTTTAGTTTTTGTACTTAAAAATGAACAAATACAGGAGAACTCTCAGGATAAGAATAATCAACAGAAGTCAGAATCATCACAAAACACAGAAACGGAACGGGAACTGTTCAAGCAGTCCATGATAACAATGACATTCGCCATTTATTACATCAAGGACAGCACCATGGAAGTTGGGAAAATTGATTGGATGAATACTGAAGAACTCTCGCTCACTCATTTTCTACCGCTTATCCAAACTACCTTGGGTCACAAGGAGTCTGTGCCTATCTCAGGCATCATCAGGCATCAAGGCAGGATACACCCTGGACGGAGTGCTAACCCATTGCAGGGCACGCACACACACTCTCATTCAATCACACACTACAGACAATTTTCCAGAGATGCCAATCAACCTACCATGCATGTCTTTGGACCGGGGGAGGAAACCGGAGTACCCAGAGGAAACCCCCGAGGCACGGGGAGAACATGCAAACTCCACACACACAAGGCGGAGGCGGGAATCGAACCCCCAACGCTGGAGGTGTGAGGCGAACGTGCTAACCACTAAGCCATATACAAATTCAGGAATGACAAAATGGATAAATGTAAAGTGGGATAAAGTCAGAAAATGAAAGGCGGTCCAGCTTATTTTCCTGCAAAAGTTTTAACGTGCAGTGATAACACTAATGTGAAGTAAGAGAATGCTCCGCCCCCTGCTGTGTACTTTACTACTTTAGTTCCTACCAAATAACCTGCACATTTTGATCAAAGTAGGTGTTGCAGAGTATTGAAAAGTGTCCTCAGGTTCTGTGGCATGAGATCATTCAGTGAATTAAAGGTCAGTTCTAGTATTTTATAATCAATATAAATGAGTGAATTAACTGATTATTCTCTTGAGATCGAGCAGAGTAAAGCTGTTCTGTACATGACATGTTTAAACAATAATATAATCTCTTAAAAATCATGAGAAAGAAAGAGAGAGACTTCCCCAAAAATAGCATGCAACTTTCTCTTAGGCACAGGTAAAATGAAAAACAAAACAAACAAACAAACAAAAAAAAAACAATAGTGTGTATTAAACCCACAATTCCCTTTAGATACATTTACTTAGATACTTGATCATGAATCACAAAACAATATTTCAAACCAAAATACTTTTATTTAACAGTTCTTTTCTTCAAACTTTCTCACACTGAACACTGTAAAAGATCAGAATACGCTGATAATAAGATAATCCTTAGTTTGGGAGATGATCTCATTCTGTTGAAAGGAACCTTAGTAACACTGAACAAAAACCTCTTTTCAGGTACTGTAAAGAAAGTGTTTACACACTGCTTTCAACACTGCATTTCTGTTTCAGCAGAAATAATAATGCACTGCAAAACCTTTAACATATTAATGTGTCATCAATACATGGACAGTAACATGGCTACATATCTTACAGAAACAAAATAAAAGAACGTGAATAAAACTCCATCATAATTAAATTTTAAAAAAAATCTGGTGCTTGAACATTGTCTGTTTTTAAAGGACTAGGATTAGTCAATATTTATTTTGTTTTAATTGTCTCTCACTGATTAGTTTGACTATATATATATATATATATTTGTGTGTGTGTGTGTGTGTGTGTGAAGTTACTAGATTAAGACAATAAAATTTTCTTCATCTGCAGTGTAATTTCTCCAGTCAGCATAGAGAGGCTGATGAAGCTCATTCTTACAAAACCCCACAGTTATGGAACAGCCTTCCAATTAGTGTTCGGGACTCAGACACAGTTTCATTGTTTTAGTGAAGACTGAATACACATTTGTTTAGTCTAGCTTTTTATGAATAACTTTTCTTAGCTAAAGGACCAGATCTGGAGGGTTCATGTGTTTGGTGAACTGGGATGTCTGGATGCGGTCACATTACCACTCTCTCATGTTCTCTCAGGTTTGCTGACTGTGTAGAGGTGGGGCACTTTATCTCCCAGGAAACCTTCATATCTGTATCACCTTCTGACTCTTCCTGTTTGTTGATAACTTGCCTTGTTGATGTCCCTGTTTGCACTTTGTACATAATATACATTGTCTATAACCATTACATGATTACAAGCATACCTAATTTTCTCTCTCTCTCTCTCTCTCTCTCTCTCTCTCTCTCTCTCTCTCTCTCTCTCTCTCTTTCGCTGTCGTTCTCTCAATGTAATAATAACAATGTAGTTATTTGTCTGTGTATAAAAACAGACTACAGTATCTACCCTGAGAATGAGCATCCTTAACATCGCCAAATAACACCGTTGGAGTAAAAAAATATGTGACAAAATGAGTCCATTTGCCTCAGAAGGTACAGTAGGGCCCAAATGGGTATGAAATGGGCAATAAAATGAGCCCTATATTGGATTGTCCATGTTTTCCATTATGGCCTCATGTCAGCTGCCCACATGGATTTCATGCAGGATTGCAATCGCCACTAGATGGGCCCTAGCTGGGCAACATGCACAAGAACCGTATTAGTCCCAGATTTTAATTATATATAGGTACAACATGGGGACTTTACTTCTCACATTAAGTAGAACAATGTCTGAAATGCAAGAAAAAATAAGAATTCTGTGGTCGAAACAAGCTTCCATAATAATAGACAAATCTGAACAGCAACAGTAAAGCACACAGTGACACTTAAATGCATTCAAATTCCATTTGTGTTTAACTCGCCATCATGCCACATTTATCACAATGGCACAAACATCTTTTAGAAGAAGTCTAGAGTGTATTGAAAAGCTTTCAATATACTTTAATAAGAAGTGTATTTGGAAAAAAATTACATTTAGAGTTGGATTAAATAAAAGTTGGCAAATTAAATGAAAGAAAATTCAAGAACTACAACAGTAAAAAGCAACAACTCCACTTATAACCTTTCAGAAAACCTTAAACAGACATCCTTTGGTGCATTCTTGATGCCCTCTGTCCTCCTCTGTCTCTTGCCCCAGTGAACCATTTTGACAGTGCCTTCTCAGCTTCTTGCTGGTTGACCTTCGACATCAGGGCATTGATCTCTGCAAAAACAAATACATTTTTAAGATAAAATATATTACAAACAGCACATTTGTGCTTTTTACAAAGACAGACCATGGTACAAGTAAATGCTTGTGTTACACCTTATTCTTCCCCCACTCAGCCACCCTAACAGACATTAGGTGTGGTTCATCTTGAGGTGGCGCTGTCAACACTGATTTGTATATGATATAAAAGTACTGTGAGAGCGATTATACAGCCGATCAAACTGTCTGCTCATGTGGTAATTAGATGTCATACACTGAACAGTCTGTGTAGTGTTGCTTTAAGATAACGCACCAGTGTGGAGTGTGTGGAGTGCGTGTAGTGGTGTGCACTTTGTTTTTTGTAACGTTGAGCATGGCTCCGCATCCGAAAATGACAGACCTATTAGTTGTCCATTATTCACCCATCCCCCCATCGGATGTGCCACCACAAATATACCAATTACCCAGAATGAAATTTTACTTTCAGGTAAGCTCTCATCTCATTACTCAGCAGAGGCAGCAGAACTTACTGCCCTTATACGCCTTCAATGTCACACATGACTTTGGTACATTGTGGCAACATCAGGGGTTTTTGGCCTCCTTTCACTCATTATGGCCTGATAGCTGACCTCCAGGATGCAGTCCTACTTCCAAAAGCAATTGTAGTCTGTAAATGCGAAACGCATATGCGTAATAATGATCCTTTTCCATAGGTAATGCCAATCCTATTGTCCAAGCGTGGTGCAGTCGAGTGCGTAAAGTCTCAGTCAGGCTGTCTCTTTTATCCTTCTCTTAATTTGCATGCTCTATCCGATTTCCCATTATTATCAAGTTTAAGATTTCGTCTCCTCCTATCTATTTTACATAGCTCCTCCTAATTTCCTATTATTTTTGAGTTTTCAGCTCGTACGGTCTTTTTATTTATTCCTTTTATGGATTTATGATTTCTGATTTCCCAATATTTTAGACCTTGTTTCTGAGTTTTTATATATATACTTAAGCCTGACACTTCCTGAAACCTGCACATTCCTCTCTGGACTCCAAGAGAACACGTGTGTGGATTTTAACAACAGTCTCTGTGGATTATTTGTCCTCAACCTTCTCATCTTTTTGCTTCTATATAAAGTAGTTCTGTCATCCCAAGCTTCCCAACACTCCTGGCATCTTCACCATTTTAGGCAGCTTTCCTTATGCCTCCTCGTCTTCTCCTCGTTTCCACGTACTTCTCCCTCTCCATCATATTCTTATACTTATATTCACTAGGCCTTTCATCAATAAACCTCTTTTGATCCATGTTTCTCTGAGTGATTATTTCATTTTGATTAGCTTATCTACTACAGCTAAGGCACTTAGGCGTAGATTATGTGCTATAAAGTCTGAGTTTAATACAATTAGATTCTGGTAGTTAGACAGAGTTATTATATTTTTACACTTTATCACACTCTCTTAGATTTTTCTCAACACTTCCCATTACAAAAATAAGTTTTTATTTTGTTGCATTAATTGGAGATTAACATTATTCAGGAAAAAAGTATAAAAATTGTCTGAATTATCCCTTACATAATTACTATTATTAAATAAACAGTCATTAATATTTTAATTCAAAGTTTTTAATATTAAAACATTACATATAAATTAACATCAAATATAATATACAATATTTACAATATATACAGTTTATTGAAAATATTAGATGTTCTTCTTTCTCCTCGTCCTCTTCTTCTTCTTCTTGAGTGAAGGAAAATGCTGAAAAAAGAAAAGTAGACATGCACTGATTATAATGTTATATTTCTTTTATATATAATGATAATTACCAAAACTACAGTTTATTATATTATAACAATATTATACTATTATTGCTCTGGTCTTAATAATTATGATATTCCAAAATTGTCATTCCGCATGTATTCTATTCAGCAGATTTCTATTGAGCAGATTGATGCACACAATAATTCTTAGACAAATGCTACACAATTTTATTCTGCAGTTATTACACACACTTTGCAATGATTGAATTTCTTCACAGTACTTACCACGTCCTGGCCAGCTTCCCTCGCCCGAAGCACAGCAGCAATCTGCTCGACCTGCACACACACATGAATATGACAGTAAATTACAGTGTTTCATCTGACTGATTTGTGTATGATGATTGAATAAGCATGTTGTTGTCCTTTGGCTGCTCCATGTTCGGGGTCGCCACAGCGGATCACCCTATCCACATGTTTTGATTTGGCACAGGTTTTATGTCTGATGCCCTTTTTGACTCAACCCTCCAATTTTATCTGTGCTCGGGACTGGAACTGAGCGTTAACCGCTTATTGGCTGGCTTCGTTTTGGTGAGAGCACAAGGTATGATTGAATAAGCAAGTGATATACATGAATGTGAGTATCTGTAAATAAGTCATTATTAGTGGGTGTGGCTTTGTTTCCACACAAGTAAAGCTAACTCATGTCAACTGCATGAATCAGACAGAACACAATTTATATATTGCTAAACATCTAGACAATTTACTAAAACATACAAAAAGAAAACAAGTAACCCCCTCCACGTGTGTGTTTATGTACGAGTGTGTGTATGTGTACACGTACATGGGCACGCAGACGGTTGGGCTCTGCAATCAAGTTGACCAGGTCGTAGTTGTTCTCTCCTTCGATAACCAACCTGGTTATGTGTTTGGCCCCAGTCGGGTGGATTTTCTCCACTAGGGGAAAGATGTACTCATCTGCAGAGAGAGAGAGAGACAGAGAGAGAGATAGATGAGTGAGATGCTGCGTTGTCTTTTGTTTGGTTTTGTTTGGCTCCATATTCCAAAAGCAAGAGGAGTGTAAATAGACAGTATACACTGTTGTATTTAAGGAAACACTTTACATGCTGTGAGGAAGTGTATTTGAGCTGTATTTGTGTGTAAGTTTGTATATGACTGTGAGACTCACACAGCATCCTGATCTGTTCGTCCAGATCAGCTGACTCCAACATGTAGATAGTCAGCGGCTTCCGAGCTGGTGCAGGAACAGCAGACTGGGAAAGTAAAAGATTATTATTAACGTTGTTGTAATTAGAAGTAGAATTAGTAGTAGAAAAAATTGAATTAATTAAACATCATAATTATTTAATTAAACATCATAGATGTAGTTATAATATATAATGCAATATTAAGCAAAAATGTTGTGTTATTGGTGTGTGTGTGTGTGTGTGTGTGTGTGTGTGTGTGTGTGTGTGTGTGTGTGTGTTTCAATCTGTTTAGCTGCAGCACTGTTCAGTACCTCAGACTGGGAGATGAAGGAGCCTGTAGACAGAAAAACATAATACAATTTTTAAGTTAAAATACATTTTATTTTGGAGAGAGAGAGAGAGAGAGAGAGAGAGAGAGAGAGAGAGAGAGAGAGAGAGAGAATATTAATAAACTATAATTAAATAAAAGTCTGTAATGTTTCCTATTAACCCTTAAATACATTATGACCCTCACTGTGCTGTTGTGTAAATGAAATGATTAGCTACATTCTACAGGTAGAAAACACATTGTAACTAAAAGTCCGGAGCTAATCATGTATGTGTCTAATCACTATGTTACACCTGCTTTACTGTAAAACCTGTAGTGAGGATTGTGAAAAGTCACCAAACAACAGAGGAAATATTTTATTGTGAAATTAAAATCGATTCTTAAGTCAAGCTCATCGATTCGGTTCAGTATTTTTACTGTCATTTATACCTGTGTCCAAGTTCGCTAGCACAGTAAGTAGCATTGTGCTAATTCACGTCAAAAGAGGATCTCGTTTAGATAGAAAACATTAGACTGTAACACGGTGTAATTTAAACCTGCTTTATTGTAAAAACACTATGACATTAAAGTCACATTCTCTTACCGTGAGCTGACTGAGTTTGGTCGGGAGGAGCGCGGAAATCCATGGAGTTTTCTTCTAAAATCTCTTTATTTTAGTGCAGATATTCAATGTTGCTCCGTTCAGCTCAGTGTTGTGTTTGGATTTAAAATGATTCGATGGAACGCGGCATCATAATAGAGGCAGTTTAAACATAAATAAACACGACGGATATGACGTGTGCACAGGTTCATAATTGTTGATAACAAGCATTAATAAAATATATCAAAAGGAAAAATAATAAAGCTATTATTATTAATGAATTATTAAAAAATATTATTATTATTATTATTATTATTATTATTATTATTATTAGTAGTAGTAGTAGTAGTAGTAGTAGTAGTAGTAGTAGTATTTCATTGCGAAGCTACAACCTACTGTATTCATGTTCTATATCAGTGTATGTTCATGATCTAAAAGGCACACAGGAGATATTACAGTCTGTAGCCTACTGCAGAAGCTTTGTGAAAGTTTTAACTGAAATGAAAAATCTCATTTGATTAACAAACTTTATCTGATCATGTTACGTGCTGTTTGTCGGTTCTGTTCTTTTTTTCTTGTTTGTTTTGTTCTTTCCCTCTCTCTTCTCTCCCCTATCTGTCTCCTCAGATCCCTGCCATTGGACATCTTTTCTGTCAATCTTAATTATCCTGTGTGACATCACTTGTCGATCCACCAATCAACACCCGATCCCGCCTATTTAAACCCACCAACATTCATTCATGGAGTTCGCTCGTGTTTCTGTTGAACTTGAGCCGCGTTTGATAACCTGTGTGCTGATTTGCTTGTTGTGGTGTTTTTCCGTTTGTATATCAGACTCACTCGTTCTGCGTCTGTACGTTAGTGTTCATTCGCCCTGTGTTTGTGACTTTGTTTATATTGGGGAAAATGGACAGGTAAGTACGTCACGTGACCTACATTGTGCAACACGTAGGAAATCATTACTGTATTAGACACACTAGGTTAGGAGCGCGTGCCACCCTCTGTACGTTTTGTAGTGATGGTGAAGTGAAGCTTTCTTAAAGCAGTGAAGCTTTCTTAAAGCAGTGAAGCTTTCTTAAAGCAGTGAAGCTTTCTTAAAGCAGTGAAGCTTTCTTAAAGCAGTGAAGCTTTCTTAAAGCAGTGAAGCTTTCTTAAAGCAGTGAAGCTTTCTTAAAGCAGTGAAGCTTTCTTAAAGCAGTGAAGCTTTCTTAAAGCAGTGAAGCTTTCTTAAAGCAGTGAAGCTTTCTTAAAGCAGTGAAGCTTTCAACCCAAATTGTATCGGAAAAAGGTTCATTACTCGAAGCTTTTCAAATCAGAGCTCGATGAGGACCTCTGCTGGTGAAAGCGCGATCACACAATGTTCCACAACCAAACAACGTGTTAATTTTAGATGCAAAAATCAGTGGATTGCCAAATTAAGGATAGATTAATAAATAAATGAATAAATATATTAAATACATGTCCAAAACATGTTCTATTGTATATGTATGGTAACTCCAAACAAAAATGTAATAAAGATCACTTTTTGTATCGTGAATGTGGACATTTTTACTGTTTTTATAAAAGAATCAAACTCATGAATGTTGAAGGTACATAAGTGCAGACGCACTTTTACACGATTTATAAATCTCCCTTACAGACTACTGTACTGTAGGCTAGATGGATGCTTTGTGCTTAATTATGTTTTATTAAAGATAAGCAGTCAGCAATCAGGTGTCCACCTGTTCAGCGTGACTATACAGACACACAGTCTTATTTGTAAGTGTGAGCTCGTGAAATGGACATTGTAAGTGTTTTGAATGGGTGATGCTTAAAGTGTAAATGACCAATGAAAGTGAGTGAGATATTGCTTAAAGAAATGCATATATAGTGGGATGGAAATGAATGTTGCTATAAGCTTGGGGGGAATTAATTGTAGTGATTTATGGGTAACTTGTGGTTTGATTTTTATTTAGGAACAGGATTTTCTCCACAATGCTGGGGCTGAGCTTATTTCTCTTCTTGCTGACCACTTCGCCAGCCTTAGAAAATACCCGTTCACAGGGTACAGAAGAGGCAGGAGAACACAAAAAGCTCAGGGCCAGCATGTATACATGGAGGCTGACACTTTATTCATTGCTGGCTATAAGAGCTGAATTAGTGCTACTGTTTGTTGGAAATTGGTGAACTGTGTCATGGTAAACAAAGAAAAAATGTTAAAAGACATACAAGTATATTTTCTAAAGTAAGTTACTTTATCTTAAACATATTAGATGTGTAGCCTCATTTCTATCAGTGTGTCTATGACATTACTAAAACTACAATGTATTATATAATCACATCCAAACCCACTTTACCTTCTAAACATCATAAACAAGTGCTTAGTGCCCTGCAGCTGCAACCTAACAAATGCTGGCAGATAAAAATGTGTTGAGGAAATCCTGAATGTCACAGTTCTAGTGGGAACAGAATAGAGTTAACTCAAACGTCAGAGACATCCGTAATCTCACAGTCATGTTTTAGAATAGATTCAGTAACAGAAACATTGACCTTTAGCAATCAAATGTACATGCAGTTAAAGTGACAACAAACTTTCTACTGAACTTTCTACTCTCTAGAGGAGTTTCTTTATTTATCCATTTCATCTTCTGTACAATCTGTACAATTGTATCTGTACAATCAAACTCACATCTGTTCTGAGAGGTTTGTAAAAGGACATTGCTCTAGTTCACATCCTACAAAGTAACATGCAGCTGTACATACATGCATAACACACACAAGACTGAATGACTAAATGAATGCACCATTTAATTAATCAGTAAATTATTTTTTTAATTATAATTTTATTGATTTCTTATTAGAACTAAAACAAAACAACAACAGAGCCAATCAGTCAGCAAACACAGTATACATTCAAACATATTAGTAACAATATAACAACAATGTATTTTTAATATGAGAGTGACTGTGGAAAGGCAAAGGGCAAATCAAAACAGGTCATGGTTGGAGTCTCGCGTGTTCAAGTAAATCCCACAAAGGGGCCCATGTACGCCAGAACAATTCAGATTTGTTTTGCAAGTCATGCGTAAGTTTTTCCAAAGGGAGACGATTAGCTACTTCTGCCAAACACGTCTCCAGATTTGGTACCTGTGGAGATGACCACAAAATAAGTATGCATTTCTTTGCCAAATAAGAAATAAAATGTAACAAAGAGTGTGAAGCAGTAGAGAAATCAAGTGATGTTTTGCAGTTAAGTAAATATATAGTTGGGGACATAGTGACTTCTCTGGCCAGCATCTTCTGAACCATATCATGTACCTCATGCCAAAAAGGTTGAATGTTCTTACAGTCCCAGAATAAAAGCACCAATGTTCCTATTTCAGATTTACATTTAAAACACAGCTTAGATACATTTGGGTACATTTTATGGAGGCGTACTGGGGTAAAATCAGTAAATTTTAAATGACTATTGATTACAGTGTATCATGGACAAAACTGTCAGGAAAAGTTCAATAAAATTAATTTCATGTCCTGTGCACCTGTAACACACTGTGGAGTGTTTGTTTGTTTTCTTCTTTATTCGTTTATATCACACAATTACCAAGAATTGTTTGTGTATGTGGTTAACTGATAACAGGTTGGTAAAGGGAGGATCTTTGTTGTGGTTATATATGTTTTTGTAAATCCTTTCACTGACTCTGTATCACTGTGTTCCAACTTTTAGAGCACAAAGATAGAGAGCAGAATCTGAGAGCTTTAGACCTCTGATAGTAAGTTCAGTAGAGTGTCTGTTTGTTCTTGACTGTAATCGAGTGTCAGTAGGAGTGCTTGCATAAGCACTATATGACCTTTCTCCTTTATACAGTAAAAACTGTGGTGCGCTGTTAGGATATTGTTTGTACCAGTAAAGATAAATGTATTCACTGCTTGACTCATATGAACATTTCAGAGTAACAGTGTCTGTTTCTTTCCTGATAATGCTGGTAACTTCTTCCGTTGGCCCAATTTTATCTGCAAAACTGCCTGGAGTGAAAAAGAACATGAAGAAATAAATCTGCAGCACATTTTTCAAAAGCAAATATTTACCTGGTAAATTAGGAAATTACTTTATGCTTTAAAAACAAGCATACATATTATATAATAAAATGAATGACCTGTAACTAGAGTGAGAATCAGTGGTGTGTATCTCACTATGTACAGTAAGTTGTATAGTTGAGCCATTTCTGAACACAGCTCTGTGATGATTCTGTATAATAGTGCTGTATGTGCTGAACTTTACACGTCTCTAGAAGGCCACACCCAGTGACACTGTTGTAGTGTAACTTTGTACAGATCATTCAAACTGCAATGAGCATGTCATGTTAATGGAGACTTATTAATAACAGCTGTTATAACAGGGTGGATAAGTAACATTGTTTTCTTAATGTGTCAGTTAACAGCTCTCTTATAAAAATAACAGTACATTTACATTTACTGTGCATGAGAAGATCATACCTAATAATCTGTAGTCTCTGTGTTTGTAACAGTGTTCAGTGTTAAAAGTGAATTGAAATAATATTTCTCACACTGAACACTGTGCACAAGAGCAAAAAACAAAAACAAATGATGCTCTAATAAATAAGTTAGTTCTAGTCACTTGTGTATAAATACCAGGAATTGGTCTGTAGTGGTTATACCATCTGTAGAGATAATGCTATGTGGAGAGAAGGTTTCCTGTGTAAAACTGTAACACAAACAACACTTTAACTCACACACAATGCAGTGGTAAATTACAGAGTCTTACACTCCATCTCAGCAGATGGATAGCAGATAAGTCTAATTCTTTTATCCTGCAAAGCCTGAACTCTTTCCTTATTTCTGGAGATTTCCTCATTACCTCATTGCTTGTCTGAGTGAATGGTCATATATACTTTATATAGTAGTGTTATATATGTGGAGTCACAGCTTTAATTACAAATTGCTCCAAGAAGTGAACTAGTGTGTGAATGTGTGTGCATGATGAACTGTGAAAGACTAGATCAAGGAATGATCTTAATGAAAAAAATTACGAGGAATATAAACTTATTTTACATTTTGAGAAAGGAAAAGAGACTGCCATAAAATGCACATGTAAAATTCAGCAGAACTGTGTTCAGTATAACTAAACTGTGTTAGTTTTTGTACAGTGCAGCTGGATTTCCTGTCACTGTGGGCCTCAAAGCACAGTAGTATAGAGCAGAGTCTGATACAGCAGCAGAGGAGATGATCAGATCCACTTGTTTATCATCAACTTTAACAGACATTCTTGGTGGAGGGTCAGAATTGAAGGCTCCATTTTGAATAATATAAAGAAGGAACTCAGGTTTAGATTTTGGATATTGTCTGTACCAGTACAGGTAGTTGTCTGTACCACTGCTGAATTTGTATCTACAGGACAGAGTAACATCACCTTCGTCTACAACTTTCTGAGTGAAAAGTGGCTCTATTGAATCTGCCATGGAGTCACCTGTCATAGAGAAGAGAACAATGTTTATAACCTTTAAATGATCAACAGGAAATACTTAAGTCAGACCCACACTGCATTTTCACACTGCATCACCACACAGACTAATATTTAATATAATCTAGTTAATATTTCTGCAATAACAAAAAGTCAATGTTAACTCACCTAGTGAAAGCCACAGATACATGAATATAACAGTGAACATAATAACTGGTCTTAGCTCATTGCAAATAGTCCAGATCTTTCTGTAATCTAATATGTTAACACCATAAAGCTTTAAAGAGCTCCACCCCACAGCATCACATGACAGTGTCACCATTGTTGTTGTCAGATTGTTGATTCTTACTGAAACATCCTGGCTTTTGTCATGGAAGTTCTGAGGTTTGAGAGATTTAAAGTATAAAGTATGACACTGGTAGACACGGGCAAGAGTAAAAAAGATTTCACAATTTATTGTGTTCAGCTGCGTAGCAGGACCCAACACTCCGCAAATAGCATGAGAGAAGAAGGGCCACAATCATTGATTACATAGACAGAACTTAAGTAAAGAAGATATGTAAAAGCAAAAGATCGTCAATCATTGGCTCAAAATCACCGCATGCTTATCTCCTGATCAAGCTAATCCGGACCGGCCAAGGTCTGCTAGAAGGCCTACTAGAAGATTTACTGGACGTTATTTATGCCTAATTCCCAACATCTCATCACCAGTCCCTTCTGCCCTTGTCATAATCTTAAGAAAACCACCGCTGATAGTCAGTCTCTGGTCCCTACAGATACAAGGTAAAAGCATAGAAGGACAAGACCTTATAAATATCTTTAGATTAGATATTTCCACCACAATTTGCATTCAGATTTCCAGAGAAGTTTCCAGTTTTCAGTGTTTCTGACACAGCAGGTGCTTTTGTTTGTCAGAGAAATGATATTAGATGAGTATTTGTTCTTATGACAGTTTAGTCTGAAGTGTACAGTTGTGTTGTTTAATCAGAATGGTATCTCTGAAATGAGCTTAGGCACTAACAGTAACCAGGGCAGGGGTTAGGATATTATATCAGCAGTATGTATGATAGAAGAACAAGTATACTCTGTCACAAAAGTTTTAGTGTGAAAAGTAGAATCCATCATCTCAGAATGTCAGCAGGTTGTGTGGTGCTCTAGTACTTGACCTAGTACTTCAGTGTGTTCACTGAAGAGAAAAACCTTAACACAATAATAAATAAAACCCTGTAAACAGGTCATACAGCCACACATGTATACACTGGATACATAATGATGCATTTGACCTTGAAAACAAACAAAAAACTCAACAACTAAACTGAATTGTCTATTGAAAAATACTTTATATTCACATGACATACTTCCTGTTCTATCAGGGGATTAAACACACACAATTCCCTTTAGATAAATTTACTTAGCTGCTTGATCATGAATCACAAAATAATATTTTAAACCAACATACTTTCACGAAATGATTCTTTTCTTCAAACTTTCTCACACTGAACACTAATAGATCAGAAGACAACACTTCACTATTGAATAAGACATTTCTAGTTACTTGTATAAAAACACAAGGAATTGGTTTGCTGATAATAAGATAATCCTTAGTTTGGAGATGATCTCATTCTGTTGAGGTTTTACTTGTTGAACATTGGGCTCTCTTTGATTAGATTGACTATTATATTAGTCATACTAATCAGTGAGAGCCCAATGTTCAATGTCATGACCATATATAGCTGCAAGGCGAAGCTCTCTATTTACCAGTCAATCTACATTCCTACCCTCACCTATGGTCATGAGCTTTGGGTCATGACCAAACGGACAAGATCCTGGATACAGGCAGCCGAAATGAGTTTCCTCCGCAGGGTGGCTGGGCGCTCCCTTAGAGATAGGGTGAGGAACTCGGTCACTCGGGAGGAGCTCAGAGTAGAGCCGCTGCTCCTCCACATCAAGAGGAGTCAGCTAAGGTGGCTCGGGCATCTGTTCCAGATGCCTCCTAGACGCCTCCCTGGGGAGGTGTTCCGGGCATGTCCAACCGGGAGGAGGCCCCAGGGAAGACCTAGGACACGCTGGAGGGACTATGTCTCTCGGCTGGCCTGGGAACACCTCGGTATTCCCCCGGAAGCGGAGGGACTATGTCTCTCAGCTGGCCTGGGAAGACCTCGGTATTCCCCCGGAAGTGCTGGAGGAAGTGTCTGGGGAAAGGGAAGTCTGGGCGTCCCTGCTTAGACTGCTGCCCCGCGACCCGGCCCCGGATAAGCGGTAGAAAATGGATGGATATATATATATATATATATATATATATATATATATATATATATATATATATATATATATATATAATATGCAAAGTATAAAATATATATAATGAATAGCATGCTACACAATGCAGTTAGTGCTATAGTTATTTGTCTGTGTATAAAGACAGAATGCAGTATCTAACCTGAGAATTAGCATCTCTAAAACCCCCAAATAAAAGGTTTCATTACACTGGACTAAATAAATATGTGATAAAATGAGTCCATTTGTCTTAGAAGGTATCAACACCATCTAAATTCAACAAAAATTAACTGGTTAGAAGTAAACCTCTTTTCATCTCTAACGCTGGAATAGACTAGCACTGGTTCCAGTGGCTTACACAAATAGTAACAATGTGCAAGGCTTCATGCTGTGTCTTAGTGTCAATGTTCTTCACTCTCAATACTCTTTTCACTCATGTGATATGGTGTGTTCTCTCCTTGTATCTATTGTGTCCATGATAGATTAAGGAGTCACTGTGACCCTCATCATGATAAAGACTTTTCTGAAGATTAATGAATGAACTCACTATGGAATTAATTTATGTAATGATACACAAGTAAATACATATTGTAATTAATATATTAACGGTAATGAATCAATGATGTGAATGTTTGTATTGATATACAGATAAATCAATATCATTTAACCTTCATAGGTATAGCAGATACTGAAGCTAGATGTAAATGATTTAGTGTTTTATTAAAGATGAAGCAAAATCCATACAGTTTGGAACTGTTACAATGCTACATGTCAGAGCTTCACAATCTAAAGATGCATTTTACTCAATTACTTAAAACAAGTAAAACACATAAGAGCATAAACTCAGTAAACATAAACAGTAACACTCAATTTTGAAAATTAACCCCATAAAATGAAAATTCTGTCACTTTATTAAGCCACATAAAATCAAAAGGAGACATTGTTGTCATGTTTGTATCACTTATGAAGGTTGCTTTGCATGTTACTTTATCATGTGGACAATAAATATATGTTCAGCAAATTTATTTATTTTAGCATTTGCTTCAAAGAAAGACATATTTGCATGACGACACGTTATATATTATTGTATAATTAACACATGTATAATGAGTGAAGTTAATGAGGATCTGGAATACTACTGTAAAGTGGAACACAGGCTAAACTATTACTAATGATTGAAGTCTTACAGTATTGCTATTTAAATATTTACAGTTTGAAAGTACATGTTAAAAAAAGCTTCTACAACCTAAAACATGTAAGTCACATTGCTGCCTGTTATACAGTGGCTAAGAAATGTGCTTTTACACTGAAAAACAAACCATGAATGTGTACAAATAAAACCACAGCCTCAGTATCAGAACACTGTATTGACTGTGTATGAACAATTGTCAGATACTGTCAGGATTTTACTTGGACATTCTCTGCCGGAACATTAGGGGGCGTTCAGGAAGTGTGTTTTGTGTCACGTGTCTCGTCAGTATTCACCTGGATGTAATTGGACAATGAGTCCAATTACATCCAGGTGAATACTGACGAGACATAGAATACTGACATCTATAGAGTCCCATTGTTTGTCCAGGTGACTTGAGCCAGGCCTTCACTCACCCTGTTGTATTTTATAGCTACTGATTGAAAAAATATGTTAAACAAAACAAAATTCATTAAAACTATGGCATAATAAGTGGAAGAGATGAAAATTTTCAAATTGTGTGCCCTGTTTAGTGAAAAACAAGGGGGCATTCTAGTTTTAGCTAAATGCTAAGCTAAATGCTCGTTAGTGATTGTTAATAATTTTTTTTTTTTTTTTTTTTTTTTTACTTGTTATCCCTGTGTTTGGGTCTGCTTTTATCCCTGCTGATCCTGACAGATATATCTCAAATCTAGCAACAGTTCCAGCAATAAATCTCACAACGGGTCTCAAGTCCAATTTTTACACAAACTAGTGCTGACAGATTTACACATGATTGTGTGTGAATGACAGAAGTGAGGATGAAAGTCACACCCTGACTGTCTTGGATTCTTTCTTCTGATTTTTCCAATTTCAGATTTAAACCAGAATAAATATTGAATGAATGAAATATGTGTGAGTTAAAAGTGTCTGTATTACACATCAGAAGAGATGAATCCAGTTAAAAAATAAAATAAGCAGAATTTTTTTTTCTTTGTAATATAATTATGAATGTATTTTTATTCATGTTCTTTTATATAGTTTCTATAATATATGTAGCCATGTTACCGTCCATGTATTGATGACATGTTAAAATGGTTTTCCACTGCATATATTATTCTGCTGATACAGAAATGTCATGATTGAGTTGAAAACAGTGTGTAAACACTTTCTTTACCTGACAAGATGTTTTTGTTCAGTGTTACTAAGTTTCCTGTTACTGTGGGTCTCAGGGCACAGTAGTACACTGCAGAGTCTGATACTGTGACAGAGGAAATCTTCAGATCTTCAGGCTTTTTATCAGCTTTGACAGACTGCTTTCCAGCATCAGATACATAGATGGAGACATGAAACTCTGGTCTGGATTTGGGATATTGATGATACCACTGTATAATATCACCTATAGTAGTAGTCAAATTGCAGGACACAATGACATCATCACCTTCCAAAACATGCTTTTCTGATATAAGATGCTCAGTCATTTGCATTGATGTGCTTCCTGGGGAAAAAAGAGAGATGATTTAAAAAAAAAAAAAAACTGAATTAAATATGAAAACATTAAAATAATATTAAGATGAACAAACCTAGAAGAAGCATTAACAGTAAAAGATTACAGAGCAGCATGATAGAGATGGAGAGCTGCTGAGAGATAAAACTGAAGGAGTGGAGTTTACTGTCATATCCCATGGAGCTCCACACTTCCTGTAGCTGACACTGTTGATCAGAATATGTGGCACCAGGGGGCAGAGAGACACCAGAGGGGTTTAGTTATAATTACTGCACCACACAACAAGTCTGTATTAAAACATTTTATAGACACAAAATAACTAGGGAGAATATCAGCTATTATACATGTAGCCAGAGATTTTCCTTACATGAGAGAAATGCCATAATAAATAAAACAACGTCTCAACAGATGTATGACAAAAAAAACCCAAATCAAATTAAGATCCTTTAGATTAATTCTATAGTTAAAGATTTGATGATCTACCTGGTTTACATTAATACCAAGTGAGTTGATCATAGTTACTCTGTAATTCAAATGAATAATAGTTAGTAAGTTTAGTATGAGCAATGAGATAAATTATACATAAAAAGTTTTCTTAAATCTGACTGATCAGAAATATACGATCAGAACATATATATCTGTGTATAAGTCCACAGCCAGGAAGTGCTGCTGATGGATCATAATTTTAACAGTAGTGTCTGATTCAGTACGTACAGCTTGGCCATTGTATAGAGTACACAGTGCTCTGTATGTGTGTGTATTATGAATATATTCTGGACATACCTGCCAGATTAGAGCACCTGAACCTTTCTTACAGCAAACACATTTAAATGACACATGATTTTTGTCTGCATTTTGATGACATTTGGATGTACAGGACAGCAGAGACATGAGGAAGCTTCTCTAAGATCACAGTCATATAAGAATATAAGAATATAAATATCACAATCTAGTACATTGTATATTGATTGATTCATATGAACATCTCAGAGTAAAAGAGTCTCGTTCCTTCATGATGATATGGTCAACTTTGTCCTTTGGTCCAATTTTATTCTGTTGTGAATAATAATATAAGTCTAGATTTAATACAAATATCAAAACATTCTGTTTGAAAGCATTGACAAATAATACATACATTAATTTTATAACACATTCGTATTAATTAATCCTACAGTGAGAATCAGTGGTGTGTATCTCACTATGTACAGTAAGTTGTATAGCCATTTCTGAACACAGCTCTGTGACGATTCTGTATAATAGTGCTGTATGTGCTGAACTTTATAGTTTACACATCTTATGTCTAAGAACAGTGGAAATTAAAAAATAATAAAGATTATCAACATCATACTGGATATTAATACAAAATAAAAAATAAAAATACAAGAGGCAGAAATTCGGAAAAATAGTATGCAATTTCAAAATCAGTAGAACTGCTTTCAATATGGAAAAAATATAAACTATGTGTTAGTTTTTGTACAGTGCAGCTGGATTTCCTGTCACTGTGGGTGCCAGAGCACAGTAGTATAGAGCAGAGTCTGATACAGCAGCAGAGGAGATGATCAGATCCACTTGTTTATCTTCACCTTCATGAAGTTTAGCAGTCATTCTTTGGGGAGGGTTGAGACTTAGTTCTCCACGTCGATAAATATAAAGAAGAAACTCAGGATTAGATTTTGGATATTGTCTGTACCAGTGTAGGTTGTTGCTTCCTGAAACAATGCTGAATTTGTATCTGCAGGACAGAGTAACATCATCACCTTCATCTACAACTTTATGAGTGAAAAGAGTCTCTATTGAATCTGCCATGGAGTCACCTGTCATAGAGAAGAGAACATAATGTATTTAACTTACACACAGTTGAGCCAGAACATGTTAGAATCACACTATGTGTTTTCTTTAACACCACACAGACTAATTAATCACTAAATACATATAATTATATAATTATACATATTAAAAATACAACACTTTCTGATATAATTAACAATAATGTTAACTCACCTAGTATAAGCCACAGACACATGAATATAACAGTGAACATGATGACTGGTTTTATCTGAATGAAAATATTCTTTTTTGTATATGTTAACATCATAAAGGTTCATGAAACTCCGCCCACAGCATCACATGACAGTGTCACTAATGTTACTGACAGACTGTAGGTTCTTACTGAAACATTTGAATAAGAAGAAACAGTGATAATGTATGATAGTCATGATAAATATTATAGTAAATCTTTAGTATTAAATGCATAATTTTGGTGATTTATTTATTAACTTTCTAAAAACAAATCCTGTTCTTTTAATAATTTTTAATACATCTGGTGGCCCAGAAGGACCAGACACAAAAAAAAGATTTCAACTTAAAAAAAAAAAAACATACAAACACCAGCAACAAAATAAGGAGCAACTTTAAATGAAAGCTACCAAAGGAGAGAGTTAACCTTCTGAGCCACTATAATTAACCCTTAACCCTGTATGAAGCATGGTGTGTATGAGTTTTACTAAATTTACTAGAAGAATTAGCACATTTCTCATAAACAAAGTCAGCTCACAATCAGAAAATTTAACTGCAAACAAAAAGAATAATTATCAGAACTCAAATATAGCTTAAAATATCATCTTTATACAGAATTAATGGTATTAAAGTAGTGTTAAAATATTTTATATGTTCTAAATAAAATAAGTATGTTTTTTTATATATAAAACAAATATAAAAGGTATTTAAAACACAATGAATTAGGCTTCATTAGGTCTCATAAACATTGATGCTTTTAGGACCAGTTCAAAAATAACAGTGTATTATTTAAAAATGTAATAGAATAATTTATGCCATTTTAATTACAGAATGGTTTGTAGTGATTTGAATGGTTTGGCTAATTTGGACTTTACTGTACCCAAACAGCAACAATGATTGAGTTTATTATTGGTCCAGAAATTATGGCTGATCTTCAAAAACAAACTGACAACATAGACATATGACTGAGTGTAAACATGTAAATAGCTCCATCTTGTGAGTAAAGCATGGCTCTGCTCTGCAGTCTATAAAATACCAAAAATATCTTATATATATTCCATCAACAGTAATATGTATTATTCTTAAAAGGCCATGAATTCATGTGTATTATAGATGAGGTAAAAACAGAAACACATATGAAACACTATAATTGGAGTGTAACATGAAAAAGAAATAAAATACTGAACCTGGACACAACAAAACAGGCAGAAATTCCATTTCATGTTAGTGATTAATGACCCTGTGATAATCACCATTAACTGGTGACCCGAAAGAGAACAAAAGAGGTGGATTATCAGTTTAAAAGCAGCACACTGGTCACTTGGTTCACTGTTAGCATGTTAGTCTGTTGTTTGTTTGTTGTTCTCCTTTCCATACATATACGAGTTCCATGGTTTGAGAACAGGTAAGACTGTGTGTGCACCTGTATTCCACCTAGGAATGTATTCCATGTAGGAATTTTTGAATCTACTTTAAAGTAGATTTAATCCCTCATGAATAAACCAGAGGCAACAGTTACATGGAAGAAACCTTTGAGATGACGTGGAAGAAAGCATAAGAGGATCTGGTCGCCAAATTCTTAAAGTATCCAGGTGTATAACAAAGCATATCAATCTAATCTTTTATAAATACATCAAATAGAAGAATCCTCATCTTCTGAGCTGTGGAATGTAAAGTTTGCAGTACACAAAGTATATTAGAAAAGATTATTTAATAGATGATGTAGCTGATGATTTAATGAGGTGGTGCCAGAGGTTTTGTGAAGTGATTAGATGTGTTATTGTTTGTATTTATTTACTTCAGTTACTGAGTGACTGTCTGGAGGACGAAGCTGTTACAGAGGTTGCCAGTGGTGATCCAGATGTTCTGATACCTTCTGTCAGATATCAGGAGAAGTGTGAGGGTGATATCCACAAAATGACTGGCTTTATAAATAAATGATTTCTTATAAGGATCCTCATTAAATGTAAGGGAGGCCATGATGTTTCCAGTGGTTTTTACAATCTGCTGTAGGTTCTTTGTGCTCTGAGACTTGGTCTGAGACAGAGGTACAGCTCTTCAGGTTGCAATGAATGATCTCCATTATCAGACCAACAGAGGAACACAGACTGATCACTAGTGATAGATTTTTCTTTAAATTAATGAGCTGTCTCCAAAAACTCCAACACGTTTCAAAAATATGTTCTCTTTATGTCACAAGACAGACAAAATTTCCAAACATAGCATGTAAATTTGAAATTCAGTAGAACTGCATTCAATATAACAAAACTGTGTGTTAGTTTTTGTACAGTGCAGCTGGATTTCCTGTCACTGTGGGCTGCAGAGCACAGTAGTATAGAGCAGAGTCTGATACAGCAGCAGACTAATATGTTAAGATCATAAAGGTTCATGAAGCTCCACCCCACAGCATTACATGACAGTGTCACCAGTGTGTGGCTTTACATTCAGGAGTGAGGTGGACTGGAAGACTCTAACAACACAAGGTTAGAGGTAGTTACATATGAAACATACATTAGTACAACTGCACTTGAGGGATCATGCGAAAAAAATCTATAATTTGATCTGTTTATTCTTCTGACAGTTTAAAGTGTTCAGTTGTTTTATTTGAACTGGTACATCTGAAATGGTCTTATCTACTGAGATTAACCATGACAGGAGTTAAGACCATATTTGTGCAGTATGTATGATAGAAGAACAGGTAGAGTCTAGATCACAGAGGGATTATTTTGAAAAGAATGTGAAGGTGCTCAGTTGTGGCTCAACTGGTTAAGGCTCTGGGTTGTTTATTAGAGGATTGGGGTTCAAGCCCCAGCACTACCAAGCTGCTGTTGTTGAGCCTTTGAGAAAGGTCTTTAACACTTTCTGCTCCAGGTTTGCTGTATCATGACTCACCCTAGATTTTATTCTCTCTGTAATACTGTAAATATTTGCAGCCTCTGAGATTCTGTACACCAGTAACCTTGTCATTTTTTTTTTATGAGCAGGCCCTAAACAGTCCATATCTACATACACACTTCACTGAAATTGCTGGGAAATATATTTACTGTCCTTCTAATGTATTTTCTATTTACCAACATAAGAGGATGGAAGAAGAAATGAACTGGAAGGAGTTTCTGAAAGCTGCCAGAGATGTGTGTCAGAAAAAGGAAAACAAAAAGAAATGTTCTACTTAACTTAATAGACATTATAGACAAAACATATCTACATAAGTTATTAAGTGTTTAAAGTTTGCATTAATATGTATATATGTGCAGTTTTAGGTATGTGTTCCGTACTATTGCTTTTTTCACTGCTCCTTTAAAACGTAAATTAAATAAATTTGTAAACAGTGTTTTTTTGTGTAGTGTGTATCTGTTTACATCATGCACTATTTATTATTATTATTATTATTATTATTATTATTTTTGTTGTTATTATTATTATTAATAATAATAATTAAAAAAACAAAAACAGGAGAAAACTAGGGATAAAACTAAACAGACAATACAGAAGTCAGAAGCATTGCAAAACACAGAAACATGAAATTAGAGCCACAGACAAAAGACAAATAACAAAGTCTAACACAAAACAACAGGAATAAATAGGCAAGAACTCAGAGGAACATGAGGAGTAAGTGTTTAAAGGTGGGGAAAAGGACAGAGGAACTGGAAAACACACACACGGATAAATAAAATGTAAAAAAAAAATAGCACATGGCATAAAAATTAGAGTGACAAAGTAAAAGCGCTGCCAGATCGCCCTCTGGTGGTCTGACAGGGAACTGTTCAAGCAGTTCATGATAACAATGACATTCACCATATACTGTATAATTAGAAGGACAAGACCATGGAAGTTGGGAAGATTGATTAGATGAATACTAAAGAACAGCAATATACAACGTTAAGAATGATAAGATAATGGATAAATGTAAAGTGAGATAAAGGCAGAAAAGACGGTCCAGCTTATTTTCCTGCAAAAGTTGTAATATTCAGTGATAACACTAATGTGAAGTCTGTTACATAACTGCAGGGATTTATAAGAGAAAGCTCCGCCCCCTGCTGTAGACTTTACTACTTTAGTTACTACCAAATAATCTGCACCTTTTGATCAAAGTATGTGTGGCAGATTATTAAAAAGTTTCCTCAGGTACTGTGGCATGAAATCGTTCAGTGTTTTATAGGTCAGTACTAGTATTTTATAATCAATGTGAAATTTGACTGGGAGACAATGCAGTGTGGATAAGATAGGAGTGAATCAACTGATTATTCTTTTGAGATCCAGCAGAGTGATGCTGTTCTGTGCAGGACATTTGTTTCCAGGAAAGACTCATTTTTAAATAGTTACAAATAGAAAAATACATTGGAAATAGTTACAGAAGAATGAATGAATGAATAAATAAAAGAAAGAAATGTGTCAATAGTGTAAATGTGTAAACTCTTTAAAAATCATGAGAAAGAGAGAGAGACTTCTCCATGAAGGGAAAGTGAATTTATCTAAAGCACTGACAGAAATATGTTTCAATATAACAAAACTGTGTTAGTTTTTGTACAGTGCAGCTGGATTTCCTGTCACTGTGGGCTGCAGAGCACAGTAGTATAGAGCAGAGTCTGATACAGCAGCAGAGGAGATGATCAGATCCACTTTCTTACTTGTTTTATCTTGATCATTATTAAGTTTTATGGACAATCGTGGATGAGGTGGTTGAGCTGGTGTGACAGTTTTACTTGCTTCAAGAATCATCAGCAGAAACTCAGGTCTTGATCCAGGTTTGTGTCGATACCAGTGGAGACTGTCAACTGATCCAGTATATGTGCAGGACAGTGAGATGTTGCTGCCTTCCGTTGAAAATACATTGGTTTGTTCTGGTTTAATGCTATTGTCAGCAGCCTCTGCTATAAAAACATTACAACAATATTGTGATATTTTAATCATAAATGACACATTTCACATGGAGAATTGTGTGTCTTAATTAGAAAAAAGAATCATTTTGTGTGCAGTGTATATGACTTACCAACATCAGCAAGAGTGAAAAACACCATGAAGAGGAACAACATTGTTTTCCTGAGTGTCTTCTAGCTTTAGAAATAAATGTCAGTGTTACTATTTGATGTTCATCTCCACCTCGAGCTCCACCTACTTATATTTATGCATATTCATGACAACTGTGCTGTTCTGTATACTCTTTATAGTAATTGTTTATGCAGCAGTATAAGCATAAAATAAAAGACAGACACGAGAGTGTAACTCAGCAACTGTATTAACAAAAGAGCAGCAAGCTAGCCTCCAAAACCAACACAAGGCATGAGCAATAGACTGTCGATCGCATGATCCATTACATCCTGTAACATCCCCCTTTACAAATATGAACAAAAGGAAACCCCTTTTTACACTAAATAAGAACAAAATACTACATAAACTTTAGGCAGATATTTTTTTAACTGACTGCCATACATTGCTTTAAGCAAACTGCCACAATAACATACAGAACACATTACAAATCCAGCCGTTTAGGTGGCTTGGACAATCGGCCAGCCCTAGTACACGTGTGTCCATCTGATGGTGAGAGTCTGACAAGGTCAGGCGAATACTGTGGCAAGGGCTTTACAAGAGGTGAATCAGAAAGAGCTCCTGCAGCACTACTCTCCGGCATAAGAGGCATCTCGGGTTCACTTGTGTCCAATGCTTGTGTGGCGGTTGACTCTGCCACTCTCAAGTGCACTCTGTTTCGTCTATATATGGATCCATCCACATTAACAAGGTAAGATCGTGGTGCTACTTTCTGAAGACAGGTGCCGACCTTCCAGAGTGCAGGGTTTTCTTGTGGAAGGGGCTTCATACGGATCTTCTCACCAATGTTCAGTTCTGGCAGATCACAAGCCGACCTGTCATAATAGGATTTTGCCTGCTGCTTTCGGTGTTGAAGCCTCTCAACAACCCCAGTAACGTTGGTTACTGGAAGAGACGTTTTCAGTCTCCGCGACATCAACCTTTGTGCAGGGCTACTGTCCATATATTCAGTTGGGGTGTTTCTCCAATGAAGTATTGCTTTCCAAGGGTCAGTTCTGTCGTGCATGGCTTTGCGCAGAAGGTTTTTTGCAATCTTGACGGCTGACTCAGCCTTTCCATTTGATTTAGGATGTCTTGGTGAAGAAGTGACGTGCTCAAATTCCCAGTTGGAGGCGAAGCGCTTAAACAGAGCACCGAACTGAGGGCCATTATCTGTGATAACTCTATCTGGCTGACCATGTCGAGCAAACTGAGCCTTGCAGCGCTTGATGACTGTCTCTGCAGATAGGTCAGGAAGCAGTTCAATCTCCCAAAAGTCTGAGAAATGGTCCACAATTATAAGATAGTCCTTTTGTCTGTGACTGAATAAGTCCATGCTGACAATCTGCCATGGCCTGCTGGGGATGTCATGAGATAGCATGGTTTCCTTCTGTTGCTTGTGTGCAAATTCATTGCAAGTTGAACAGTTACTCACAAAGTCTTTGATTTCTGCTTGCATACTGGGCCAATGCAGTGTGTCACTGGCCTGATGATAACATGTGTCACCTCCTATATGGCTTGAATGTACGCGTTTGAGCAGCTCTGGACGTACTGATTTGGGAATGATGACTTTCTGACCACGGTACAAAATACCATCTTGCGCACTTATCTCATCTCTATAAGGCCAATATTCTCAGATGATGTGAGTTGTCCTTTCTTTCTCATCAGGCCAGCCTGCCAGGACAATGGTTTTTAGGGCCTGTAATGCTTCATCCCTTTCTGTATGCTCCCTGATTGTCCTCAACCGCTGGTCCGTCACATTCAGGTATTCTGCTTGGTTGATGAGTTGTAACTTTTCCTGCTCTTTTTGCAAATGACATATGGCATGCCTCTGGTAAATGGCTCCCTTGCCCGTACAGTCAGCAGCTGCTCTGCTCAACATGTCACTGATGAACATTTTAGGCCCTGGTTTGTAGACAACTTTGAGATTGTAGTTTTGAAGTGTCATGAGCATGCTTTGAAGCCGCTTGGGTGCACTGAGAAGTGGTTTGCTGAATATAGTGATCAAGGGTTTGTGGTCTGTCTCTGCTGTGACCAACTCTCGTCCGTACAGGTAATGGTGAAATCTTTGATAAGCGAAGACAATACTGAGACACTCTTTTTCGATTTGTGCGTAATTTTTTTCGGTGGGAGTCAGTGCTCTTGAAGCAAAGGCGACAGGCTGTCCTTCTTGCATAAGGCAGCACCCAAGACCGCTTTGGCTGGAATCGCTTTGTACTGTGACAGGCTTGGCAACATCATAATAGCGTAGCACAGGCATTGATGTGGCCATGGCTTTTAGCTTGCAGACTGAATCTTCATGTTTGGGTAGCCAGTGCCATGGGGTGTCTTTGTCGAGCAAGCGCCGCAGTGGCTCGCAAACAGTAGACAAGTGGGGCATGAATTTGGCTAAATAATTAGCAAAGCCGATGAGACGCTGTACACCTTTAGCATCTGTAGGGTTGGGCATGTCCATGATAGCCCTCACCTTTTCTGGGTCAGGCTTCAAGCCCGTGGATGAAAGGATATGACCATGGAACTTCACTTTGTTTACTTTAAATTGCAACTTTTTTAAGCTAAGTCGTAGCTTGACCTCTCTGCAATGCTCCAACAGGGCCTGAAGCTTGTGATCATGATCATTTTCAGCTTGCTGGTCCGTGTCACCGCAACCAACGACAAGAATATCATCTGCGATGGGCTCAATGCCCTTTAGACCTGCTAACAGTTCATGCTGTTTCCGTTGATAGACCTCAGGTGCCACTGAGACACCAAATGGTAGCTTTAGCCACCTTTTCCTGCCCCACGGGGTCCAGAATGTGGTCATGAGGCTGCTCTCTTGGTCGAGCTTGCACTGTAAGAATGCATGTTTGGCATCAACCAACGTAAAGATCCTTGCTTTAGGCAATTTGTATAAAACATCCTCCAGGGTTGGCATGATATAATGAGAGCGTTTCAGAGCTTTGTTCAGAAACTTTGGGTCTAAGCAAATTCTCAGCTTGTCTGGTTGTTTTACTATCACCATGTTGCTGATCCAATCTGTTGGCTCTGTAACATCTGTAATATGACCCTCAGCCTGATATGCATCCAGTTGGGCTTTGACTGTTGCTTTCATAGCAATTGGAACATTACGTGGGGCACACTGTATCGGTGTAACACTGGGATCCAGCTCAAAATGGACCTCACCAGGTAGTGATTCCACAGGCAAGTTGAACACATCACTGTATTTATCAATCAACTGTTCCTTAGTCAGAGGCTCAGACCGCTCATATCCAATTTTGAGCACGTCATCTGGTATTGTGATCTGCATCAGGCCTAGCTGTTCACAAGTTGAGCCTGAGAGAAGTGGATTTTGACTTGACTCTACTATCTCAAAAGACAGCTGATATTTCTCTCCTTTGACCACACATTCTGTATCAAAAACACCCATGGAGTCCAGCGACTCGCCTGAGTACAGCCGTAGTTTGGCGCTACTAGGGCGGAGTGGTGAGTGTGGAGCCACCTTTACTTTGTCCTTGTAGCTCATCACATTGCATGTTGCTCCTGAATCTAACTGACAACGCAGTGACTTGCCATGTAATTGCAGAGAAACAAACCATTTCTTTCCTTTCATGTGCACCGTACTAATGGACTCAACTACGTAAATATCATCATCACTGTCCCCACCCGGCTCCTTAGAATGTTCAATGCAGTGAAGCTTCCCCTCTGTAGATCTGCTTTTACTTTTGAGGCATACTTTAGCAAAGTGATTGTCAGTTCCACAAAGTCTACATGTTTTGCCATATGCTGGACAGTAATCCCGGCATCTTGAATGCACATTGCCACAGTATCGGCATGTCTTGCTTGTGTCTAAGAGTCTTGGTGAATTACTCTGCATCCGCTGGTTAGGCCTGAATGGTTTCCTAGCAACAGTGTGAACCGTTTCGGCTACAGTAGGCATGCATGCTACGTCCATCGCTCTCATATGCATAGCGGTCTGTTCAGCTGTGCGACACATCTCAATGGCTGTGAGCAGCGTTACATTTTTTTCACTTAACAACCTGCGTCTGGTTCCTTCATTTATAATGCCCAGTACAATTTTGTCACGAATCATTTCATCCTTTAACCCACCATAATCACAAGTCGTTGCTTTTTCTCTCAATTTGGTGACAAAATTGTCTATGGATTCCCCTTCCTCCTGTTTACAACAGCCAAACACGTACCTCTCATAAATTACATTTCTGGCAGGTTTGAAGTATGCTTCCAATGCATCTAGGATGGATTTAATGTCTCTTTGTTGTTCATCTGTGAGATTCAGATTGTGCCGGTACACATGTCTGCATTCAGATCCCATCACACTTCTCAATGTAGCAGCTTGTACTTCCCTGGTCTTCTCAGCCAGGCCAGTGACAAGCGCATCGTCCTCAAACTCGGCTCTGAATAAGTCCCAGTTAGCGCTCCAGTCTCCGTTCATGATCATCGGTAATGGCAGAGGTATATTAGCCGGTACGCCGCTGGACGGGCAAAGCGCGACCGCAGCATTATCAGCATCCATAGTCGCTAAACTTCTTAGGTCGGAATCAGCAAACACAGCGTAAACTTAAGAAAACGCGCTAGGCATCTTCTGACACCATGTTTATGCAGCAGTATAAGCATAAAATAAAAGGCAGACACGAGAGTGTAACTCAGCAATTGTATTGACAACAGAGTGGCAAGCTAGCCTCCAAAACCAACACAAGGCATGAGCAATAGACTGTCGATCGCATGATCCATTACATCCTGTAACAGTAATCTCTGTAGAAATATTTTATGTTGATAATAAAATGTGGTCCTAAGAAGCCGTGGATTCACCCATACCATCAACCACAGGTTTAATGTGATATTCTGAGGTATTTTGACATTTTGACAGTTACATCCCTTGTTTTTGGGTCTCTCTCTCTCTCTCTCACACACACACACACACACACATGCACACAATACAATCCTTTACACTTGCAATTCTTGCCCTTGTACTCTAACAGTCTTAATGACAACACTGTACTATATAATAAGAAATATTTGGTGTTATCATCTCAGCTAGTTGAATTGTTAAACATTGGTTTTAGTCATAGTTAGCATTAAAAGCTAACTGTGCTTTACTTTTATCATAAGCATAAGAAAATATGATATGCTTTTATTTATAACTGTAATGTTACCAGAAGTGACTGAACCTGTATTGTATAAATAAGTAAGTGCTAGTGAACTAACAGCTGTGAGAGATTCACAGAGACAGAAGGATTAGATTATATATGAGGAGGTTTTAATGAAGAAAAGCCAACAAACAAATCTGTAACAGGTAATAAATCCAAAAGACTAAGGTAGAATAATGATCCAATAAACACATCAAAGATCAAAACTCATATTCAATACTTGTTACAAGTGTTGCGTTGTTACAATAGCGAGCTAACATTAGGGATAATCTTAAAGGTTGCCACAGACAGGAAGAAGAAATGACTTACTACTATTGTTCATATAAACTGCAAACAAAGAAAACCAACATATAGATAAATGAATAGAAGAAAGAGGAAAACATGCAAAAATATGCAACTTTATAGAAATGTAAATAAATATGTTTGAAATAAATTTGTGAATGAAAACTCACAATGAATGAATGAATAATTAATAGAACAAAACACCAATAAATAAATAAATACATAAATGATTGAATGAATGAATAAATAAATAAATAAATTTATGTAAGTCTTAACAAAAATCTTAGTATTTTTGTCACTGTTTTTTCCATCTTTTTTCAAAAACAAAAGGATACTTTTACATTAATAATGAATAATGAATAAATGTACAGATTCATGTATATATGAATTCCTTTATTAGTATGATTATAAATAAAGCAATAAATGTATGATTAATAAACCCATCAAAACAATCCAAGAGCCGAGATATCAGTTTTAATTTGTGTGTGTGTGTGTGTACATGGGCACGCAGACGGTTGGGCTCCGCAATCAAGTTGACCAGGTCGTAGTTGTTCTCTCCTTCAATAACCAACCTGGTTATATGTTTGGCCCCAGTCGGGTGGATTTTCTCCACTAGGGGAAAAATATACTCATCTGCAGAGAGAGAGACAGGCAGAGACAGAGAGAGAGATGAGTGAGATGGAGACATGCTGCTTTGTCTTTTGTTTGGCTCCATATTCCAAAAGCAAGAGGAGTGTAAAGTAGACAGTAGACTGTATACACTGTTGTATTTAAGGAAACACTTCTCATGCTGTGAGGAAGTGTACTTGAGCTGTATTTGTGTGTAAGTTTGTATATGACTGAGACTCACACAGCATCCTGATCTGTTCGTCCAGATCAGCTGACTCCAACATGTAGATTGTCAGCGGCTTCCAAGCTGGTGCAAGAACAGCAGACTGGGAAAGTAAAAGATTATTATTTTATTATTATTATTATTATTATTATTATTATTATTATTATTATTATTATTGTTGTTATTATTATTAATGCTGTTATTAGAAGTAGAATTAGTAGTAGAAAACAATAGAATTAATTAAACTTCATAGATGTAGTTAACCCCTCCTCGAACCGCCACCTTATTGTGGTGGAGGGGTTTGCGTGCCTGAATGATCCTAGGAGCTATGTTGTCTGGGGCTTTCTGCCCCTGGTAGGGTCTCCCAAGGCAAACAAGGTCCTGGGTGACAGGCCAGACCAAGAGCGGTTCAAATACCCCTTATGAGTAGTTTAATAACAAGGTCCGTGACGTCGCCCGGTATGGCGCAACCGGGCCCCACTCTGGAGCCAGGCCCGGGGTTGGGGCTCGCATGCAAGCGCCTGGTGGCCGGGTCTTACCCCACGGGGCCCGGCCGGGCTCAGCCCGAAGGAGCGACGTGGGGCCGATCTCCTGTGGGCCCACCACCTGCAGGAGGGACCGTAAGGGGCTGGTGCAATGTGGATTGGGTGGCAGTCAAAGGCGGGGGCCTCGGCGACCCAATCCCCGGACACGGAATCTGGCTCTAGGGACATGGAATGTCACCTCGCTGGGGGGAAAGGAGCCTGAGCTGGTGCGGGAGGTTGAGAGATACCGACTAGAGATAGATGGGCTCGCCTCCACGCACAGCTTGGGCTCTGGAACCCAACTCCTTGAGAGTGGCTGGACTCTCTACTACTCTGGAGTTGCCCGCGGTGAGAGGCGGCGGGCTGGTGTGGGCTTGCTCATAGCCCCCCAGCTCAGCAACCATGTGTTGGAGTTCACCCCGGTGAATGAGAGGGTCGTTTCCCTGCGCCTGCGGGTCGGGGATAGGTCTCTCACTGTTATTTGTGCTTACAGGCCAAATGGCAGTGTAGAGTACCCGACCTTCTTGGCGTCTCTGGAAGGGGTGCTGGAAAGTGCTCCAACCGGGGACTCCATCATTCTACTGGGGGACTTCAACGCTCATGTGGGCAGCGACAGTGACACCTGGAGGGGCGTGATTGGGAGGAACGGCCCCCCCGACCTGAACCCGAGTGGTGTTCTGTTATTGGACTTCTGTGCTAGGCACAGTTTGTCCATAACGAACACCATGTTCAAGCATAAGGGTGTCCATCAGTACACATGGTACCAGGACACCCTAGGTCGGAGGTCGATGATCGACTTTGTGGTTGTTTCATCTGACCTCCGGCCGTATGTCTTGGACACTCGGGTGAAGAGAGGGGCGGAGCTGTCAACTGATCACCACCTGGTGGTGAGTTGGATCCGATGGCGGGGGAGGAAGTTGGACAGACTTGGCAGACCCAAACGTACTGTGAGGGTCTGCTGGGAACGTTTGACAGAGTCTCCAGTCAGAGAGAACTTCAACTCCCACCTCCGGCAGAGCTTCAACCAGATCCCGAGGGAGGTTGGAGACATTGAGTCCGAGTGGACCATGTTCTCCACCTCCATTGTCGACGCAGCCACTCAGAGCTGTGGCCGTAAGGTCTCCGGTGCCTGTCGTGGCGGCAATCCCCGAACCCGGTGGTGGACCCCGGAAGTAAGGGATGCCGTCAAGCTGAAGAAGGAGTCCTATCGAGCCTGGTTGGCTCGGGGGACTCCGGAGGCAGCTGATAGGTACCGGAGGGCCAAGCGAGCTTCAGCCCGGGTGGTTGCGGAGGCAAAAACTCAGGTCTGGGAGGAGTTTGGTGAGGCCATGGAGAAGGACTATCGGTTGGCCTCGAAGAAATTCTGGCAAACCGTCCGGCGCCTCAGGAGGGGGAAGCAGTGCCCTGCTCACACTGTTTACAGTGGGAGTGGGAATCTGCTGACTTCGACTGGGGACATCCTCGGACGGTGGAAGGAGTACTTCGAGGTTCTCCTCAACCCCACCAACATGTCTTCCATTGAGGAAGCAGAGGCTGAGGGCTCAGTTGTGGACTCGTCGATCCCCCAAGCTGAGGTCACTGAGGTAGTCGAGAAGCTCCTCAGTGGCAAGGCACCGGGGGTGGATGAGATCCACCCTGAGTACCTCAAGTCTCTGGATATTGTGGGGCTGTCTTGGTTGACACGCCTCTGCAACGTCGCATGGAGGCTGGGGACAGTGCCTCTGGACTGGCAGACTGGGGTGGTGGTCCCTCTGTTTAAGAAGGGGGACCGGAGGGTGTGTTCCAACTACAGGGGGATCACACTCCTCAGCCTCCCCAGAAAAGTCTATGCCAGGGTACTGGAGAGGAGAATTCGGCCGATAGTCAAACCTCGGATTCAGGAGGAACAATGCGGGTTTCGTCCCGGTCGTGGAACACTGGACCATCTCTATACCCTTGCCAGGTTGCTGGAGGGTTCATGGGAGTTTGCCCAACCAGTCCACATGTGCTTTGTGGATCTGGAGAAGGCATTCGACTGTGTCCCTCGTGGTGACCTGTGGGGGGTGCTCTGGGAGTATGGGGTCCGGGGCCCTCTGCTAAGGGTTGTCCTGTCCCTATATGACCGGAGCAGGAGTTTGGTTCGCATTGCCGGCAGTAAGTCAGACTTGTTCCCGGTGCATGTTGGACTCCGGCAGGGCTGCCCTTTGTCACCGGTCCTGTTCATTATCTATATGGACAGGATTTCTAGGCGCAGTCGAGGGCCGGAGGGAGTCCGGTTTGGGGACCACAGGATTTCGTCTATGCTTTTTGCAGATGATGTTGTCCTGTTGGCTTCCTTAAATCAGGACCTTCGGCGTGCACTGGGACGGTTTGCAGCCGAGTGTGAAGCGGCGGGGATGAGAATCAGCACCTCCAAGTCCGAGGCCATGGTTCTCAACCGGAAAAGGGTGGCTTGCCCCCTTCAGGTTGGTGGGGAGCTCCTGCCTCAGGTGGAGGAGTTTAAGTATCTTGGGGTCTTGTTCACGAGTGAGGGAAGGATGGAGCGGGAGATCGACAGGCGGATCGGTGCATCTTCTGCAGTGATGCGGTCGATGTACCGGTCTGTTGTGGTGAAGAAAGAGCTGAGCCGCAAGGCGAAGCTCTCTATTTACCAGTCGATCTACGTTCCTACCCTCACCTATGGTCATGAGCTTTGGGTCATGACCGAAAGGACAAGATCCCGGATACAGGCGGCTGAAATGAGTTTCCTCCGCAGGGTGGCTGGGCGCTCCCTTAGAAACAAGGTGAGGAGCTCGGTCACCCGGGAGGAGCTCAGAGTAGAGCCGCTGCTCCTACACATCGAGAGGAGTCAGCTAAGGTGGCTCGGGCATCTGTTTCGGATGCCACCTGGACGCCTCCCTGGGGAGGTGTTCCGGGCATGTCCAACCGGGAGGAGGCCCCGGGGAAGACCTAGGATACGCTGGAGGGACTATGTCTCTCGGCTGGCCTGGGAACGCCTCGGTATTGCCCCGGAAGAGCTGGAGGAAGTGTCTGGGGAGAAGGAAGTCTGGGCGTCCCTGCTTAGACTGCTGCCCCCGCGACCCGGCCCCGGATAAGCGGTAGAAAATGGATGGATGGATGGAGATGTAGTTAATATATTATAATAGATTGCAATATTAAGCAAAAATGTTGTGTTATAGTGTGTGTGTGTGTGTGTGTGTGTGTGTGTGTGTGTTTGAATCTGTATAGCTGCAGCACTGTTCAGTACCTCAGACTGGGAGATGAAGGAGCCTGTAGACAGAAAAACATAATACAATATTTAAGTAAATATACATTTTATTTTGGAGAGAGAGATAGAGAGAGAGAGAGAGAGAGAGAGAGAGAGAGAGAGTATTAATAAACTATAATAAATAAAAGCCTGTAATGTTTGCTATTAACCCTTAAATGCAATATGACCCTCACTATGCTGTTGTGTAAATGAAATGATTAGCTACATTCTACAGGTAGAAAACACATTGTAACTAAAAGTCCGGAGCTAATCATGTACGTGTCTAATCACTATGTTACACCTGCTTTACTGTAAAACCTGTAGTGAGGATTGTGAAAAGTCACCAAACAACAGAGGAAATATTTTATTGTGAAATTAAAATCGATTCTTAAGTCAAGCTCATCGATTCGATTCAGTATTTTTACTGTCATTTATACCTGTGTCTAAGTTCGCTAGCACAGTAAGTAACATTGTGCTAATTCACGTCAAAAGAGGATCTCGCTTAGATAGAGAACACTGGACTGTAACACGGTGTAATTTAAACCTGCTTTATTGTAAAAACACTATGACATTAAAGTCACATTCTCACTTTTTTCAAAAAGTGGACCTTTTTGCAGTTTTTCTCCACCTTTTGTATTTAATTATGAGGTTCAAATACTTCATTTTGGTGACCTTTTATGCACTAATTTGTGCTGGATTAGCTTGTCTGCTGGTATCTTAACAAGCACGCTTTTTGATGCACCTAAATTATTTACTGCATTGTTGTTTGCAATTTGCTTCCTCATGTACCACCTTTGTCAGACCAGTTCATAAGTTTAAATACCAAACTCACAACAGAATAGATTTAATGAACTTTACTGAAGTATTAATAATAATTATTTTCATCATCATTTCTTGACTGTCAATGCCTCTTTGCTTGTTGCTGTATTTGTCTTGACACTTATGGATATAATACACTGGTCAGTTCCAATCTTCTTGGGTGCAATTTGGAGAATATGTTCACAGCTTCATCCAGGTTGCCTGTCTGCCGGTATTGGCCAATCACAAAAGTCGATATTGCACAGCCAATATCACTGAATATCCCACTATGTTTTATTATAATTACGCTACGTTTATATGGATATTATATTGTAGACTATTGAGTGGATAAAATATAAAAATCCTTTTAATTAATATATATATAACCCCTCCCCCATCATTCAGAGGCGATGCTTCACCGTTGCTTTGAAAAGTGTATTGCGAGAACTCTTTCTGAACTGCACGCGCGGCACACACGTCCAGCTCAGTGTTGTAATGTAACGGAGTACAAATACTTCGTTACTGTACTTAAGTAGAAATTTCTCGTATCTTTACTTTACTTCGCTATTTAAATTTGTCAACTTTCACTTTTACTCCACTACATTTCCTAGATAAAATGTATACTTTTACTCTGTTTTATTTTCACTAAGCATCTTCGTTACTCGTTACTACAAAATAAAATCAGGAGAAATGTGTGTAACTGCAATAAGGGAGGTTTGGCGAATCACTGCTCCTAGATTGCATTACGCACGTCCGCACGCTCTACGGAGAAGCACAGGGACGCGCAGCGTGCACGCGCAGTCAGAGCTGGAGGCGTTTATCTATAACGTTAACCAATTAACAGCTGGTTAAAACTATTTCAGAAGTGTTTGTAGTATATCAGCTGTAAGTTAGTTGTTTGGTTTGGGATGCATGTTTTTTCCCCACAGTGTTAAAATCCTGCTTTGAACAAGGTTCAAACCTTTTTACTAAGGGAGAAACTTCTAGTCAATTTTGAAGGACTTTATTGGAAATATTGTTTGCATAGTATATTGCTTCCTTGGGTTGTCTGTGAAGCATTCACATATCTCCTCAAAGCAGGGTTCAAACCTGCATGAGGAAACTCATTGGACTTCTACTGGACTTTGAGGCCAACACCTTAACCTTTCAGCCAATGCAGCTGTGAGGAGAAAATTGGATTTCAAGTCTAACGCCTTAACCTCTCAGCCATTGCAGCTGTGCCCTTTGAGGTTACCAGAACATTACTAAACTGGTCTCTTTGTTTGCAGCATACAAATTTACATTTACATTTACAGCATTTGGCAGATGCCCTTATCCAGAGCGACGTACATAAGTGCTTAAATCTCTCTCATTGGATACATTAATGCTTGTTCACTAGGTTAAATACTTAAGATACCATGAGTTTAAAACATTGTTCAAAGTTACAATGAAAAAGTTTCAAAAGTTTCTGGTATCTGAGGGTGGGAAAGAGAAGATAAGTTGTGTATCATCAGCATAGCAGTGGTAAGAGAACCCATGTGAGGAAATAACTTCACCAAGAGAGTGAGTATACTGGGAGAAAAGAAGGGGACCAAGTACTGAACCTTGTGGGACACCACTGGAGAGTCTGCGTGGAGCAGATGTCACTCCCTTCCATGTTACCTGATATGAGCGTCCTTCCAGGTAGGAAGCGAACCATTCCCAAGCTGATCCCAAGACTCCTGAGGGTGGACAAGAGAGTCATGTGGTTGTACATATCAGCTATACAGCTGTAAGTCTGTTGTTTGCTTTGGGATGCATGTTTTTTCCTACTGAGTGTTAAGATTTTTCTGTGAGCAGGGTTCAAACCTTTTTACTGAGTGAGCAATTTCGAAAGACTTAATTGGAAATATTGTTCACATAGTTTTCATAGTTTGTTCACATATATTGCTTCCTCAGGTTGTCTGTGAAGCATTCACAAATCTCCTCAAAGCATGGTTCAAACCTGTCTGGGGAAACTCATTGGACTTTGAGTCCAACACCTTAACCTTTCAGCCATTGCACCAAGACCTGTATTAAACTGGACATTTTGTTTGTGGCACACAAAGAATCACTGGGGTTATAACTAAGGCCCTTTTTACTAAGGGAGGAACTTCTAATGAAATTATCTAATTCTGTTCAATTAAATGACATCCCTGGGAGGCTTTGACGCTGTGAGCAGGGCTCGAACCTGCGTGGGAAATCCCATTGGATTTCAAATCCAACGCCTTAACCACTCGGCCATCACAGCTGCTTGTGACTGCTTTAAGTGTGATTTTCCTTACAGTATCTGCTGCTACACTAGAATAATTGTGGTGCTGAATATAGCTTCATGCAGCTGATTGACGTGACTGTATGCCATCACAATTGACATTGAGTCATAAACAGTCTGTGGATAAACAGATCGTTGTGCAGGGATATAGCAAGGTCATGACCTGGGGATGAATCACCTGGGATGAACAGCAGTTTAGTTTTGCTAGGATTGAGCTTTAATCGGCTGAAAGCTGCAAATACGGCAACCAAAAGCAGTGAAATTTCACTAGTCTTATTACCAGAGTTTATAGCACAAACAAAATATTAATGCAGACAATCCATTCAACACTAAATAAAAATAACATTTATTGATTTGGTCTTTGTCTTGTGAATTTTTTTATTAATGACTGCATTCATTGGACACACTGTTTGTAGAGAATGCACACATACATGAACTGACTTGAATCAAGACTGGCATCATTACATCATGCATAAAATTTTGGTGTCCACGTTTGCCATTTTAAATAATACTTACTATGGCTTACTATGTAGTCATATAATATATAATATAAAACTCTTCTTGTTTTAAATTCTCACTGAGGGCTAAACCCCTAAAGATATAATCCTAGAACTGCCCCTGCTCTTATGCCTACCGAAAATCACTGAAATTTTACTTTTTACTTTTACTTCAAATACTTAAGTACATTTAATATCAGAAAATGACTTTTGATACTTAAGTACAGTATATATTAGATACTTTAAGACTTTTACTTGAGTAATATTCTAAAAGGCAACTTTCACTTCTACCAAAGTCTTTTTTTAGTACGATACTTGTACTTTTACTCAAGTATTGCTTTCTAGTACTTTATACAACACTGGTCCAGCTACAATAATGTATCATATTAATTTGAAACAGCAACCTAGAATATTTATCACAAATATTGATTAAAACAATGATGACAATAATCACATGAAAAAAATGACTTAAATTCTGGACCTTTGACAGTGAGGGGGGGTGGGGGGTAGGGGCGGTGGGGGGGTGGGGGGGGAGGGGGCTTGTTCGAACCAAATCAAATAAGTGTAATCACAGACAGTTATGATTTAAAATGGAAATACAATTGCATTAAAATGACAGGAAATAATGTGATGCTCCCATGCAGTGATGGGCAATAATGCGTTACTGTAATGCTCTAACGCAGGGGTATCAATTATATTTTGGCCAGCGAGATCATATCAAATGTGCATCACAGCTGGCTAGCTGCAGCTGGCTAGCCGCTAATACTACAAATCCCAGAATGCCCTGCCACTGTATTGACGTGTAGTCACGAACAGCAAGCGCCCCTCATTCTTTGTTGACAGTCACTAACAACCATGCTACAGTCACATCGGGAAGTTAATTCCACCCTCCACAAAAATGGCCAAACGAAAGATGGACAATAGGAGCTTTCAAGACAGGTGGGAGGCAGATTATCTGTTCACGAATATAAAGGACAGACCTGTTTGTCTTGTGTGTGGAGCTAACGTGTCTGTAACGAAAGAATATAACAGAAGAAGACACTATGAAACAAAACATTATGATAAGGACCTGGACGTAAAGCAGAAGCTCCAGAAGGCGGAGGAGATGAAAAAACGTCTGGTTTCCCGGCAGACTATGTTCATGGAAGCAAAATCAAAAGGTGAAGCTGCTGTAAAGGCTAGCTTTATTGTGGCAGCAGAGATTGCAAAATCTGCCCGGCCCTTTAATGAGGGAGAGTTTGTCAAAAAGTGTATGGTCAAAGTTTGCGACATCATGTGCCCAGATAAAAGGCAAGAATCAATGTGATCAATGTGCAGAGTAAATCAGAGTGTAGCAAACTGAGTTTGAATATATGTTTTCTTTATGCACTTTTTCTACTCCAAGGCATGAACTGTTAATAGTCGAAAAGTTGGATTTTCATTGAATGAAATTATTATTTTTGGTTGTTTTGTTGTTGGTTTTGAAAAAGATCCACTTCAAAAAAGGAACTTAAAATGATACAGTCAGAGGTATAATTTATTTTATTCATTCATTTTCTACCGCTTATCCGAACTACTTCGGGTCACGGGAGCCTGTGCCTATCTCATACATCATCGGGCATCAAGGCAGGATACGCCATGGACGGAGTGCCAACCCATCGCAGGGCACACACACTCTCTCATTCACTCACGCAATCACACACTATGGACAATTTTCCAGAGATGCCAATCAACCTACCATGCATGTCTTTGGACTGGGGGAGGAAACCGGAGTACCCGGAGGAAACCTCGAGGCACGTGGAGAACATGCAAACTCCACACACACAAGGCGGAGGTGGGAATCAAACCCCCAACCCTGGAGGTGTGAGGCGAACGTGCTAACCACTAAGCCACTGTGCCCCCCTATAATTTATTTTATTTATTTAAATAAGAAATGAACACCACTGATGTGTCTTTTATTTCAAATTTAATTTCTTTTGTTTGTAATATCAAGCTCTGGTGGTTCCAAATCCTGTGTTAAAGCAAAACTAAAGTTTGTTTCCATATGAAAAAGGTTGAACATTACATATCAGTTGCAGTTAATTTTTCAATAAATATTCAGTTTGGCCCGTGACTTATCTCAGTTTTATATTTTGGCCCACTGTGAATTTGAGTTTGACACCCCTGCTCTAACGCATTACGTTTTAAATAAAGTAACTCCGTTACCGTTACCATATGGTGCGGTTGTCCATTACTTTTTTAAATTAATTCATTTTGGCTGAAGTGTATCCTACAGTCTAACCTGTTTACAGCAGCAACGCATTGTAGGATTGGTGGATGCCAACCACTGAAAATGCGCTGAAGACTCCGCACTTGGGCATGTTTCCGCTTATACAAGTATGTGCTTCAGTAATGGCGAGTCAAGGTGAGAGCAAGACGAGTTTCTCAAAGTGGAAATATGCTCATTATATCGCTTTAGTTGAGCACAGGGGTGGTTCTAGCCCTTTTTATGGTCTGTGATCTCAGCCCCCCTAAAAAGTGTAATTTTTGCTTTCATAAATAAACAAAAATTATGTTAAAATACAGGACATGTCGTCGATGGGAAAGAAAATTATTTATCAATTTGTTCCAAGAGCGATTTTTCTACTTTATTTGAACGGAGAAGCACAGGTACACGCAGCGTGCACACGCAGTCAGAGCTTATCTATAACGTTAATCGGCGGATTACCAAAGCAACCAAAAGCAGTGAAATTTCACTATTCTTATTACCAGAGTTGATAGCACAAACAAAATATTAATGCAAACAATCTATTCAATACCAAATAAAAATAACATTTATTGATTTGGTCTTTGTCTTGTGAATATTTTTTATTAATGACTGCATTCATTGGACACACTGTTTGTAGAGAATGCACACATACATGAACTGATTTGATTCAAGACTGGCATCATTACATCATACATAAAATTTTGGTGTCCACTTTTGCCATTTTAAATAATACCATAACTTTTGGCTTACTATGTAGTCATATAATATATAATATAAAACTCTTCTTGTTGTAAATTCTCACTGAGGTCTAAGCCCCCATAAAGATGAATTTCTAGAACCGCCCCTGGTTGAGCATAAAGACAAAAACCTTTTAGTCAAATGAAAGCTGTGTCTTTATGGTTCAAAGGTCCTATCTACTGTGATAAACAGCAACTCCAATCTGTCGAAGCACCTCCAGAAACTACATGCCTTGACAAAGCTAGAAGCTAACCCGGTGTCTGTGGACACACTCGAAGTGAGTCAAGCCCCTCAAGCCAAACAACAGCAGACTGTTAGCCAGGGACAGATCAACAAAGCTATTTCACGTTATGTTAAACATGCAGCCTGTCTCTATTGTGAAGTCACCGGCTTTCAGACAGCTCATTTGCATAACATTTTCAGGCAACACACAGCAAATGGGACGAAAAACTTTTTCCAGCTACTTGGATAAAGAATATTCAAAAATGGATAGTGAGCTGAAGACAGCATTTGAGGGGCTAGACTACATCGCGACCACTGCAGACATTTGGTCTGTACACAACAAAATCTTCCTAGGCATGACAGCCCACTGGATAAACACCGCTCCTCTTCAACGCCTGAAATCTGTTTTGGCCTGTAAAAGGATCAAAGGTAGACACACATAAGATGTCATTGCTGCTGAGATCGATCACATTCATTCGTTATATGGACTGTCAACGAAAGTTACAGCTGCGGTTACTGATAACGGTTCTAACTTTCTAAAAGCCTTCCAAATGTATCAGCCGGAATCGCTCTCTGATGATGATGAAGAGGTTACCTTCACAAATGTTGCAGATGTGCTTGACACCTCCACAGAGGATTAAGAGGATTAGAGGATAAGCATTATAAATGCATTACGTTGTATTGATTGGAAAAATGCTTTTTTTTTTTTACATGTTTATGGACATGTACAACAGCAAATTTTGCACTTTGAATACACACAGCTTACTTTACATAAGTTGGTCACATGCAACTCTTAATTTGCGGTTAGGTTGAAAATTGCTCATAGATTTCATTTTTAAACAGCTTATATATATATAAATATATATGTATATTTATATATAAGTATACGTATATATATATATATATATATATATATATTAATGCATATCATTTATGGTTGTCAATAATAGCCATTTTTTGGTGATGAGTTTCTCCAAATTGATTCTGAATAGTTCAGATTGCTTTCATTTATTTATTAAAAAATGTTTTGTGTTGTACATTGTTGATAGTTTTCATACTTAAGCTGTGAAAGGAACATTTCAGGGCTCAACACAACAGCTTTTATGATGCAGAAGCCACTTTAGTTTTTGATTCTGAATATATTATTCAGCTTGTTTTGTTAATTATTTCAGAATTCCTTGTGATATATTCAGTTTGTGCTGGTCTGACGTAAATAGTGTTTAAAAAGTACTTTGTGTTTAAGTCAGTTTTGTATTTGTATAGACCATAACGCATAAAAGGGAATCAATGGGAACATTAAAGAATGTTCTTTAAAAAAGTAAAGTTACTTTTAACAGTAATGCATTACTTTTTGGTGTAAGTAATCAACAAAGTAATTGAGTTACTTTTCGAATGAAGTAACTGTTACTACTTACTATTTCTTAGTAACTAGCACAACACTGCTCCCATGATAACTACTGTACAAGAGAACAATGGCCAGCTTTTAATAATGGCCTGATTTGTGCTGTATGGTGTATGCAACTGTTGGACTAATGAATGGCTTCATTAAGACGTGAATAATCACATCTTAAGGCCATAGAGGGCACAACAGTGGGGATCTATTTTGCCAGCGGGACTTTCAGCGGTGACCGTTCTGATGTTGGCGTAATTCTTGATGGTGTGGTGGTACTTTAATCTACTTGAAGTTGAATTTTTATCAGCCATTACACCTGACACAGCCTTTCAACAAATTTCAATAGCCATACTTCACCTCAACACATTGACACAAATGCACACATAGCTCATCCTATAGAAACTGTGTCTGTTCCCCGAGTAGTGAGATCAAAAAGTAAATGCGTGAGAAGTTCTCGAAATAATCTTACTGTAATTAGACCAGAAAAATGCCAAAGAAAGAAACAAAAACAGTTCCTAAAGTTTGGGCTTCTGAACATTAGATCACTTGCTAGATCACGCAAGTGACTCTTTCATCCCTCTGCTGCGTCTCCCTGTAGATTTGGAAAATAAATATTTAATTGAAATTTATTTTATTTTAGTTGGTTTTTAAAAAAATGTAATTCTAAATTCTAAGATTATAATGCTCTTGTAACATTAAAATAAACCATGTTTAATTTTTTTGTCGCTCAAAACATGCGTCATAACTGCCGACTTTCAAAATCCGACACACAGAAGCAGACGCATTTTTGGTTTGCTGCAGCCGGCAAGTTAAAATTTTGACGTCATACAGGGCTGTCAAGTGTCACGCATTGAGAGTGACAGTCATGCATTTGGGTCTTTTGTCACGCTCTCCACCACACATTGTATTTCTCACGCACGAAAACTTTTTGACTATTTATCATATATTTAATATACCGCAGCGAACAAAATGTATCCGTCCGCACCGCTGTCTCTATAGAACTGGGCAGGAATCAAGCGCATCTAATCAGCCAACCAAAAATTTGATTTTATTCAAACATTTTATTTGGAAGTAACCTTCAACCCAGCGTCTTTTTTGTTAAGGTTAGTTCAAACTGTTCAAAATATTTTTGTTTGCTTGCAGAAATAAAATTTCGTTTACTCGGTAGCAGTTCATTGATTTAATAAATGCAACACAGTACAGTTTTTTCTATACTTTCTGTAAAGGTAAAAAACGATATATGCAGTGTTATCTTCATTTTAGATGTCAAAAGGGTTTTGTGGCTCCCTGTGTTTTTTTTTTCTGTGGGAAACGGGTCCAAATGGCTCTTTGAGTGTTTACTGATGCCGACCCCTGGTCTACACCATCAGGATATATCTATAAGCACGAGCCTTGGCCGACTGGTCGTGGAGGTGGTGTCGCCATTATCTTTAGTGATTTCCTTACTGTTACCCAGAGAACACAGTATAGATTTAATTCTTTTGAAGTGCTTGTTCTTATTGTTACACTATCGCACATGCACACGAAAATATCCCTGATGTCTCTGGCTCTATCGACCGTGTACAGACCCCCAGGGCCCTACACCGATTTTCTTAGAGAATAAAGCGTTAATTGTAGGAGACTTTAACATTCATGTTGACGACACAAACGATGCTTTAGGACTCACATTTATGGACTTACTAAACTCATTTAGGCTCAAACAAAACATCACTAGAGCAACTAATCGTCTTAATCATACACTAGATTTAATAATATCACACAGAATAGATGTCAGTGATATAGATATCATACCTCAAAGTGATGACATCACAGACCATTACCTCATAACGTACACACTACCTGTAGAACAGACTAACTGTGTCTCACCACGTTATTGACTCGGAACTATTATTCCGACCACTAAAGACAGATTCACAAATAACCTGCCTGACCTGTCTGGACTTCTTACTGTACCCTTAAACACAAACGATCTAGATGTAATGACTAACAGCATAGGCGCTATATTCACTCACACATTAGACACTGTTGCCCCAATCCGATTAAAGAAGGTTAGAGATAAAACGCTTGCACAGTGGTATAATAGTCCCACCCTCAAGAGAGAGACCCATAACCTCGAGCAAAAGTAGAGAAAAACTAAATTAGAGGTTTTTAGAATTGCGTATAAGGAAAGTATGTCCAGCTATAGACAGGCTCTAAAAGCTGCCAGGGCTGAGCACCTGAGCAAACTCATAGAAAATAACCAGAACAATCCCTAGTTTTTATTTACCACAGTGGCTAGATTAACAAAAAAACAGAAATCTGAACACACTATTCCATCACAGTTCAGTAGTGAGGAATTTATGAGATTCTTCACTGATAAAATCGAAAGTATCAGGAATAAAATAGGTGATGCTCAACATATGGGAGCAACTAGTGACCCAGTCTCACCTAAAGCTCTAGACACACAACTACAGTGCTTTACAAGTACAGGACAGGAAGAGTTAGATAAATTTATTACTACAGCTAAATCAACAACTTGTTCACTAGACTCCATTCCAACTAAATTACTGAAAGAAGTGTTACATAAAGCTGGTGAGCCTCTTCTTTATATTATTAACTCCTCATTATCTTACATCCCTAAATCCTTCAAGTTGGCAGTTATTATGCCACTCATCAAAAAAACTTAATTTAGATCCAAATGAACTATCAAATTACAGACCTATTTCACACCTTCCGTTTATGTCTAAAATACTTGAAAAGGTTGTGTCTGTTCAACTCAGCTCCTTCTTAAAGGAGAACAATATCTTCGAAGAGTTTCAATCAGGTTTCAGGTCCCATCATAGCACAGAAACTGCACTTGTGAAAGTCACAAACGTCTTGTTCTTAGCTTCGGACAAAGACTGTATGTCCCTATTAGTTCTACTTGACCTTAGTGCTGCATTCGACACTAAAGATCACAACATTCTCCTAGATCGCTTACAAAATTACACAGGTAATCATGGACAGGCTTTAAGTTGGTTTAGATCCTACCTATCTGATCGATACCATTTTGTAGAATTAAATGGTAAATCCTCCAGTTTATTGCCAGTTAATTATGGGGTCCCTCAAGGATCAGTTCTAGGACCTCTCCTTTTCTCGATATAAATGCTTCCATTAGGGAACATTTCGATTTCGAAGACATGGGATTAGTTTCCACTGCTATGCTGACGACACAGTTATATATCTCATCAAAACCAGATGAAATAGCTAAAGTGTCCAAGTTAACTCAATGCCTTAGAGAGATAAAAGACTGGATGAGCAGCAATTTTATGTTGTTAAACTCTGATAAGACAGAAATACTACTTATAGGTCCAAAAACCAGTACATAGAAGCTCTCACAATTTCACTTCTATTTAGAGGGATGTACTATTACCAGTAGCTCAACAGTGAAAGACCTGGGTGTTATATCTGACAGCAACTTGTCTTTTGAAAATCATATTGCCAATACTACAAAAACAGTAGGTCTTTCTAAGGTCTTCTGTCACCTTAGAAATATTGCCAAGCTGAGAAACATCCTGTCTGTATCTGATGCTGAGAAGCTAGTTCATGCTTCCATGACCTCTAGACTGGACTATTGTAATGCGTTACTAGGTGGTTGTCCTGCATCTTTAATAAATAGACTACAGTTAGTCCAAAATGCAGCTGCAAGAGTTCTCACTAGTACGAGAAAGTATGACCATATAACCCCAATTTTATCATCTCTACACTGGCTACCTGTTAAGTTTACAATTGATTACAAACTGCTGCTATTTACATACAAGGCTTTTAATGGTTTAGCTCCCATGTATCTAACTAGACTTCTAACATGTTACAGTCCTTCGTGCTCTCTGAGATCACAAAACTCAGGACTTCTGTTCCAGTTGGACTCTGTGATACTAAAGAGGAGATCTCAGCATTTGTTTGATTGTATATTTATAATCACACCCTTCAGTGTCACCCATATGAGGATGGGTTCCCCTTTGAGTCTGATTCCTCTCAAGGTTTCTTCCTTAACAAATTTAAGGGAGTTTTTCCTTGCCACTGCTGCCTGAGTCACCTCAGACTTGCTCATTGGGGATAAATACATACACATTGTGAACTATATATATCTAATAATAATCTTGAATTTTTTATTATAATAATTCTTTATATTATTCCTTATGCTTACCTTCTGTTCTATGTTTGTTCTGTAAAGCTGCTTTGAGACAATGTCTATTGTAAAAAGCACTATACAAAAAAACTTGAATTGAATTGAAAAACTTAAATAATCCAGTAGGACACCAGGATCGTGGCATTGACCGGCAACAATTAGGGATGACAGCAACAATTCAGAACTTTAAGCCTCTAAGAGCTAAACTGCAACAATACTGAACATTAGGCCATTTCATTTTTATTAGAAAGTAGGCTGCTCTTAGCAGAGGATGGTTTCAATCCATTGATCTCTGGGTTATGGGCCCAGCACGCTTCCGCTGCGCCACTCTGCTTCAACATACCTGCTAAATAGGACTCAAACCTACAATATGTGGCCAGTGCCTTAGCCGTTAGGTCACTGCTGTTTTAAGTTTCTGGAGTTTTGGGTTTCTGCTGGAGGCATCTAAGAGCTAAACTGATATGTCTTTGGACAAAACCCATTTGCTTTCCTGGACATGGGATGCCTGGGAAACAACAAAATATCTAAATAAATTACTAATGTCTAATTAGTAATTAGTAATGTCTACTAATTTGAAATTACATTACTAATAATGTCTTTGGACAAAACCCATTGTCTTTGATGCAAGAGACCAAGCTTCATCCAGTATAGGCCACCAGGATTGTGGCGATGACCTGCAATGATTAGGGTTGATAGCAACCATTCTGAAATTTATTTTCTTCTTAGTTAAAATGTAGGCTGTTCCTAGGAAAGGAGGGTTATGATTTATTGATCACTTGGTTTTGCTACAAGCATGCTTTTCCTGCACCACATTGCTTAAGCACACCCCAGATGGGACTCGAACCCACAATCCCTGGCTTAGGAGGCCAGTGCCTTATCCATTAGGCCACTGGGGCACTGCTGCTTTAATCAGCTGGTGTTTTGGGTTTCTGCTGGAGGCATCTAAGAGCTAAACTGCAACAAATATTAAGCCATTTCATTTTTATTAGAAAGTAGGCTGCTCTTAGCAGAGGATGGTTTCGATCCATCGACCTCTGGGTTATGGGCCCAGCACGCTTCCGCTGCGCCACTCTGCTTCAGCACACCCACCAAATAGGACTCAAACCTACAATACGTGGCCAGTGCCTTAGCCATTAGGTCACTGCTGTTTTAAACATCTGCCGTTTTAGCTTTCTGCCGGAGGCATATAAGAGGTACACTGCAACAAATACGAGCATTAAGCCATTTCATTTTTATTAGAAAGTAGGCTGCTCTTAGCAGAGGATGGTTTCATCATACTCAAATGTACAAACTTTTTGTTTTGACTTCTTTTTGTCTCGACCTAACATTTACCATTCTATTCCATTCCAAATCATTTTCATTCCAGTCCCCACTCACATTACTTTGTAATTTACTTTGTAATGTAATTTCTTTCACATTACACATCACTTTACTTAGAACTTTACATTGTTTAAAAAACAATTCCAATTCTTTGCAATGAAAAAACAGATGTAAAAACCCTTCCTCCCTTTCCTGACACATTTTACACATTGGACTTTGTTCAATTTCTATCTTGGTTAAGATTACGTCTGTAAATACTGCTTTAGGCCTTATAAAATATAAAGATTCACTTTCTCACACTTCCCTTTTATATTTTTCCATATGTCTTTTTTTAATCCTTCAAAAGTTTACACCAGTACTCATTTGTATTTTGTTCCTTAAAAATTTCTTCCCTAAAAATCTCATGAAACATTTTAACTGTACAGCTTTTAAAACCATACAATTTTTCTTCTTCTTTCGGATAAATGTTCCATCTGTTCTTTTTCTGCTTCCATGTTGTCAATTTCCTTATCCACTCTTTTGGTAATGCATTTTTGATTATTTTATATTCGTCCCTCAGTTCTTTCTGATCATATTCCTCTTTTGCTTCTTCCATTGCATCAATAAAAAACTGTTCTGGTAGAAACTCCTTTTTAAATTCATATCGTCGCTGTCGGGCGGAAACCTCGTATGTCCAAATTTGGTCAATTTCATATTTTTTCACATATCGATGCTATTGGTCAGTCCCCACGTGGGTCTGTTATTTTTACAAGTTATTAACCAATCTAAAGTCTTGAAAATAGCTTGAGCGCAAATCTCATAACTCCATTGGACACTTCAACTGTCCACCTCTTCTTCACTCCGCGGGAGAGCTTCGCGGCATATTTCTCCTCAATAAAAATCAACACGAATCAACACGTCTTCTGAGGTAAATGTCTTCAAAACACTGGGCTCAAAGAAAAAAAATCTTGACCCCCGCTAGTTCTGGTGCTCGTCTGAGGACAGAAATTTAGTGCAAGACAATCCACTGCAAGGCGGACTAAACCCTGTGCACTGCAGATAAGGTACGGCGTTTTTTTAATTTCCTGAAAAATAACGGTTTTGGAGATACGAGGATTCCGCCCGACAGCGACGATATAAAACGTCCTGTACTCTTGTTATCCCTGCTACCATCCACTTCTTAAAAAAATATTACTTTCCCTTGTTTTAAAATGTTTTTGTTTAAGAACAGAGGTTGATTTGAAAAGTTTTCTCTCCCTTGTGGAAAGTGCTCAATAATCTTTAACAGCTTTCCCCAGGCATTTAACATTTCTCTATAAAATTCCAGTAATCCTTCCGTCATCCAATTTTTTGTTTTCATCCATAAAATTCCCTTGTCCAAATTAAAATTGCCACATTTGTTTATAAAATATTTCATTGTTTTTTTTTTTCATTCAAATTGTTTTTCTTCTTGTAGATATTTCTTGACTACTTTCACTCTTAGACTCATTTTGCTCTGTTCTACGTCCATTAAACCTAAGCCTCCCTTCTCCGCCACCCCTAAGATCATGTTGTAAGCTATTCTTGCTGGTTTACCCTCCCATAAAAAGTCACAAAAGCATTTTTTCAGCCTCTTTTCTGTCCAAACAGGCATATCATATACATATAGAACCTACCAAAGCTTAGACACCATTAAAACATTTAAAATTAAAACCTTCCCTTTCAAGTTCAGTGCTCTTTGTTTCCAAAAGTTTAGTCTCCATTCTATTCTTGTTAAAAGCTCCTCCCACATTTCATCCCTTACTTTCTTCTTGTTTTTACCAATCAAAATCCCTAGAATTTTTATTTCATCTACTTCTTTAAAGTTAAAAGAGTCCCTTAAAATCAATGCCTTCCCAAACCTCATGTATACTGTTTTGTCCTCATTTAATTTACTTCCCGAGCCTTTACAGTATTCCTTTATAATCTCCATAACATGTTTGACACTTTCTTTCCCTTCTACAATTACCGTTGTATCATCGCATATTGAAAAACATTACCTTCTGCTTTACGTTCCTGTATTTCTATTCCTCTCACTTCCTTTTTTCGTCCTATTGCTAATCTTAGGCGTTTGTAAACTTCTCCAGGCTTTTGTACATCTTTACACACACACAGACACACAGACACACACACACACACACACACACACAGAGACACACACACATGCAACCGATGCTTCTGAAATTATAGATAGAATAGTATAGTTAATAGAAGTGAATTGATGTAAGAGCTCTTTCTGATATTCACTTTTGTTGTGGGTGGTTGTTTTTTTTTCAAAGTTTTCTGTACGTTGTTTCAGCTACAACAAACACTCATTCATGCAGTATAGCGAATTTTAAGGGAGGCACCTTGTTGTGGAGAAACTGCATCTATCACGGTTAGAGTCTCAATGTCTGACTGTGTCACGCGAGCTGAAACAACAGGCTGCTTACTGAAGCAAAGCTCAAACGCATCAGCATGTTTCTGCCCGGTTTTGAACCAGGGACCTTTCGCGTGTTAGGCGAACGTGATAACCGCTACACTACAGAAACTACGTAGCACAACTTTGGCCTCTCATTCTGAAAATAAATTAAGGGACCGACAAAAGGAAGAAAGAAACTGTTTCTTCATTTGATCGCAATAGCAGATGATCAGCCACGCGCTATGTGGGAATCAGGCT